>NC_068350.1:19873767-20473767 GCF_014633365.1 Diospyros lotus
ATGTTAGTCGCCCTTGAAACTGGGAAATATTTTTCCAAAAACAATCTCTTTATCTCGCTCCATGTGGTAACACTCACGAAGGGTAGATAATAAAGCCAATCCTTAGTCGAATCCTTCAAAGAAAATGGAAAGGCTCTTAATTTAATTTTCTCTTCCGTCACCCTATGAGTTTTATACTTGAACATACCACATGAAGCTCCTTTAAATGCTTGTGAGGATCTTCACCTACAAGGCCACGAAAAGTGGGCAAGAGATGTATTAGTCCAGATTTTAATTCAAAAGTAACAGCATCTAAAATAGGGAACGTTATGCATAAGGGTTGTTGATTCAAGTCAGGGGAGGCAAGCTCTTTCAAAGTTCAATTTTCAGCCATGACTTCTTTCTCTTCAAAATTTCTTCGAGCTTCTCTCCTTAACCTGTGCAACATTCTCTCTATTTTTGGATAGTACTAAAATCACCTTGATTAGAAGATTGAGTTACAAGCATGAACAATCAAGGAAACTCTAATAAACCATGTAAAATAAATCAAGAAAAATCTAAAGTGATGAAAATAAGTAAGAATTCTACGCTATAACACAAACAATCAAGGTGAAATTTTTTATATATATATATATTTTTTATTTTTTGTATTTTTTTAATATTTATTTATTTTTAAAAAAAAATTCAAGAACAAAATAAGGATCACAATAAGCACAAAAATCAACTAAAATCACTCCCTAACAACGGTGCCAAAAATTAGTGTGCTATCGCACGCAACCAAAAATAAAGCCTATACTCTTAAAAATATATATAGTAGTACGAGTAAGGTTTGTTTCCATGGAGAGTATCTAGTTTAGTTTTATGCTACGCGAACAATGATGGAGGGGGGCTTAAGTATAACAAAAACAATTTTAAGAAAAATGACTAAGGAACAATTCAAATTGAAATATCAAAATCAATCAAAACAACAAATCTCGATCTAAGTCAACATCCACCATCAGAACCTTATAACTGATCATCAATACAATTATATATCAATTCATATTCTGAATATTCACCATTAGAATTATTTTCCTATTTCTCCTTAGTTATAGTTAATTAGAAAACAAGTGATATAATCAACCCTAACTATTAAATAATCCAAGACAAGCGTTAAAGGTTTAATTTAGTAACAACCTTAAGAGTTAGACAGATCGATAAAACTAAATAACACAAATACAAGCGGTTGCATTTAATTTAGTTGAGCATTCTTCCTAAGATTTGAGCGTTCTTCCTATGATCTAATAATTTCTAACGCAACGAATTATTGAATCTTAGTTGCTTCACAAATTAGAGAGATCAAACAATTCCGAATTTGATATCTAACTTAACAGTAGATTTCAATGAATAATAAACAATTAGGCCTCTTAATAATTAAATGAGACAATCATGAACATAGGTACAGAAAAACATTCATACTCAAAATATAAATTAAATAATAAAAATAAATTAGATCTCACAATTTTATTGATTTTAAAACTTCTATTTTCTTAAATTAAGTATAAAAAATTAGCCACCAGAACCATGATAAAAACTCAAAAGAGAATTATAAAAGAGAAGGGAAAAGAGAAGTCCCGCTGCTTCGTTCTCCTTCCTTCTTTGCGCCTCCCCCCCTCCTCTTCAATTCCGTTACAGCCGCTGCGCCCCCTTCCAATTTTCTCATATATTAAATATATATATATATATATATATATTAAGTGCGCGCATGGCCCTAACTTCTCCATGAGCTGGGCTTCAATTCATATCCTCAAATAACGTGGCTTCACTGGCCCTTCAATTTTCAATTGCAAGCAGGATTTCCAACTTATATTATACTATATATATATAGGCCTCCATGTATACATACATGTATGCACATATGTGGGCTCCATGTTCCAATTGCAACTTCACTTCAAATTCTCACGGCTTGAATCTCCAATTCCATGGCCTCCATAATATAATATTATATATATTTATATATATATATATATATCTATATAATAAAACACAAGAATTTTTTAAAATATCCCAAGAGAAAGACATTTTAATGGTTTGGATCAATTTCTGAAGATTTGATGGCTGGGATTAAAAATTTTCCCGCCCAACAATTCTTCTCCAATTTGCCTGCTCAACGATTATTCTTCAATTTCATAAACTGTTCATCCGTTTGGGTTTCTGTGAGAGAGAGAGAAAGAAAACGATGAATAGAGAAGGCAGCGGCTGTACCATGGCATCGTTCGTCGTCGCCGATAGTGCACGCAGTTGGCGAGCGTGGGTCACGGTCATAGCTGGATATCTGCCATGGCCGTTGGCTTGCACCTTTATCGTTGTGGGTCGTCTCTCTTCCTCTTTGTTTCCTCTCTCAGAAATAAGCTCTCTAATTTCATTATATATACACATTATTTTTGCTTCTTTCTCTCTGTTTTTTCTTATGGCTATCCCATTGTATACACACAGGCACATATATATAGACATATATGCATACACATATACCCAGACACCCAAACACACACACCCATCGCCCCCAAACACACACATACGCATATACACACACACCCGTCGTATATATATATAGACAGATGGAGGAGAGGTGGGTCGGACCGTGACTGTCAATCGCCAATCTTTCCCACTGTTTCTTGCCCAATCTGTCTTCATTCTTTTATTCAGTAATGTTCCCGAATGCCACAATCTGTGTCTTCTTTCTTTCTTTCAGTAATGTTCCCTATGTGTGTGTGTGAGTTCCCTTTGTGTGTGTTGTTTTTGTCATGAATGCAAACAAACAATCCTTCAAGCTCCCTGTGTGTGTGTTGTTTTCTTTTTTGTCTTTTATTTTGGTTAAGTAAGAAAACCCAATAGAAGTGAAATGTCAAACTACATGTAGGAGTCAAGATGTTGCAACATAACTGTTGAATCCAGAAAACAACACAGCAAATTGCTATAAGACTTTATTCAATTATCCTAAATTCAGTTAAAAACCATAAAAACTCAAAACCCATCAACAAAACCACAAATAGCACACACTCAATACCCACCAATTAAACCACCCAATCCGCCCAATTTCATCTAGAACTAATAAAAAATGCAGAAGAAAAGGAAATTACCAACTTATTCCTGGAGTCAACAGAATGTAAGAAAGTGGTGGGGGACTGTTTGAACTGGGCAACAGGACTAGATGTTGCACTGGAGATCAGCCTTAGGACCTTATCAGCCACAACGAAGTTTCTAGTATCCATTTGTCCCAATTTTCAGGCCCACCGGCAGCTTCGGCTGTGCATCTAATTTAGGTTCTTGCTAGAGAGAGTTGTGGCCTATGGTTTGAGTATTTTGGGGGAAATCTTTTGTGGGTGAAGAATGGAGAGGTTTGGGCTTTGAAGGAGGGGAGAGAAGTTGGGAGGAGTGATCTGCAATACATCGGTGGCAATGAGAGTCGCCGGCGACTGGTAGATGGATGCCCCAGAAATCCCCGGCTAAGGCGGTGTTATTTGTGTGTATATTTATGTATTTTGTGTGTGGAATATATTTTGTCTGGCTCGCTGCCTCAAGAGGAATAAGCTTTTAGGCAGAGTTTATGTAATTATGCATTTAATAGAGCTTCCGTCGCAGCTCGCTGTGACGTTTGGGCTCTTCCATTGTAGCTCCCTCAAGAAGCTTCTTCTATAATATTATATAAGCTTTTTATATATGGGCTGTATATATATAAGCTCTATATAATATTATATTTGTGTATATATAAGCTTCTTATATATATTTCGCGTATCAATGTGCTGTTGTTTGTATATATAAGCTGTGTTCTTATATATAAGTTTTAAGGCAGAGTTTATATATATATTTCGTGTATTGTAACTTCCAGATTGTTGCTCCCAATTTCTTTTCCTATATATAATCTGGGCTCTGTTCTTATATGTATTTTGTTCTTTTTTTTACTGTTTTATTTGTTAATCTGTTAACTATTATCTATTAATATTAATTTTATTTCATTTTAATCTTCCTTTCCTGTTAACAATAATAACAGATTAATCTTCCTTCACCTACAGTTAAATGTTAACTTTAATTTGCTATTTTATTTTAATTTTCTATGGAAAGGAAGATTAAAATTAGTGATATCGTTACATTATTATAATAGAGTATAATATTTATTCTTCAAAAATCTTTTAGTTTGTTAGGTGGGTCACAAATAGTTGTGTTAGTCTGATAGTGATACACGAAACTATATACACGGGTAATCTTATGGTGTAGTCTCATTGTGATGTCCGTGTATTAATTATAATTATTTTAATCTTGATATTTATTAGATTAATTAAATATAGCACGTAAACTCTTAATCAAATTTTGTGTGTAAGTTCATGATCTAATATAATGAAAGATGTTCAAGTAGATGAGTTAAGCTATGATTTATAGAGGTGCTCAATTTATTTTTTTACAGATATCATAATTTTCATGTTGATTAATTTGTGACATTTGAAAAAAAAATTAATAAATTTATTTAGTGACCCAATGTTGGGACTCAGGAATGATTTTGCATGCCTCGATGATAATCTGATTATAATGTAATGTTTTGGGATTGAATGGATTGACATGTTGATGTTAGGTGTAAGTTGCTTGGGTGTTATGTGTAAGTAGTGTGGGTGTGATCGAGTGTATAAGGAAGAAAATAATAGTGTTTAACCTAAGGCATCCGAATGAGGCTTGAGCCATTCGAATGTGTTAGATGCTTGGCCACATTCAGATGAGGCATGAAACATTCGGATGGCTTAGGGAAGCATTCAAATGGAGAGGCCACACATTCAAATGTCACTCATATGGGTTTCTCACCATTTGTGTCTAACATTAGAATGGGGCATGGAGCACATTCCGATGTGTCTCATGCTTTCTCATTTTTCTCTCATGCATTTGGATATGGGCTCTATAGCATTTAATATAATGATATATTATTAAAGATACAAATAGTAAAAAAGAATTCATTTATTTGTATTATTACAATAATTTTTTTAATTAAAATAATATAAAAATCAAAAAGTTCTCAACCACGCATGGTCAAGGAACCCAAGATTCAGGAACACGGGTTCTCGACCACTCACGATCAAGAACCCAAGGATTCCCCGACCGTGCGCGGTCGGGGAACCCAAAGTTCTCCAACCTTGAACCGGAGTTCCCTTGTTGATGTCAGTAACACTAACTGGTGTGCAATTTAATTTTAATTTCTTTTAGATTGCAGAGTATTGGCTGTTGTGCATTATTAGATATTTATTTTTTTTAGTAATTTTAAAATATAGATTAGTATGCATTGTTTGATGTTTAATTTTTAATTTAATTTGTTCAGATTGTAGAGCACTTATTGATGTGTTTTATTATATAGATTTAGTAATTTTTTTTTATTATAAAACATTAACAAGTATATAATAACTTTAATTTATGTTTTTTGTTCAGTGTTTACAATTTTTTTTTCTTGCTCTTATATTTTAATTTACAATATTGATGAACATTATAAATCTTATATATTTGCTTTTTATTTGAGTTTTGTAGAGCATTTAATACAAGCGAATATGTTACAAGTTCTTCACAAACTTCAACATAATACGTATAAATTATAATTATATTTTAATTTTAATATTATTTATATCGTGCATTTAGGCACGGGTATACACTAGTATATATATATGATGCAGATGCGTAGGCTTTGTTATTCTTTTTCAATCCAAGCCCAATGTCAATTTGGGCTCTCATTGCCTCACCTTTGCATTATTAATATAGAATATATATAATATAATATTATATTATATATATTCTTATATTTTGTCATGACCCATTATTCATGGATTTCTTTTCCAATTGTGCAATTAAAGCAACTTCAAGCCCGATTTCATCCTTAATGTAGCCAGAATCTCTCAAAACGTAAAAGATGAAAGTTGTAGATCTTTTTTTTTTTCTTCTTTCCATAGCATCTTGAATCATTTCAATCGGAGCACGGATGAATGAGTTATGCTTAGATTACGGAGCAGTGTCGAAACTGTCCAGAATAGCGTAATTGGCTATATTTTTTAATGCCTCCTTTTGCTTCCTAAATCAAAATATAAGAATAATGAGTGTATTTAGGAACCAAATAAATATAAAAGACTAAACATTAAGGGAGAAAAGTATGACATTTTGCATTCGCATCACCCACAGGCTCACCCAGATCCCTTGTTTGAGTCTAACACTATACCTTTAGGCTACACCTGACTTTTTGATTGATCTGGCGCCTAGGCCTCCTAGCAAACTCGGATATCTGGCTGAAATCCCATGCTGGACCACTGGCCAAACCCAGATTTCCCGAAGTAGACCAGCCCTAGAAAGGCGCGGAGAGAGGTGGAACAACCAGATGATAGTTCTGACGTGATTCCATTCATCAGGGTTGAGTCAACCGGTTGTAACCTGGCATCGATGACCTCAAACGGACCCGGAATCATTGGATGATCTGATGCCTATGCTTGCAGGTTCACCTAAATCCCTTGTTTGAGTCTGGTGCTATGCATTTTGGGTAGATTCGACTCTTTGGTTGATTTAGCGCCTAAACCTCTCGGAAAACTCAAATACCCGAAAGGAATCCCAGATTAGGTTGTGGGCCAAACCCAGATTCCCAGAGGTAGACCAACCTTAAAATACGAACATGAATAACACAACAACTAGTGCGCCACAACCCATGTCGAGATCACCAGATGCTCTGACGCCTATGCCCCTAGGCTTACCTAGATCCCTTGTTTGAGTTTTACCTTATGCCATTTGGCTAAACCCAACTCCTAGGTTGACCTGGCACCTAAGGCTCCTAGAAAATTCAAACACTTGGTAAGAATCTCCCATCAAGCCCTTAAAAAAAAAAAAAGGTCGAATGGCAAATAAATGGTGAATGATGGTGACTCTACCCTTGAGAGTCTGATCACCTAAAGATAATCTAGTGCCTATGATCTAGGACCGGCTTAGGATCTTCAAGTATTCCGACACCTATGCCTGCAAGCTCACCTGGATCCCTCGATTGAGTCCAGTGCTAAGCCCTTAAGCTAGACCCAACTCCTTGGTTGATCCAGTGCCTATGCCTCCTAGCAAACTAGAATGCTCGAGAAGAATCTTGTGTCAGATATTGGGTCAAACCTAGATTATCTATGGTGGACCAGCTCGTAAGGTGAAGGCTGGTGCCTCCAAAAAGTACCACACTCATAAATTACATGTTTTCCCTCAAGACGTCTTGCAAATGTTTGATGATAAGGCACCCCCTCCCTAGATTGGAACCGTTGGAGAACCTGATACCGTAGCACGGGCTTCACTGTAAGAACCCATATTTTCATGAGGTTATCATGTAATTTAAGTTTAGAATATTGAAAAATTGACTTGATAGCAATTATAAGTACCAAATCGACTATAAGGAGTGCCCTGGAATCGAGATATCTAAGGAAAATGATACAATTTTATCGAGCATTTCGAGGCATGATTTATGGTATCGGAAGAAATTAGATTTAGAATGAGTTTCAGTACAACTAAAATAGAGCTACTATTTAGGCTGCAAAACTAAATTGTTATAGGCGACTTCCGGGAAGTTAACGGAAGCTTGAGGGGGCTTTAGTTTTTCATAAGGAATAACCCTTCAGTGGTTTCAAGAAGAAACGAAAGGGTCTAAGGCCAAAACAAAGATTCGGGCCTAGGTACAGTTTTTCAAAATTACCGGAAAGAGGTTAAAAAGATGTTTTTTCGGAATCTTCGGGGGTCAAATAGATATTTTAGGACTTGAGGGTCTTGAAGATGATTATGGAAAGTTAAGGGGCTATATGTAATGGGCCAAAGTGAGAAAACCAAAGTTTGAGGGGGCCAAAGTGCAATTTTAAGAAACTTCCAAAGCAACAATGGCTAACCAGCCATTCCATTTTGCCAAATTGGCCATGGGGAACCCACGAGCAAGTGTTGAAGATGCCTTTGGGGTCAAATCATGGTCGATAACGGCCACCAGGGTGGCCAGATTTCAAGAACAATTTGACTAGAAAATTCGTCGGTTTGTTATGCACCTGCAAGTGGGATTTTTGGTTGATTGAGGCCGTTTAAAGGTCGATCTAGGGTAGGTATATGCTCTAAGGCTTATGGGTTAGCCGATAATGGGCATTTGAAGCATCGAAGATGCCTATAAATAAGGGTTCTGCGATAGCCAAAAATGGAAGAATTGGAGCTTCAAATCGACCGACTTTTCGAATAAATTGAGAGTCAAAACCATGGGGATTTTGTTGCCCATGGCTTGAAGAAGAAATATGGAGATTTTGGTGAGTTTTGGTTGAGGTTTGAGGGTGTTTCGAACTTGGCCGGAGGTGGGAGGTGGAAGTTTCAGCCGAGGCTTTAAGCCTTCAGTTAAGGCCTTCTGGCCATCCTTTGGAGCTTCAAGATAGGCCAAAAGGATTGACTGGATGAGGGCTTTCAAGGGGTGGAAGAACTAGAAATGCCAGTAAGCCGACGCTAGAGAAGACCACCGGCGCGTGGCTGGCATGCGCTGCCCTTCACGCGCCACCAGTCGCCCTAGCACGTGTGAGCACTTGCAAGGGCGTGGGAGGCTAGAAAAATTGGAAAAAAAATCCTAGAAATTCTAGAAAAATATTTTATGGGGGTTTGTGCAAAAAGTTTTGAAATTTGTCTTCCCGATATCTCGATTTTTGCATCAAATAGCCTTGTTTAGCTTGAAAACATAGCATCCGGGTAAGTTTAGTAATTTTCTCTTAAAGCTCATAGGTTATTATGAATTGTTGTGGAAAAATATTTGAGAAAATAGTTTAAGAAGTATTTATTTGGATTTTTAGAATGAGAAATGGAAGAAAAATTAAGGAAAATTTGGAGAAATTAGAGTATTAATATTTTTTCATGATAAATATGTTTTATAGGATTGTTGTGCTCAAGGCTTAGTGATTTGTGCAACTTTTGAGATTTGACACGAAAATTGAGGTCTGGCACTCAAATCGAGGCGATGCACATATTTCAAGGCAATCACATGAGTATCGAGGTAGCCCGATAAGCTTGAGAATGTACGCGGTACTTCCCAACTAGATTTAGTTTTATGATCTTATCATGTTGTCATGCCTTGTTGTGAGTATGTCACGTAGATTGCATTTACATGTCTTTATTTATGAAATATGTATATGAGCATGATGAGATGCATGGTCATACATTACATGGGTTTGGGATTAGGTACTGGCGTCGTTGCTTTGCAAAGGGTGCACCCATACACCCCGGTTTGGCAGGGAGATTGGAAAAATGGCTGGTAATCTTAAGGTGCAGTTGACCCAAACATGAGAGTTATGATGTTATGTGCATTGAATACATAAATGGGCATTAAATGTTTTGTTTCCCTTACTTAGATGATTCATCATCTAACTTGGGCTTTGCCTTTGGAATATTCAAACGTTCCAGATGGAGATTGTAGCAGAAACAAGGATGAATGAGGCATGAAATGACACTTAGCAAAGTGCACGATGAGTTGTATGATGAGTTGAATGTATGTTATGTAGCTCATGTATTGATGCTCTGCTCCTTTGAATTCTAAATATTTTTAGGAATGATGATGTAGAACCTTGTTTAGGGTTAATGTTAGTTGAGAATGTATGTTATGTATTACGTCATGTTAAGAAATTTATGTTCCTGTGATCTAAGAACTGATTTATGATTAATGTTATGATGTTAGGTTCGATTCTAGCTTCTGCATTTGATATTTATGATGATTCTCCTTGGAGATAAATGAATGAAAATTTTGGGGTGGATTAGAGCAATGATATGATTTAGTCTTAGTTTTATATAAAAAAAATTTATTATCCCAGAATTGTCCTAAGATTTAGGGCACTCAGAAAATGGGGCGTTGCATTCACAATCAAACCAAGGATGCAACGCTTATCTTAAATTCCTTGTGATAAATGGTTCTTGAATAGGGACTATGAGAGAGGACAGATGATGTCAAACTACAAAAGTGGTTAGAGAAAAGCCTAAACTTAAAGTATCCTAACTCCACAATGTGCAGGTCGAATGTTCATACTTGAATGATTGATCTAGAAAGGAGGATAATGGGTACATTCAACTCAGACGAACAAACAAGTATGTAGGATATTGAACAAACGTGCACATAAGCATAATGCATAAAAAAAAATATAAACTTTCATACATAGAGATAATGGCTCAGAAGTCCAACATCCATACCAACATAAAAAAAAAAGTTATCATCTTACATAACCGAGATTAGAAAAATCATTGGCAAAGAAACTAATTGACATAAAATATTGGAGAGCAAATGATCCTGCACCCTCGAATCTCCAGGAAACAAAGCCTGAGAGGCATTAGCATGAAGGTCTTCCTCCAAGCCCTATTCTATTACTTGGAGCATATCAGTCATGTCCAGCGCGCCCTCACCATCTTTCACACTAGGGATATAAGGATCCTAAGGACTTAGTAATTGCTAAGGTCATCTTGTAAAGCTTTCTTGACGAACTTGTCAGGCCCAATGTTGTTCGGTTCATATTTACGCCAGTCCAGAGGAATGATGGAAGAGGTGGCATCCGCGAAGATCAGCTCTGAAAAGGATTCGTTGGGCCGTCGGGACTCCAATAAGCTTCTGGCAAGATAGAAACCATACTTGGAGTAGGAGGAAGCATGATCATCCTTGCGATGAAAGCAATCTTTGGAGATAAGGTATTCTTTGACTGTCTTCATCATTGCCTCCTTGATCTCTTTCAACTAGATCTCTTCGGTCTCGGTTGTAGTATCCAAGACCTAGAGAAGGGTAGTATATATCAAGGATAAGTAAGGAAGGAAAGAAGACCAGGTGGATACCTTTTGGGCTGCATGTAGACAAAGAACTCATGGGTTAAGCGTGCTTGAGCTGGAGAAGCTCAAGGATGGGTGACCCCTTGGAAAGTTCGCATACACCCATAAGAGTAAGTTGTTCTACCTTCCTATAGCTCGATGCGGGATGTTATAGGTGGTATCAGAGCCAACCATTGGTGAAGGCGGACTGATGAGGGTTGGGAGTGGCGCTGAGGGGCGAGAACCTGAGTAAGGAGCGGCTCCTAGCAGGCTTCTAGGATGGCAGCCTCCAAATGGGAGAAGATCTGGGACTAGTTGTAAGGTCTCATGACGAGGATGTCATGTGCTCAAGGGAGGAGAATGTAATACCCCAAGAGCCAAGAGAATGATAGTATATATCGAGAATAAGTAAGGAAGGAAACAACACTTACTGGATACCTTTTGGGCTAAATGTAGACAAAGAACTCCCAGGTTAAGCGTGCTTGAGTTGGGGAAGCTCAAGGATGGGTGACCCCTTGGGAAGTTCGCGTAGGTCCACCAGGGTAAGTTGTTCTAGTATTTCCTATCGCTCGATACAGGATATTACATGAAATGTAATACCCCATATTTTCGTGAGGTTGCCACGTATAGTAAAATAAATCGCCGAATTGACGGTAGGAAGTACCTTGGGATGTAAATATTTGAGAAAATATGACATTTCAAAGGATTATGAAAGTTTAGAGGTAAAAATTTAGTTTTTTAGGAGGGGAAAAAATCGTAATTTTTTAAGTTCAAGTAAAAGTGTAATTTACCTAAAATTAGAGGTATTAGCGTAATTAGTCCTTTCTTTAGGGACTAAAGTGCAATTAAAAAATGACCCAGGGACCAAGTTGAAAGGGGTTTAAGTGTAATTACCCAAAAAGTTTGGGGCAAAGTGTAATTCTTGTAACCTTTTTCCTAAGGGCATATGTTAGATCGGGTAGGTGTTATGGCACACACCAAGAGGGCCGTGAATTGGTTATTTTAAAAATTCTTGATAGAATTTGAAAACTTTTTGACTCAAATAAGGTTTTAGTGATTTAAAACATAGAACATATGAAATGATAAATATAAAGCAAGAGGAATAAATTACACAAAGGATTTATAGTGGTTCGGTTAAACCAAGCCTAATCCACTACCTTAGCTCCCACTAAGGATTTTGAACCAATTCACTAAAACCTCCTACTTACACAAGTAGGCCCTCTAGCTACACAAGTTAGGAAATACAACCTCCTACTTAAACTAAGTAGGCCCTCTAGCTACACAAGCTAGGAAATACAAGAAGTGTGCAATTGAAAAGAATCTAAGAGATGAATCTCTTAGTTACAATGTCTCTCAAAAATGATACAAGGCTTGAATGAAATAATACAAGTTAAAATCAAAGTCTTGAAGAGAGAAAATTAAAGCACAGACAATATAAATACAAATGTGTATACGATGTAAGCTCAACTCATTTCCTTTCCATCTATTAGTCTTCTCTTGATCATTCTTGAGTTGTATTTATAGGCTTCCCAAAAGATTGAAGAGAAATGTAGCCGTTTGTGACCGTTGGAGTTTGAAAAACTAGCTGTTGGAAGCTTTCTGCAAAAGATATAGTCGACAGAAGAAAATGCATAGTTGACTATTTTTACAAGTAAAACAAAACATAGTCGACAGACAAGAAAGCATAGTCGACTATCTTCTAACACAAATTTTTCATCGTCGACAAACACATAAACATACTCGACAAATGTAAAAATATGAAGATGATTTTGAATTTTATGAACAAAAATAGTCGACAGATGAAAAGCCATAGTCGACTATCCTTATATGATAGTCGACAGAATGAAAAATAGTCGACAGAAGCCTTAAATAATCGACAGATCAAACTAGCATAGTCGACTATTTTCAGACATAGTCGACAACACTAAACCACATAGTCGACTATCCACAAACATAATCAACAGAGCATAAACATATAGTCGACTATTCTTTTTATAAAAACTGAAACGATAAATGATAACATGAAAAAGAATATTTTGAATCATAAAATTCTTTAACATTGAAATCTCATAACTTTATTTCATCATCAAAATACAATTGTTTTTCATCATCAAAATTATATCAAATGCAAAACATCAGCATATGGAAGATTAAGGATAAAGACTCATGATGACTTTAAAGATAAGATGAAAGCTCATGATGACTTTTTTGATAAGATTTGATTGGATAAGATTTGATTAGATGTGATTTGATTTAGATAAAATTTGATTAAGATAAGAATGATTACAGAAAATCTTAGAAGATTTAGAATGGTTAGAGAATATTTTAGAAGATTTGAAATGATTGGAATATATTGGAAGATTTGGAAAAGATTTGAAATGATTGTGACTTATTACTTGGTGGCCAAGTTTCAAAGCCTATAAATAGGGTGTTCATGGCCAAGGGTTTCCTTATTCTAAGTTGTGATAAATTTATGCTAGACGAGAGTGTTTCGAGCTTAGTGAATAGAAGGATTTTATTCCTAGAGAAGAAGAAGCACTTGGGCAACGCATGAGGGCGTGTGAGGAGGTGGTTTGGTTAAAAGACTTGAGGATTTACACAAATTTTGAGGAATCTCAAATTAAGTCAAGGTGAGACTTCGACACTAAAACTCCTATTGCATGAAACACGTTTTGTGTAACGTTCTTGTACGCAAAATCATATTGTTCTTTTACGCGAAATCATGTGGCATATATGAAATGTGTTTTCTTGAAAATATATTCCGTTAGTTTTCACCTTTTGTATTTATAAAATTTGTGTGGCCATACTGTTGTACCTATCAGTTGTTACTCGAGGGAAAAAGTCTGGATATCCCCCGAGAGGAGTAAGCTCTCATGGGGAAGATCGTGAGCCTAAGGGACAACGAATGTGGTGTTTGCATGTGTTCTATGAGGTCGGGCTAGGGTGGCATGGTTAGGGACCTCCTGAGAGGCGTTGTGCATGCGCCATTGAGAAAGCTCTCTTTAGAGGAGGCTGACATGTTCATCAGGCACTTCGGAATAGTCCTCGTTATTTCCTCATACGTTTTATACCTATTCATGTATTTATATCATTTGTTTAGGAGTTTCTCATTAGAAGGTTCATCTTCTAATTGGACTATATCCCTGGAATATTCAAGCATTCCAAGTTCAACAAGAGACTCTAAGGGAAAAGAGATGGCTGAAGGATAAGCTTGTTTTGTTGTTTGTAGCATGTTTTAACATATCTCTATCTATGTATGTATGAGAAATGTAGTTGATGCGAACCTTAGTATGATTTAGTTATGTTAAGGCGTTTAGTTATCGCTTTCGAGAAATGACGTCTTGAACAATTTCTTATATTATAATAAAGCATTATGGTTGTGTATCATATCAGGTTAGATTTAGCTTTCATATTCGTAACTATATCACATGTCTTGGCTATTTCTTTATTGGGCTTGTTAGGCTGAGAAGGTGAATATTAGGGTTTCTGAAAAATTATGTGATGTATATCTATTGATGTGTTGTGAAGAAAAAGAAGAAATTCCTGAAATCCTAAGTTATAACACTCCTGAAAAAATTTGGTGTGTTACAGTTGGTATTAGAACGAATTAAATAGAAACCCTAGGTGGAGACTCAGGGGGGGGGGGAAGGAAACTGATGGTTCATAAAATGAAATCCCTATTTAGAGATTTGGGGATAGTCGATTGAGGTCTTAAAGGATATTGATTTGAAAATGCTAACCTTGTCAGTGATAGAACAGTTGGTCGAAATGACCTAGCTATGGAAGTTAGGATCCGATTGTATGGTTCAAATATAATGTTGATTCGATAACCATGATTAAGGATCTATGAGATTTAGAGACTGTTAATTTGAGGTCATTAGTCGAAATCCTTATGCTGAATGATAGGGTAATTGGTAGTTACTAAGAATGATCGGGTCGTGAGTGGTTAGATCTGAAGTAGTCTTCATTTGATGGCATACGAATGCACTCTTTAGTCGAGGAAGGACTTGAGAATGCAAGTATGAGTGGTGTTCGAGATGTTACGAGAGAATTGTGATCTATTAAGTTTTGGTATGTAATTGCGATATATCATAGAGGAGTTCAATGTGAAACGTTCTGTCGTGAGATGAGCATTGTGAGGCTTGAGGGGTAGATTAACCTCGGTGTCGACTGTGGCAATGCCAATGGAAATGCTAAGGTCTAATTGGTGGAGCGAAGCTGACCATTCTTTGAGCGAATGGTTGAATTGTCAGAATCCAAATGGCAAATTTGTCGGTTAATTAAGGAGCTATTTTTCTTCTCCCTAGTGGTTGAATTTGTGCATCACGTTGGCGATCTCAGCATCTTTGGCTGCTAAGCAGGCCCTGTTCATGGCATTTGTAACCACTGTGCCTTGGGCACTCTGCAAGAATAAGAAAATGAGAACATGACATGATTACCCAACCAAACAAAAGTTTGAAGGAAAAGGAAGACAAGAGATCTTACAATAGCGAGATGGCATTCAAACTCTTCTATGTCCCAGGGAGACCCTCGTCTCGGGGAAGAATGGTGGAATACAGCAAATGAGCCCCCACATCGAGTGTTTCAATCATGTTTATATCCAAGATCCCCGTCTACACCTGGAAAGGTTTGTCCTTAACCCACCGACTACCGCTCAGATTGTGTGCTCCTTCGACGGGAGCTCGGGAAGAACAGGATTGAAGTTCCCCATCGATGTCTCCTCTATGTTTAACATGCAACGTCCTAGGCATTGGGGATTGGTGACTGCCTTTCTGAACACGCCTTATCCTCTCTAGTGGATAGCATTAATCGTTGCCTAGTCGAGTCGAGAGATAACCTCGATTTTTGGCTCTACTCTAAGATTCTGGCCTTCCCCCATTCCATTGCATTGTGCATGGCATGACCTCAACCAGCCCTCTCTCGACCGACTTTGCTCATGACCACCTAAGAGGCCCGCACAGGAGATTGATCTTACCATGGGGTCTCGGCAAGGGGCTCGGATCGGGGCACTGAAATTTCCCCTTCCTCTAGCATGGTCAAATTGGTGATGGGCTAGAAAGTGCTAGGGTCATCTTTAGCCTCGCATCTACCCCACTTCCTTTGATGTCAACCTCTTCGATTTTCACCAGCCCTTTCTTAATGATCAACATGGTCTCTTAGAGCTCGAAAAAACCCCCTCGCTCCATAGCGCGTTGTGGTGGAGCTAGGGGCTGAGCCGCTACGTTGCTCCCCCTTCGTTGGGAAGACAATACCATTTGCCTCATTGCTACACAAAAGGAAAATAAAATGATTAGAACAATTATTAAAGCAGAATCAAAGAAAAATAATAGAAGAGTTAGATAGGCATAATCTAAAAAAAGCAACGTGATCGGCAGGAAACAAAATGACAGGTAGTTCGAAGGATCCACACCCTCTGAAGAAGACTACTCTCACTGAGGGATGTTTCCTTCCCCATCTAGAATGTCAGTCGGTGAATGTGATACTCTCGGCCCCCAATGACATAGTGCTTCAAGAGGTCCGAGGATCTACCCAACCCTTATCAACCTATCTATAGTTAGAAGTTCATAGAGGGATTTTAGGCCACCACAAATGAGGAGGCATCGCTCTTCGGCGTATTGAGTCCTAAGGTCTGAGAGAGGCCTACTCATTGTGGGTTTTCCTACCCTATCGGGATCGATATGCCAATTTCTTGA
Organism: Diospyros lotus; assembly: GCF_014633365.1. Taxonomy (NCBI): domain Eukaryota; kingdom Viridiplantae; phylum Streptophyta; class Magnoliopsida; order Ericales; family Ebenaceae; genus Diospyros; species Diospyros lotus. Next base: position 19,890,252 of record NC_068350.1, read on the forward strand.
GGCATTCCATAAGCCATCCAAAGGCTTAACCTTAGGCCAGCGGATATGGTTTTAGAGAGAGAATCGGTGAAGAGACGATCCTTCAGGTGAGTATGATGGAAAGTATACATGTGAAAATGACCCTTCACTAGGTGAATGTGGAAGAAGCAAAGAAGAAAGTCTATGGAAGGGTTCATGTTATTCTCATGGCAGACGACAAAGAAACCGACTAATTGGGCCCAACCACTAGGATGTAATTGGCACAGGGCTAACCTGCCACGCCTAAGGAAATTGAGTCAAAAGTTTTGGAAATGGAGGTTAAGGCCTAAATGAAAGCTAGCCTCATGGATGCTTATCTAATCCTCGGCCCATTCATTGAACAATTCTTATATGAGGTAGGAAGCCTAGTTTTATAGACGCTGGGGATTCTAAAATTTGCTTAAATGAGGGCAACATCATTCTCAGTCATTTCAGAACGAGTACCCTTGTAAAAATACTTAGTGACCCCATCATGCCGATCTCACGATGATAAATATTGGCGCTAGGCATAGTCAACAAAAAACGAAAACCAAACAAAGCGAGAGAGAGAGATTGATTCTTTGTAAGAAAAGGGTTTTTTCCTGAAAGAGTTCTTCTAGGAAAAAGAGTGCTATGGGAGAAAGAAAATCCTTTCCAGAAAGGATAATCTTTTTAGGAGAGACGAACTTCTTCCGAGGAAGAGAAATCCTTTCAAGGTGAAGAGCTCGTTTCAAGAAAGTTGTTTTGAGTAAACGAGACTATTGCAAAATAATCCCTTTCAAGGAAGAGGATTTTTTTTTGGGAAGAAAAAGTTTTTTTGTGAAAGAGGGTTTTCTTTTGGGAAGAAGAGTTTGTTTCGGGTAACCTGATTGGTGAGGTCCCACGAGAACAAAAAGTTTCTTTTAGGAATCAAAATTTGTTTCAAGAAGGGAATCGCCTGCTACAGTACTCTCCGAGAGAAAGATTGCGTAAAGAAAATTATAGTGGTGAATGACCAATTTATAAAAGGCTCTCGGATACGAACAGTCTCAGGAGGCAAACGACACTTGCCAAAAGAAATCTCTGTGATTTCAGTCACGAAAAAGGCTGAGATATTACTCTTCCTTTTTACTTAAAAGTTAAAATGAAGAATGGGGGACAATTGTTGGGTATCCCTAAAATTGAGGATGATTTATTAAAGAAAATGGAGCAAAAAGATGAGATGGCCTGGAAGACTTGTTTTAGGGGATCAGTCCCCGAAAGACTTCTTTCGGCTAGCATTCCCAGAAAAGTCCTTTCGGGGGGTCCTTCCTGTTAGTCCATTGACACACAATGGTCACTCAAGATGGGGGTGAATTGAGTGATAAAAACTTATTAAACCAAATTCTTCCATTTTCAAAACTATTGAGCTTTTTTATACAAAGAAAATACTTGTTATAAATATATATGTTGTTTGGTGTGATACCAATATAAATATGCAAACAACAATAACAACGTGAGAATATATAGTGGTTTGGTGTCTCCAACACCTACTCCACTCTCTCAAGGTCAACCCGACACTTGAGGTTCCACTATAACCACACCTAAGTTTTTCAACAAGTTCACCTAGGAAACTTTTACACAACAATTGAGGTTTTTTCCTTAGCTCATCTCGAAAACTAATACAACACCTAAATTACAGTGGGCTCTAATATGCCACTCACAATCCACAATTAATATAAATAAACAATCCTAAGTCCAACAAACTTAGACAAATATGGATATGAAAACAAGAACAAATATTACAAGGAAAATGAACAAATGATACAAGAATTACCAACAAGAAGAAAACTTCTTCTTCTTTGCTTTGGGCTCCAAATAATGTATCTTTAATGCTTTTGGCCTTGGATTGCTTTTCTTGAGTGTTTGAGAAATTGGGTGTGCTTTAGAATGATAGATCTTGATAGTGCATTAGCCTTCTCTAGAAATCTCTTGAAGATATATAAACTTGAGCTTTTGTAATGGCTAGAAAAATCCGATCGTTGGAGTTTGGCAGTCGACAGTTCTAATCGACAGTCGACTCTATGACACCCATAGTTGACTCTTGATGCCCACAGTCAACTCTAATTGGCCTACAATCGACTCACAGTTGATTGAGCAAAACCTATTCTTAGCTACCTCAACTTTGCATAACACACAATCGATTGTCTCTCACCGGGAGTCGACTCTCATTCCAGATTTTCAAAAAAATTAGATTTGCTTTGATGATAGAATCCATAATATGAATATATCATGAATACATTATAACATATTTACATTTCTTTAGTTTAAGTAAATGAAGGTAAAATATAAATTAAAGAAAATGTGGATATTTACTTTAATACATAAATGTAAATAAGAAAATACCCCCATTTGGATTTAATAAAAATATTTAAAAAATTAAAATCCATAAGAAAATAGAATTTTAGTTTTAGAACAAATTCAGAATTTGACGATTTTACTATCCTCGAAATACATACCTTCTATTTTTTGAAAAATTCTTTAAAAATCATTTTAACAATAATGAATATTAGCTATTAAAATATCTAGAGATAGTTTTTCAAAATGAAAACATTTTCTTATATGTTCCTTTATAGTGTGCTAATATTCCACTTAGAACAAATATCATTTCTTAGTTCATTTTGATACACAAAATACTATAATACTTAAAATATGTTATCTACCATAAGACATATAAAAAATCCATTAGGAGATTTAAATATAGCAAAAATAGTTTATTAAAATTATGTTTTGTTAAATATCAAAATATACAATAGGTTGATTGGAGCAATTGGCTCAACACTTTTCCCAAAGGCATTTTCTTTCCGCTAACTTTCCCAAAAAAGACTTCGTAATACCATCCCTGAAAGAAGACAATTATTTCGGCATGATCTTTCTTCAACACAAGCAAAGACGAGTTAGCACGTGGCGTTCTCGAGATTGAAGCCTATATAAACCAAGCTACAGTGCATGTAAGGGGGACCTCGACTTGATCGATACATCTAACCTTATCTTTTCTTTCGACAATGTCTTTCGATTTTCCTCTCCACAACATATTTCCTTTCGGGATCCTAACTTAAGTGTTGGAGGGCCTTCACGGGTGGCCATCCCCCACGAGCCTCTAACTCTCTTGTTGTTTTTTAGCCTTGCCAAAAGGATTGCCTTGCCTCTGTGAGATCATCATCCTTACTGATCACCTAATATGTTCCTTCCTGAAAGAACCCAGAGGTTCATTCTTTCGGGGAAGCCCAATCCTTTCGAGAAAGCCTTATTCTCTCAAGAGAGTCAGATTTTCTCGGGAAAAGCTCAATTCTTTAAAGGAAGCTTTTCTTTTCAAGAACCCATCTCTCTTCGGGAAGAATCCTCTTGGGAAGATCCTTTCGGGAAGAACTCTTTCGGATCTAAGGTCGTTGATTTCTTAATCTCACTTAAAAATTCTAATTGTTGTATTTTTAGCAACAACAAAAATTATATTTACAAAAAAACTTATATATTTTTTTATTTATACTTTACTCTGTATTTTTTTTTAAAATATTATTTTTCTGTTTCTGTTCAACGTATGTGGTGACCTAGTAAATTAAACATGTACGTTTGTATTTGGGAAGAGAGAGAGAGAGTCTCTTGAGGACAACGAACACTGACATGGAGATTTCACCCACCCTAACAGCCCTCACCTAACGATGGATGCTTACGGCCCACACAACGGCTAAAAAGGCTCAACCATGTATACAAGCTTTGCTTAAAGTTATTGTAATGCCCTTTTATCATACAGCAACCTGTCACCTGATTCACTTAACCATAATTTGAAATTTCATTTATTCTATTAAGGCGACGGATTAATCAGTAACACAGAATCATTAACTTCGATGATCAAATTCATCTTACCTGTTATGTTCATGATCTTTCCCATCACCTTCCATTTGTTAAAATTTCCAGGAGAAATAAGTCTGTTGTCAGATCATAATTGAGTGAGAGGAAGGGAAAAGAGTGCGATTATATGATATTTCTATGAATTTACAATTATGGGGTTTTACCCGTATGCATGCTTTTGCCTTTTGTTTTGTTTTTATAATTAATGCATTCCACTTGTTTTCTTTTATCATAGATGGATGTAAAATTATGGCCAAACAATTAAATTTTTATTTCTTTTTTTATTTTTTATTCTTGATTTCAAGTCTTTCTTGCAATTTTTTAATCATTTCTTTACATAATAAATTTAAAGTTGTGATCAGAATATAATAATCTCTTTAATGGAGAGTAATAAGGCACTCACTCAGTGGGAAATCTCGTGAGCTTGAAATGATCATTTTTTTATATGATAAATTAAGAACACTTTTTTGGTAAGGTGAAAGGATAGTAAAAGGTAGTAAGAACACTTTCTCAATAAGTTTCAAGCTGAGGAAGATATGTACTTTCTTTTACACTCTTAGGCTCAACATATCATGTAAAGACGTTAAGAGATTGATTAAACCCATGTTATAGCGGTAACATTATAAACCTCTTCACCCCTTCAATTCAATTCATTCATAACGAAGATCACACGAGACCTAGATGACGAGAAAACACATTTTACGAGCTAGCTGGTTTCTATTAGTGTTCTAGAGATAGAGCTGTGTGGCAATAAAATAACATAGAACTAAAGCTTTAAGTTTCTAGTTAATTATGTCAATGCAAATACAAGTCAAATGGGCTAGCTATAATAACCCCTTAGACACCCGAGCCCTCCTCCTTTTCTGGCCAATTGATGTACCAACTGTACCAATACCACTACCCATTATCTATTGCTTTCTTTTTTCGGTTAGGTCTTTATCCATTGCTTTCAGTTAACTACTCAGAGACATAATGATTAAAACAAGTAATCATCAACCCCAATGAGCTAGCTTAAAAAAGGAGGAACGAACAATTCAAAAAGAGGCCAAAGCGGAAAGCAGCGTCAATAATGGCTCAAAAGATCCAACTGATTTCCAGTACTTGGGCTTTCAGATGCAGCTTTCAGTCCCTTGTGGCTCTGCTGATGGCTATCTTAGTGGTCGGAGCAGTTTACTTAACCGGAGAGAGCGAGCAGTTACTGGAAGTAGGAGGTGGAGAAGAGCAAGTAACACCTCCAAGTAATAACAATGAGACAAGCTTGTCTCGCTGCGATTTGTTCTCAGGAAAATGGGTTTTCGATAACACGTCCTACCCTCTCTACAAAGAGCAACAGTGCACTTTCATGTCAGACCAATTAGCTTGCCACAAGTTTGGAAGAAAGGACTTGAGCTACCAGAACTGGAGGTGGCAGCCTCACCACTGTGATCTCCCAAGGTCTCTCTCTCTCAATATTTATTTTTGGCTATGCAATCGAAGGTCCAAATAAAGGAAACCACGTAGTAAAACCCACAAGACTGCCACATTGAAGTAATTGTTAGGGATGCAAATAGGTTCTCATTAACTTTATTTATATGAGTGTTTTAATAAATTTTTAAATGATATTTACGTCTATATCTCATTTTTTGTACTTATTTTCACTATAAATTGGGTTAATTGGGACCCATTGGGGACCCATTTACTTCCCTAGTAACTGTGGACTAGAAGAAATCTTATTCTGCAGATAAATGGCTACAAATTCCCTTCCAGTCAACAATTACTTGGATGTGATAGTCTTTTAAGTAATGTTTTCCTTATTATGTTAAATTGGTGCCTCATGCATGTGGTTTCGTTTCTCTGAAGCTTTTGGTTCATAGCTAAAAAAGAGTGGTTTTTATCTCTCAATAAATTATTTACAGTTAGCAAAAGGAAGAAAAAAAATGTAGAGTCTATTGATTGATCTATGTATCCCAATAATTCTATGAAATCTGGCAAGTCATACTAATATTGACCAAACAAAATTTGTCCTCCGCTCTATCTCATATAAATATGATAACGAATTGAGTCCATATTTTGGGTATAGTTGTTGAGCTTGGTGGAATGTTTTCCATGTTAATAAAGGTTCAATGCCACAGCATTGCTAGAGAGGCTCAGGAATAAAAGGCTTGTGTTTGTTGGAGATTCTTTGAATAGGGGCCAATGGGTCTCAATGGTCTGCTTGGTTGAGACTTCAATTGATGCGAGACTAAAGTCCATGCACACCAGTGGCTCCTTGATCACCTTCAAGGCTTTGGTATGTCCCAAGTTTTCTAAATAATCATATAAAAGTTTTTAATGGAAAAACTCAATAAAATGGTTGCATTTAATTTCTTCTCCAATTAATGAAGGAATACAATGCATCAATCGAGTTCTATTGGGCTCCATTGCTAGTGGAATCCAACTCTGACGATCCAGTGAAGCACCGGTTACCAGATCGTATAGTTAGGGCTCATGCCATTGAAAAGCATGCAAGACATTGGACTAATGCAGACATAATCGTATTCAACTCATACCTTTGGTGGAGAAGGCCCCATTTGAAGGTCCTGTAAGTGCATATTCCCACCCACTTCATTATCAACATGTATATATAAACTCATCCTTTAGACAAATCTGATTAAAGTAATTTGTTTTGAAATATGTGATGTCCATCATTAGGTGGGGATCATTTGAAAGCCCAGATGGAATCTACAAGGAAGTTGGGATGTTAAGAAGCTATGAGTTGGCTTTAAAGACATGGTCGGATTGGCTAGATATTCATGTCAACCATAATAAAACTGAGCTGTTCTTCGTTAGTATGTCACCAACTCATGAAAGGTATGGTATCAACCAACCTTCAGCTTATGCTAAATCTTAGATATATTGTGTCTCGATCTACTCAATGGCTAGTCGATGAAATCATTTTGGATGATGATATTCAATTTGACCGAATCTCCCAACTAGGCTAAACAAGTGGGTGTAATACCCACTTTACCCTTGCTCTCGCTAATTCACTCTCGGTGAGAATAAGGGTAAAGTGGGTATTTTAACCTACTTGTCCAACCTTGTCAGGCAATTAGGTTAGATGAATATCATTGTCCTTCTAGATTATCTCTAGGTCATCTTTGTTATTAAAGCAAATGAAGTTACTGAAGTGATTTTTGTGTTGAAATTGAACTGCTGAAGTGGAGTGTTGGGGGCAGGAGGTGAAATTACATTAAGAGCGAGACGAGGGGTGAAATATCAACATAAATATCAGAGCTCCTAATCAAATTGTTCTTGACAATGCAGAGCTGAAGAATGGGGTGGGGCTACAGGGCAGAATTGCTACAATGAAACAAATTTGATCTTGAAAGAGGGATACTGGGGAAGTGGATCTGATGCTAAGATGATGAGCATAGTGGAGGAGATGATTAGTGGATTGGAAAGGAGAGGTCTGAAAGTGCAAATGTTAAATATAACACAACTTTCAGAGTACAGGAAAGAGGGTCACCCATCAATAAATAGGAAGCAATGGGAACCCTTAACTGAAGAGCAAATGTCAAATCCCAGTAGCTATGCAGACTGCATACATTGGTGCCTTCCAGGGGTTCCAGATGTTTGGAATGAGCTTCTCTATGCCCATATTTTCCATTATGATAATTTCACCAAAGAAAAAGAGACCCTTTAGCACCTCTCAAGGTGGACATTAATAATAATGAATCCAACAGTGTACAAACTTTTTCCCAATGGGTTTCAAGCAAAGAGTGACCCAAATTTGGATAACTCAGAATTATTTTTTTCTATGAATTAGCTGCATTAGAGTAAAAGCAAATATATATATATATACATATACATACATACACGTGCGCGCGCGGGGGGACACATTTACCCATCTGTTGGAGTATGTTGTCACTCTGTTCTCCATTTCTCTCTCAGACTCGTGTATTTCTAAGAGAGGAATTTGTATTTCACGATTGTTTATTTTGGTCAACAGATTATAGCATTTTATAGGAAATTTTCTACAAGAAATTAAATACATAGTATTAAAGATTTTAACAAAATTCAAAACAACTTCTCAGTAATTGAAAATTTCTTCTCATTTTCTTCCAATGCGCAAGCCTCTTCTTTCTTCATCTTCTTCTAGATTCATCTACTACGCCTTGATCCCTGTGCAAGTTCAATTTCCAACATTCTCCCCCTTAAACTTGCATCTTCAATATCTCAAGGCTTATTTCAATCAATCACTCCAAGCTTGCTTCAAAGATACTTAAATGCTTTGGGTTTCAATGGCTTTATCAAAATATTCGCTACCTGTTCAGTAGTTTTCACATGTACCAGCTCAATCTCCCTTGACTTAACTTATTCTCGGATATAGTCAATATCCTTCAATCAACCATGATGAATTGGATTTTTTGCTAAAACTATGGTTGACTTGTTGTCTACATACAACCTTGTTGGATTAGTTTATTCCAATTTCAGCTCCTTTAGTAATCATCGTAACCAAATTGCATAATAGGCACATGACAAATTTATGATATACCTAGCCTCACATGTAGATAGAACAACTATGGATTCTTTCTTTGATGACCATGTAAATGTAGTTCCTCTGAAGTAAAGCACATACCTTGTTGTGTTTTTTTCGATCATCGAGGCTTCTAGCTCAATCACTATCACTGTATCTGACCAAGTCCAAATTTCCTGAGCCATAGAATAGGTCATGTTAGATTGTCCCTTTAATACATTGAAGCACCATTTTTTTGTTGCCATTAGGTGCAAGCCCTTTGGCTTCTCCACAAACCGGTTTACCAAGCCAATTCCGAATAGAATATCCAATCTTATGCAAGTTAGATACCTCAAACTGTCAATCAAGCTCTTGTAGTATGTTGGATTCGTTGACTTTCCTTCTCATTTTGTTAATTTGGCTCCATCCTCTACTAGAGTATCTATTGGATGACATTCCATCACGCCAAATTTCTCCAAGACCTTCTATGCATATCCTATTTGAGATACAAAAAATCCACCATCATTTTGTTTCACCTCAAGCCCCAAGAAGTGTGCCATGAGTCCCAAATCTGTCATCTTAAACTCCTCCATCAATATTTTAAACTTGTGGATTATGGCTAGATTATTGCTAATAAAGACTAAGTCATCCACATACAAGCAAACTAGTAATATGTCACCTTTGGCATTTGTCTTCTTATACGGGGCGCGTTCATATGGGCACTTTACGAATCCAAACTGCATGAAATAAGCATCAATCCTTACATTCATGCTCTCAATACTTGCTTAAGCTCATAAAGAGCTTTCCTCAACCAACACACCTTGCCTTCATGTCCCTTTTGTCTAAATTTGGGGGGTTTATTCACATAAACCTCCTCCTCGAGGTACTTATTTAATTAGAAGGATGATTTAACATCTATTTGGTATAGCTTCCATTTCTTTTGAGCTATCATTGAGATCATTAATCTGACTATGTCTAGGCGAGCTACCGAAGCAAACACTTCTTCATAGTCAACTCCTTGCTTTTGTTTGTAGCCTTTCGCCACTACTTTTGCCTTATACTTTTCAACCTCTACTTATGCATTCCTTTTTGTCTTGAACAACCATTTGATACCAATTTCTTTGTGCCCTTCATGTAATATCCTGAATTTTAAAAGGTCTCAAGAGTAATTTTAACTTGGACCATAAGTGGAATTATCAAAAGATTAGAGACTTTAAATATACTTTCTTATAGTTATCAGTATCGAATCAACTGAAGGGAATGCCCTGGAACGTAGATGTATAAGGAAAAGAATATGGTATTGATGAGTATTTTGAGATCTGATTTATGAAGCTGAAAGCGGTCAGATCGGAGACAGTTTTCAATATAGCTATGATTTGAGCTGAAAAACTGAATAATTGTAGGGGACTTCCAGGAAGTCAACGGAACCCTAAGGGGGCTCTGTTTTTTCGTAAGAATCAACCCTGAGGTGGTTTCGAGATGAAATTTGGAGATTTAATGTGTATTCTCCCTATATAGTAGTGTATTATATAATATATATATATAAATATATATATATATATGTGTGTGTGTGTGTGTGTGTGGTGGCCAGCCTCTGTGAAAGCTTCATTATTAAGCTTTGATGCAAGTTGCAGGAAGTGGCTATAAGATTTGAGGTGAAATATAAGAAATCTAGAACAGTTGAGATTGAGCGTTAATGTGATGTAAAATAATAGTTATATATATATATATGTGTGTGTGTGTGTGTGTAGCTCGTGTAATGGCTAGCAGAGAAAAGCTTAATGGTTAAGCTTTCTTACAAATGGACAAGAAGCTCTTTGCAAACTTAATGGCTATGTCTTTCTCAGCAAAATGGTGCAAGTAGGATGTAAGAATTAATTGAAGAAGTGATGGTTGAGCAGAGGAACCTTCATGGCTAAGTCTTCAGATATATATATATATATATAGGAAGATTGAAATAAGATATGGAAGATGGAAGCAAGTTGATCGAGAAAAGCGAAGGTGTTGGAGACAGCAACAGCCGGAGATGGATGAAGCTGGGCGAAGCACCAGTAACAAAGGCAGCCGACGACGGCCGCGATGGTGCCTGGAAGCGGCCGAAGTTGGCCGTAAGCTTCCAACAAGCCGAGCGGGGGGTAGCCAGCCTCGGCCACGGTGATGACTGGTGGCCAAAGTAGCGTCTAGCGAGGGTGGCGGCAAGGCTGACAGTGCATGGGCGACGGTGGTCGTGAAGCTAGTTCGCGCACAGGGAGAAGCAGGGGAGAAAGGAGGAAGAAGAAGGAAAGAAAAAAAAGAAAAAGAAGAAAAATAGGAAAAACAAATATGAAAAAGAACTTCTAAAAGTTCTAGAAATTAATTTGAGACTAGAAGAGCATGGCTGAAGCCAGAAAATTGATTAGCCACACATTTTGAGGTTAGGGCACGCATACCGAGAAAGCTGAGAGCCTAATTTAAGGTGAGAAAATTTTTTTAGAAAATTTCAGAAAATCAAGAAAGTTATTTTATGAATTCTTATAGAGAAATATTTGGGAAATATTTAGTTTGGATTTTTTGAGGAAAAATAGGAAGAAATAGAGGAAAGTATGAGAAAATTAAGAAAAATAGAATATTGTAATTTTTTAACGAATATGATGACCACCCACACCCCTACTTGTCCACCGTCAACATCCTTGTACATTTCGAGCCACCCTAGCACAAGGATGGCCTAGAGTTGTTGGTGATGGCTAACTTTTGCATCATCTTCAACCCTCTCATTTTGCTAATCGTGCTGTTGGTTGTGAGTTAACTCAACAATTTGGTCCTAAAGCTAGCGGATAATTTGGAGAAAGGCCTCTATGGTTACTAAATTCTCTAGTTAATGGTTGATGGCGATGTTTGGATTTTCTTGGTTTGGGGCCATATTATTGTGGCTTCTAGTTCTGGCCATGGATGGTTTGTAAAGGACACTATAAGGGTTCGACATGTGGGGTAGGCAAGTTTTATCGAGCCCCACAGTGGGCTTTAGATGTTCCTTCCAGCCTAACAAGGTCGATCAGATTGGTTGCAATGGCGGCAGAGCGTTGTGATCCGATGATCTGCATGGTGGGGGGTGGCCGACACTTGCAAGCACTCTAATGCTTAAGTCAATAAAGATTTAGAATGTTAGAGTATGGGTAAGACTTGGAAAGAACATACGGTGGCTTACGATCAATCTTGTTTATATAGAGATGAATGTACCTTGCATATCGTAGTCCTTCATGGAATGGTAGAGGGTCGAGATGCATGGTAGTGATGGGGATCATCCTTCAGGATCTTAGATCTGCTGAGGATTATGAGTTGATGAGGATCAGTGTGCGAGTTGTTCGAGGTTAATGAAATACATTACTGACGCAATAATCTCAACTTAGATGGAAACATTATCCAAGCTCATGGGCTAAGATCTAGCCTGGGGGTCGGTGTAACACCCCTCTCCTAGAACTACCCGGGAAGAGATGTTACGAGAAAAATAGATAAAATAAATAAAACTCACTGATAAACTGAAATTTGATACGATACTTGAATATCTCAATCAAAATGAAATAAAAACTCTAGGTTAACATAAACTGAAAACATAAACTCTGTCTGAGGGACAATCCCTCAACTGAAATATAAAATAATCTTAAGCTAACAAGACACCATAAACTAACAAACTCCCAGACATCTTTTATTATTGAGTGGCTCCACGTACACACACTATAAACCACTACTGCTAGGCTCCACATCTAGTACTCCCCTGCTAGGACCTGGAATTGTGAAGAGTACAAATGAGCTACAAAGTTCGGTAAGTAATAAGCTAGAAAAAATAACTGAAGCTGAATAGAAGAATATCGATACTGAAAAATTACTTAATAAACTTGTACTAAGTATAATCATTGTCTGGTTGCATTCACAAAGTGTAATGCACATAAACTGTAAACTAAATGCAGGTATACAACTTTGGCACATAGGCCCACATAACTATAAAAACATACATGTTTGATCTGAATCTTACATACATAAAAATTGTAAGCACATACTGTGGGCAATAAGCCGCTAGCCCCCTGGTCATCACCACGTGAGCAACTCATAAACTGAGTTGCAACTGAAACTGATACTAGTAGGATCCCTGCGAACTAAGCCACCTGGTGCGCATAATGCAATGCTCAAATAAATGCTGGCACGCGATATGAAGTGCTCCATATAAACTCATGCTCCATACTCATACCAAAATGTATGCACATAATCTCACGAAATAATGTTGAATAGGTCATAACATGTAACTAATCTTCAACATATTGGAATACAAATATTCGATGAATTATGTATTAGGGTATGTGCATGTTAAATATGTCATATTTGGCATGAGAATTCAATATTTAAAAGTATTAAATATCTTTAATTTAATAAAACTTGAATTAAAACATCACTGGAAGACTCTTTTTTATTTCAAAGGACTCATCTGGATAGATAAGAAGACATCCGAATATGAAGAGGGGCATCTGGATATGCTGAAGCTCATCTGGATACTAAACGGCTATTCGAATATTCTAGAAGAAGTATTTGAATATGAACTAGGACATCCGAATATGATTTAGGTTATCCGGATATCTCACTGAGGCTTTCGAATGCTGGAAGAGCCTATTCGAATATAAAGTTCCAAAACTTGAGAGAGGTATCCGAATACAAAAAAGTCATTCGGATATGCTAGATCTATCTGGATAAAAAGAAAGGGCATCCAGATATGATATTCCATTTTCTTGAGAGGAACATCCAGATATGATAGAAGATATTCGGATATTACTATTGACTTATCCGGATGTATAAAGAAGCCATCTGGATATCACTCACAGAGAATAATAAACACATCGGGATACGACTCAAGGCATCTAGATATCACTCATACAAAACCTATCTAGATACGACTCAAGGCATTCGGACATCACTTTCAAGACACGTTGGACACATCCGGATATGAAAACAAGGTATTCGGATATCACTAGGTCATCCGGACATAAACAAGAGCTATCCAGATACCACTCACAGAAATCTTTTTGACACATCCGGATAGCCTCTAGCCTATCTGAATGTCACTCACAAACTTGAAAAAATCCATCTGGATATGATGGTTCACATTCGGATATTTGCAATTTAATAACCTAGAATGAACCCTCACAGAGACTCTATTCTGATTTTCTGATTCCAATCTTAACAAAAGTACACCATTCCGAATAAAAATTTGGGAAAATGAATCCCAACCAACATGATTCAACTTTGGGAATGATTAATCGTTCATGTTTACAAAAATCACTGGAAGAAATCATGCAAGAACTGTCATACTCTCACTGTAAACACACACACATATATACACACGTATCTGTTGGTCGATATAAACTAAAAACTCAATAATGATACTAGATAATCTGAAAACAACTCACAAGAACCTGTAATGGAAGGGATTACAGGAAGAATACTTGCCTTTTGATCTACTTGATCAACTCAAAGGTCTCACGAGAGTCTCCTAAGCCACGCTGCTACCTCTGATGAGTTCTCTTTATTCTTCGTCTATGCAGTGTGAAGGAGATTATGGCTAATAGACATAAAGCCCTAGATCACACACCCTTTATAACTTAGAATCCTTTTCCTAATATGACTAAGAGACTTTAAATCAAAACCATCTCACGCATGGATCATCTTAATCCCTTAATCATAATAACTCTAATTAATAATCAAATAACAAATCCTTAAATGACCCTCATGTACTTGCATTTAATTTTCACACCAATTAAATAGAATTAAATGTTATTTTCTCAATTAAAAATCTAAATTACTACCCTTCCAAATGCTATAAAGAAAAATTAAAAATCATTGTTGTTAGAATTTTAATTTATCATGCAAATGAGGCCTCCTTTTAGTGCTAAGGAGCAATTATTGGCAAAGGTTTTGAGAATTTTTAATTTCAATTTCTATTATATGTAGGTTTTCTTGCAATTTTTCTCAAATTTGTTGTAACACCCCTCTCCTAGAATTGTCCAAAAAAAGGTGCTATGAGAAAATAGATAAAATAAAATAAACTCTCTGATAAATTGAAACTGAAATCATCAATAACTCAACTAATCAAAACTAGAAGCATCTCAAACAACTAAAATTGAATTCTGAGTCAATATAAACTGAAAATCATATATTCTGTTTAAGAGAAAATCCCTCAACTGAAACATAAAATAATCTAAACTAACAAGACACTATAAAACTCTCAGACATCTTTGATCTTGAGTAGCTCCATGTACACACACACTACTAACCACTGCTATTAGGCCCCGCATCTGGTACTCCTCTACTAGGATGTGAAATGATGAAGAGTACAAAATAAGCTACAAATCTCAGCAAGTAATAAACTGAAAAGAATAACTAAATCTGAATCGAAGAATATCCATACTAATAAAGTACTAACTATCCTTGTATTAAAGGAATATTAATCACTATAAGATTACATTTATAAGATGTAATGCACATAAACTATTAAACAAATGCAGGTATGCAACTTCAGCTCATAGGCCCACATAATCTAATAATACATACATAACTGATCTGAATCTTGCATATATAAAAGCTGTAAGCACATACTGTGTGCAATAAGCCCCTAGCCCCCTGGTCGTCACCAGGCGAGCAACTCATATCTAAGCTATAACTGAAACTAATAGGATCCCAACGGACCAGCCGTCTGGCATGCATAAATCAATGCAATTGTAATACCCGAGAATGATTTGAGGTCATAAATAATATTTGATGAAGGGCATAAATGGACTTTGTGGAAAATAAGACTATAGGGTACACTAACGCAACTTTGGACGATTGAATTAGTCAGAGGGAGTACCCTGGACCCTAAATAGCCAAGAAAAATGGTATAGTATCGACAAGTAATACGAGTTATGATTTTAGGCATCAAAAGAAGTTGGATCAGGAACGGTTCCCGGTACAGCTAAAAAAAGGCAATTGTGATTTAGGCTGAAATACTGAATTATCGTACGGGGCATCCGGGAAGTCAATGGAACCCCGAGGAAGTTCATATTTGGCATATAGAGTAACCCTTCAGTAGTTTTTGGAAGAAACAAAAGGGTTTGTAGCTAAAACGAAGATTCGGGCCTAAGTGCAGTTTTTTCGAAATTGACAGAGGGAGATCGAAACGATATTTTTTCGGAATTTTAAAGAGAATGTTTAAGGATATTTCAAAGGGTTATAAAGATCTTTAAAGAGAAGTTCAGTTTTTGAGCCAGGGGCAAAATCGTAATTTTTGAGGTTGGCGTAAAAGTGTAATTTACCTAAAAATTAGGGGCATTAGCGCAATTAGTCTATTTTTCAGAGACTAAAATGCAATTAAAAATTAGCCCGGGGACCATGTTGAAAAGGGTCTAAGTGCAATTATCCAAAAGTTCGGGCCAAAGTGTAATTCTTGAAATCTTTTTCCTAAGGGCATTTGGGAGATTCAGGAAAAAACTTCATAAATGACTTTAGAGATAAGGATGAAGTCTCATGATGACGTTAGAGATAAGATGAAGGCTCATGATGACTTTAAGGATAAGATTTGTATAAGATTTGATTGGATAAGAAAAGATTTGATTTGGATAACAATGATTACAGAAGATCTTACAAGATTTTGGAATGATTATATAAAAGATATTAGAAGATTTGGAATGATTATAGAAGATTTACAATGATTGCAGAGAATCTTAGAAGATTTTGGAATGATTACAAAAGATATTAGAAGATTTGGAATGATTATAGAAGATTTACAATGATCGCAGAGAATCTTAGAAGATTTTGGAATGATTGCAAAAGATATCAAAAGATTTGGAATGATTATAGAAAATATTAGAAGATTTGGAATGATTGGAAAAGATTTTGAAAGATTTGAAATGATTGCAGAATATATATTTCTTGGTGGCTAAGTTTCCTAAACATATAAATAAGGGCTCAAGGCTAAGGATTCTCTCATTCGAAGTTGTGATACATTTGTGCTAGACGAGAGTGCTTCGGGTTTAGTTGATAGAGGGTTTTTAAAGCATACGCGAGGCATCACACGCGTAGAGCACTTAGGCAGCGCGTGAGGACCTGTAAGGAGGTGGTTTGGTTAAAAGACTTGAGGAGTTGCACGAAAATTGAGGTTGGGCACAAGATTCGAGGTGTTCTAAGTTTCGTTCAAGGTGAGTGTTCTACCGAAAAACTTGGTTTTAAGTTGTGAGTGGTTCTCCTCCAAAACTTGATTTATTGTGAGTGTTCTACCAAAAAACTTGGTTTTAAGTTGTGAGTGGTTCTCCTCCAAAACTTGATTTATTGTGAGTGTTCTACCGAAAAACTTGGTTTTAAGTTGTGAGTGTTTGCCCCCAAAACTTGATTTATTGTGCTTGTTCTATCTAAACATATGGTGATTTCATGCAAAATGGTTTTGTGCATTAAAATGGTAACCAGTGACAGTTGGATTTATGAGGGAGGTTTGTCCCTAAACGTTTTGAATTGTGCATTGCATTTTATAAATGTTGTTTATACGATGCATTGAATTGTGAATTGTGGCATTGTCTTGAGTTTTATGTGTACGTATGGAATGTCAGCCTCGGATGTTGTCTGGATAGTGTAGCCATAATTCTCCAAGGGCGTGACGGAATAATAGGGGTATCTGATGCTGGTGTGCATGTCAGGATAGCTGCCTTGGTTTCCGTGCCAGACCGTTTGGTCAGGGAAGTTGCACTAGGACGACTAGGTGGTCCATACTATGTTGTTCATGTGGGATGTCAGCCTAAGATGTTGTATGGATAGTGTATCCATAATTCTCCAAGGGCGTGACGGAATAATAGGGGTATCTGATGCTATGTGTGCATGTCAGGATAGCTGCCTTGATTTTCGTTCCAGGCCGTTTGGCCAGGGAAGTTGCACTAGGATGACTAGGTGGTCCATGTGAAATTTTGGAGTTGGGATTGTATGGTGGTTCCTGGATGCTTAAGGTGGGAACATATTCTGGTGAGATGCGTTGGTAGCCCCATTTAAGCTAGAATCGCGTCGCATCGTCATGTCGTCGAGTCGGTGTGGTGGCATAGCTTTTAGAGAGATTGCTCTTTCCCCATGGTAGGGTTAAGCGCGTGGGAATTCTCTTGAGTTAGGGCTTACCGGGTGTATTGGTTTATTTTATGTCTTGCATTATTCATGAAAAAAATGTGTTTTGAACTCTCACTTAGATGATTCATCATCTAATTTGGACTTTGTCCCTAGAATATTCAAACGTTCCAGGTGAAGGCAGCGGTGCAAAAGGGAAAGGAATCGTCGAGGAGTGACGGCGATTAACGGATAGTTTACATTATGTCTTTTTAGTTATGTTATTTACTTTTGAAAACGTCATGTAAACGTTGGTGCAACTTTATATATAAATAAAGTGGTTTCGGTTATGACCTGTTGAGGTTTCGATCTAGCTTCCGCATTTGTGTTGGTGAACTTGTTTTGGTTTATTAATGGTTCATAGTTGATATACTGAGAAGGTGTAATGGGATCTTCGGGGAATGGTTTTTGTGATGGGTTTTTGTTTGAAAAAAAAATTATCCCCGGAATCTTACGTTACGTTAACGCTCCCAGGAATTGGGGTGTTACAGCAATGCTCATATACATGTTGGCACACGATATGTAGTGCTCCATATAAAGTCATGCTCAATGCTCATACCAAGATGTATGCATATAATCTCATGAAATAATGCTGATCATGTTATAATAAATGCTAAAAATATAGTTTGATCTTCAATATATTGGAATACAAAGACTCTATGAATTATGTATTATGGTATGCACACGTTAGATTTATCATACTTGGCATGAGATTTCAATATTTAGAAGTATCGAATAATTTAATTTAAATAAAACTTGAATTAAGCTTAATGGAAGCTATTATTCGAGTTGCCGAAAAAACCATCCGAATATAAAAGAAGAGTATCTAGATATGGGAGAGACATCCAGATAGGCTGAAGGCTCATCCGGATACATTGGGATACAATCAAGAAGGCTATTCAAATATGTTGGGAGCTATTCAAACATAGCATAGGACATCTGGATATGATTCTGGACATCTGGATATCTCACAGGGCATTTGGATGCTACAGGAGACTATTCGAATATAAAATTCAATTTTTGAGAGAGAGACATCCGGATATGAATGGAGGCATCCGGATATGCTGGACCTATTCGAATACACGAAGAAAACATTCGGATATCCTTCGCAAAATACTAAAGACTCATCTGGATATGAACCAAGATATCTGGATATCACTCACAGAGAATAATACACATACGGATACGACTCAAGACATCTGGATATTACTCACAATAGACACTGGTGACTGGACTTATCCAGATGTGATACAAACCATCTGGATATATTAATAAAGCCATCTAGATATGCCTAATGGCCATCCGGATGTCACTTGCAGAACTAACAAGCCATCCAGATATGCACATAGGCCATCCAGATATCACACACATAAAACTTTTTGACTCATCCGAATAGCCTCTAGCCCATGCGGATATTACTCACATGATCTGATCAACCCATCTGGATGTCTACAAATAAAATTGATGAACATGAACGATTAAAGTGACTATGCTCTTGATCAAAATCTAAAATTACTACACTATTCCGAATAAAATCTTGGGAAAACAAATCCCAATTGACAAGAAACAATGTCAAGGATGATTCAAGGATTATTTTTTATTGAATCGCTATAAGAAATCATGCATAACTTGCCAAAATCTCACTGTATACGCATATATATATATATATAAGTATCTGTTGGCTAGAAACATAAATCTAAGAACTCAAACAAGAGATTGAACAATCTGAAAAATATCCTAACGTGATCCTGTAATGGAAGGGATTATAGAAAAGAAACTTGCCTTGATAATTCTAATTGACTCAAACGATTCAATAAGAATCTTCTATGCCAAAGCACTGCTACGTCTTCTTGGCTCTTTGTTCTTCATGACATGAAGAAAGGTAAGGCTTATGTGCCTTTATATAGATAAAGAAATAATCCTAGAAGTCAATCTCCTTCTCATTTTATAATTGGGAGTCTTTATTCTTAATTAACTTAGAGACTTCAAACCTAAAACTTCTCACGTATGGATTCTCCCAATCATATAAATCTTTAATTAAATAATTCCTAATAATAGGAAATTATTATTTAAAATTCTAAAATTACCTTCATGCCCTTACATTTAATTTTCACATAATTTAAATGCCTTTAAATGTTATTCTCTCATTTAAAAATTCTTAAATTGCCACCTTAAATATTTAATTGACAACTCTCTTAAACCAAAAATTAAGTAAATAACTAAATAATTTCTAAATAAATTCTAAACCATCTAATAGGTCGTTACACTCGCTGGATATATATTTTTAATTTGGGACCAACTATAGTACCCAAAGGTACTAGTACCCTTGGGTGATTAACTATAGGATCAGCCATTGATTTGTTGTAACCAATTACCTGCTCAATTGGTAAATTTGTTGTCTCCCTCTGCCCCCCAATTTGCTGGGGTTGCAAAAGAAAAGGACAGGATTGTAGAGCTGCAACCTAGCAAATCGCAGGGGTTGCAGCAAGAACCCTAGTGATAGGGTTCCTGTTTGAAGACTCATCCCCTACGATTTCCTGGTGGCGCAGAAGAATAAGAAGCCATTGTTGGGGTAGCAGCTCCGCAGACAAGAACCCTAACGATGGAGTTCCTACCCTGGGAAAGCGTGGAATTTTTTTATTTTATTTTTTAAATGTTTTTCATTTTCACATAAATAATATATATGTGTATATAAATTTAATATTTTCATATTAAATATAAAGGTTAGAAAATATGGTAAACTGTTTCTTTCACAAAAATTATATATTTTTTTAACTATAACCATAATATTACTCTGGAATTAGAAAATATAATAGAAAAACTATAATTTATTAGATTAGATCTAGATTTTCTGAATATATTTTTTCTAGTAAAATTTACATACATATTTAGTTAACATTAAACATATTTTCTAAATTTAAAATATATTTAAAAAAATAAAATATATTTTTAATTAAAAATATATAATTATACCCCTTTTTCTCGCAAATATGTGCTCGGTTATTGCAAAAATTTTGTAATTGCTATTTAATCCCTTTCTTCATATATATAATTTTTTTTACATTAGAACAATGTATTCTTATTTTTAATTTGTAGTTAGCTTGTTTTTGCTTGTTTCGGTACATTAGGAAGTGTCATTTGTCTAGAGATGAGAAAAAACATAAAATAAATAATTAGATGTAAGAAAGAAAAATAAACCCATCCTAAAATATGAGGGCTTTTTTAGTTGTTATTGTCTAACTACAACAATTAAATTTATTTATTTTAAAATTAGCCAAAATAAAGTTTTTAACCACGGTGGAAGGTCCAAGGTGCTATGAGCGAGTTCAAAATGGATCTTGAGATAGGTTGGGGTCGGCAAGCAGGGACTTGGATGGGTTTTCAGGGTTTCCGAATGGGCAGTCCAAATGAGTCTTTGGGGAGCTTGGACAAAGGGGCCCCAATGGGTTTTCGGGAGAAAGGGCTTCTAGTCTCTCTGATAAGTTAGGTTGGAGGTTAGTCTGCAATAACAAATGAAAGTCAGAAAGGCACATGAGAGACTCCGCCACGCAAGCTCGCCTCTAATGCCTAAGTTAGACAATTGTTTGAGAGAAATGTCCAAGTGTATGTTTAATATCACATGAATGATGCAAGTGTATGTATATGATCGATGGGATATTCGAGTTATGTTTGAGTTCTTGGATAGGGTTTTACGGAGTGGTGGTTGAACAGGTCGAGAGAATTGAGTCAATGGCCTGAGAATCTAAAAGGTCTTAGGGTCTAGTGAAATCCATTTGTTCCAAGAGAGTACTCTTAGGGGTTTGAAAAGATGAGTTCAAGAAAAAAAAGTCAATTTGGCTTCGAAGAGACGTCTATTTATAGGAAAATTTGTGGGACTCATGGGTGAGACCAGAAGGCTCTCTCAGGGAGACCCATTAGATGAGGTCAGAGGGTCTGGAGAAGTCTTCAAGATAAGGCTCCTCAATGACTGTCTTCGAGTGGTCCTGGAAGGGCTTTGAGCCATTGAATGGCCTTGGTTCAAGAAACCCCGAAGGGTGTCCTTGGACTTGGGCAAAAATGATGCATGATAAACCCAGTCCCGGAAGACCCATCGGGGGTTCTAGGAGGCTCTCGTCCCGGAGACTATTCGAGGGATAATGGAATTGAAAATTACTTTGAAACTTTGGAAAAATTTAGGGCACCCCACAACACTAGTTTATGAAAATGTTTTTTTAATTTTTAAATTTCAATCTTCTATTGAATTTCATAAAACAAGAGCTTATAAGCTTTCAAAATAATTAAAATTACCCAAAATAATATATCACTATTTTAACAAATGTAGCTATGTGATGCAATTTTAAGATAACAAGCTTAATTGTGCTGCGGGATAAATTATTATACTATATATTATGTGTAGTATAGTAGTTATGATATTTCATTAAAATTTATCTCAAAGTCTTCTCTTGGCAAATGTGATACATTAATTTAAAGAATTTTATGATTTTATAAAATATTTTACAAAATCTATGACTTACCGTGCTCTGGTCTTGGTCTAATAATGATTCCACTTTCATCTTGCAATGCTTCCACTTTACTCTTACGGTGCTCTTCGTTTTTGACTTTATGGTGCTCTCATTTTAGTCATATGATTCTCTGGATTTGCACTTGCAGTGCTTTGATTTTCATCTTGCAGAGCTCTTGTTTTTGACTCCTATTTTAGTATCACGATGCTCAATTTTTATCTTGAGGTACATTTTTTTTGTACTCTGCACTGCTTTTGCTTTTGATTTCCAATACTCCCATTTTAATATGGTGGGGCTTTCATTTTAGTCTTCTAGCACTCTTGTTTTAGCATTGTGGTCCTCTCAGATTAGTCTTTGTGATGCTTTCCTTTTAATCTTGCAGTGTTCTCATTTTAATCTTGTGCTGCTTCTGTTTTAGTTTTGCAGTGATCTTATTTTACTATTGCAGTGCTACCATTGTACTCTTGTGGTGCACCAAAAGCCCTTTTTGTCTTGCAATGCTCTCGTTTTAATCTTGTGGTGCTTCTATTTTAATTTTGCGGTGTTCCCATTTTAAAGTTGTGGGGCTCTCGTTTTAGTTTTGCGGTGCTCCAACTTTAATCTTGTGGTGTTTCCAATGCACCCATTTTACAATTAGAGTGCAACCATCTAAATCTTGAGTTGCTTCTATTTTTACCTTGCGATGCTCTCATTTAATTTTGCGATGCTCCCATTTTTGTGTTGTAGTGCTCTTGCTTTAGTATTGTAATGCCCCCATTTTAATTTTGTGGTATTCTCATTTTAGTAGTCTTGCAGTGCTTTCATTATAGTCTTCCGATGCTCCTATTTTACTATTGTAGTGGAACCAAATTAATTTTGCCATACTTCCATTTTAGCTTTCCTGTACTCTTATTTAATATATTACGATGCTCCCATTTTTGTCCATTTTAGTCTTGCAATGTGTTGTTTTGCTTTTGATAATGTTTTGATGATGAAAAATTTTATATATTTAGCATTTAAAAATAAATTATATTTTATCTTTAAAAATGAAAATTGGTCAATTCATCAATGCCAAAGAACATATATGCTTTTAATGTTTACAAAATCTTTTATATTTATTGTGAAATCAAATGTTTTGTATTTGTTTTGAAATCAAATGTGTCGAGTGTTAAAATATTTTTGATATCATGAACACTCTTTTTGAAGCCAAAACTATTGACCATGATTGTATAACTATCTACTTTTTTGTGTTTTTAATTTTTGGGTTGTCAAAACAGGGTAAAAATTGTCAGCCAATTTTCTCAAACTATCAACTGTTTTAAGCTTTCCAGTAAAAATAATCGACAATCTCTTAAATTGTCGACCGGCATTTTTTGAGCTCTATGTTGTTTTGTTTTTAGTTCATTTTCAATCAATTGTGCTTGTATAGTGTTGACTTTTTGTAAAACCCAGTAATCCCGGTGTAAAGAGAATGATAATGGAAATGAGAAAATTTTAAAAATGTCCTTGAGAATGTGAAAGATTTTGAGATTGAAGGTGCCCTATGAGAGGGGTATTTTGGTAATTTGGATAGTGAAGTCTAATGAAAAGGATATTTTGATAAATTGAAAATAATTTCTATGTGGAATTAGGTGTGTAAGTGAATTAAATGTGAAGATATATGGGATTAATAATTCATGAAATAGTATTTTGGTAAATTAAAATTAATTCCATAAAGGAATTAAATTGTGGAAAATAAGGAAAATGGAGAATATTCAAGTATATGAGAAATAATTGAATTTCCCTAAATTTGGTAGATAAGTGTGATAATGCCACATGGATGGATGAGATGAGAACTTGAGAGCAAGTATGGGTTTAAAAGGTGACACTTGGCAAAGTCTTATTCAAGTATAAATGGGTGATTTAATTAAATACAAAAAGAAATAATTTTGGTCTTTCAAGCTTTAATGGAGAAGGATGATGGTGTTGGGTTAAAAGAAAAATCCAAAAGAAAATAAATTAGTTATGCATTAATGGTGGAAAATAGTCCCATTAAATTAAATGGGAAAGAAACTATTTATGTCTCTCAAGTGTGATGGTTATGAAAATAGTCTCATTTAAATAAATGAGAAAAATGGCTAATTTTCGGAAATTCCAAGACTTGATCCAAGGGTGGATATTTGGTTTTGAAATTGAAAATGGATCTAATAGCTAATAATAAGTCTTGGAAGTGGGCAAGGATTGCCAAATGGGATTCAAGAATCCAAAGGAAAATGAATGAATGGTAGACATTGTTTGGTTTAAGGAAATCAAAGGCTATGATTAAATCCTAGCAAAGCACTTGGATTGTGCTTGTTCGAAGGGTGAGATCTTCTCTTGAAAGGTAAGTAAAAATCTAATGGATGAGATTAAAAGCCTCCAAAGCACATAGATTGTGCTTGTTATGGAAGGCTATGATTTCCTCTCCAAAAGAGAAGAGAATGGAGGGTGGAGATGAAGTCTTGCATTTAAAATATCAAGACTAGGAAATTAATTCAAAAAGAAAGGAAAGGAAATGGAAGAAGTAAATAAGGGGAAAAAGGGCATTTGTCTCAAATTTTGCCATTTGAAAGAAAGAAAGTAAGAGAAAGGGAGAAGCTTTCTAATGAGAGGAAATGAGAAGAAAAGGGAAGAGAAGGAAGAAAGAAAATGAAGAAGTGCTAAGGTAAGGGTTCTTCCTAATCTAGTGATCTTTTATTTCTCTTAAATGGTAGCTAAGTCTCCTTAAAATTTTTTCTTTAAAGGTCTCTTGAGGAGAAGAGATGGTATTGAAGCTAAGAGGTTTTTGAAACTTCAAATAATGAAAAGAGGTAAGGGATGGCCCTATGTAGAGGAGGCCTTGCATTGCATTGTAAGTAGGTTGCATAAATTTTTATGTATCTCTTTGCATGCTTTACTTGTTCATGAGACCTATGGCCATGGGGGTGGGAAAGAAATGGTAGGTTGATGCCTCAAACCATGTTGGGTTGTGAGGATGGAATGATCTAACCATGCTTGCATGCATTTTCCATTACATAGACTTGTTATGATTGTATTTACTTTGCATTGTACCCTTACTGAGCTTTGTGGCTCATGAGGTTTCACCCTCTCCTTGTAGGTTGTTCTTATGTCAAAAGAGAAAATAAAGAGTTGCAAGCTTGTGGTTGGAAGCCCATGGTGTTTATTTAATTGTTGTAAATTTATGGCTTATGGAAGCCTAGGTTGTGGTGTTGATTTAAGAAATGTAAAAATTATTTGATTGATGATGGCTTGTTAAAGCCTAAGTTTATGAATGTATTTTCTTTGAAGTGTTGATTTTAAATTGAAATGAGATAGTTGCTTATGGCATATTGAAGCCTAGGTTAAATCTCACTTTGGTATTAGTTGTTGTAAAAGCATCAAGAGTGTTGTTGAAGCCTTATTTATGGGAAAATAGAGGCAAAAATTTAATGAATGTGAGGCATATTTATTAAATTTAAATTCTGGAAAGTTTAGGTTAGGAAGGCCCAAGAGAAAAAAGAAAAAAAAAATTGAAGTTGCAGCAGGTGGCAGCAGCCCCACGCGCGGGCGGCCACGGCCGCTCGTGGGTGCGCACGCAGGCGGGCGCGTGTGGGCTGCAGTGGCCGAGCGCCAGCAAGCCCCGTCGTCCAAATTTTTTCAAAAAAATTGGAAAATTGGAGAATTTGGGGCATTTCTAAATTGATCTTGGGCCCCGGAGGAATTTTCAAAATAAATGGATTTTTTGAGCATTTTTGGAGAAAATGCCGAAATTTTGAAAAATTGAAAGTTTGAGTTTTTCCTCCAAAATTGGTAATCAATCAATGGATTGATTTAAATGGTGAAGTTTATGGAGCCCGGTAAAATTCTTAGATGGAAGAAGAATTTAAAATAAATAAGAAAATGGCGGTTGGGCATCTTCGTGAGTTTTCTTTTCATCCAAATGCGATATGGTTGAAGCCCAATTCTATTAGTGAATCCTGGGGTTGAGGGAAGGGAAGGACGAGTCTAGTTCCCACGTAAGGCATTTCGTATTGAAATATGGTCCGCCCTTCACCTAAGACCGGGCAGGTGAACAATTCGGGTAATTGTTCACGAGTAACACCCGTAAGTGGGAGTGGGGCGTTACACTTTTCTTTCAATACTGTAGACCGTTTGTTGCAGAAAGTCAACCTCTTTTGTGAAAGAGTCGATTGTTTACTCAAAAGCCGAATTTGCTTCAAATAGCCACAGAAAACTATGGACTAGTTCAATGTAATTGTTGACCATTTCTTTCATTGACATTCTGTAATAGCTAGTTTTTGCTGGCTCCAACGGCTATTAATGATTAGTATACTTCAATACTCAAGAAAGTCCTATAAATTTATCTTGAGGATGCTCTAGAGAAGACTAATGGATGAAAATTAGTTGATTTGAGCTTACATGAATTGTTTCTCTTCTCACAAATGCTTGTACTTTCATTTTTCTCTCAAAGGCTATAGATATCATTTGTAATATTTGTCTTAGCCTTTGTATTTTTATTTGAGAAATCATTGTAACTAAGAGAGTGTTATCTCTTATATTCACTCTTCATTGTAAGTTACTATTATGTTGCCTAGCCTGTGAGCTAAAGGACTTAATGGGTTTTGGTAGAAGGTTTGTATTTTCTATTGGTTTATGTTAGGAGGCATATTTGGTAAAGTATGAGGTTTTAGTAGATTTATAAATCCTTAGTGGGGAGGTAAGGTAGTGAAGTAGATTGGTTGAGCCGAATCACTATAAATCTCTTGTATCATTTTTCATTCTTACTTTATATCTTTCAAGCCTTACATTTTCCATTTGCCATTTTTTGTTTTAACTCACTTAAACTTCATTTCAAGCAAATATTTTTATATTTCAAGTAATTTTTTAAAACATCTAATTCAGCCCCCATTGGGTGTGTGGTGCCATGCATTGCTTTCACCAACCCAACACAATGTTCCCATTTTAGTGTTATGGTGATCTCATTTTAGTTTTGTGGTGTTTTAATTTTAATTTTACGATGCTCCCCTTTTAGTCTTTTGACGCTCTCATTTTAGTCTTATTATGCTCCCATTTTAGTCTCGTGATGCTCTCATTTTAGTCTAGTGCTTCCATTTTACTCTAATGTTGTTTTTATTTTTGTCCTGGGATACTATAATTTAATATTAAGGTTCTCTTATTCTTGTCTTCCAGTGCCTTCTTGTTAGTCTTGTAGTGCTCTCATTTTACTCGATGATTTTATTTTAGTCTTATGGTACTCCCATTTTCCTGTTGCGGTGCAAACATTTTAATTCTACAATGCTTTCATTTTAGCTTTGCGATACTCATTTAATTAATATTGTTGGGCTCTCATTTTTATCTTTTGGTGTTCTCATTTTAGTATTGCAATTCTCTCAAGTTAGTATTGTAATGTTCCCATTTTACTCTTGTGGTACTCTCATTTTAGTCTTACGGTGCTCCAATTTTAATCTTGTGATGTTCCCATTTTATTCTTGTAATACTCCCATTTTACTATTGTAGTGCCTCAATTTTAGTCTTGTAGTCATTCCATTTTAGCCTTGTGGTGCTCTTATTTCAATATTATGGTCATCCATTTTTGTTGTATAGTGCTTTTATTTTAGTCTTGCAGTGCTCCCATATTAGCCTTGTGGTGCTCTTGTTTTAGTCTTGTAGTGCTTTTAGCCATGTAGTGATGACACCTAAAGTCTTGCGATGCTGCTATTTTACTCTTGTGGTGTGTGATACTGCTACTTTACTCTTGTGGTGCTCTAGTTTTATTCTTTCGGTG
The DNA here is from genome assembly GCF_014633365.1 of Diospyros lotus. Taxonomy (NCBI): domain Eukaryota; kingdom Viridiplantae; phylum Streptophyta; class Magnoliopsida; order Ericales; family Ebenaceae; genus Diospyros; species Diospyros lotus. The sequence continues at coordinate 19,917,991 of NC_068350.1, forward strand.
CTCCTATATTAGTGTTATGGTGCTCCCATTTTAATATAATGGTGCTTCCATTTCATTCTTGAGGTACTCTCATCTTAGTCTTGTTATTCTCTTGTTTTAATATTACAATATTTCTATTTTAGTCATGCAGTGCTCACATCTTAATCTTGCGGTGCTCCAATCTTAGTCTTATGGTGCTCTTATTTCCATATTGTAGTACTCTAATTTTTTTTTTCCTATAATGCTCATGTTTTACTCCTATGGTGTTCCTATATTAGCCTTATGGTACTCCCATAGTCTCACAGTGCTCCCGTTTTAGTCTTGTAGTGCTCAAATATTAATTTTGCGATACTCTTGTTTTAGTCTTATTATGTTCTTATTTTAGTCTTACAGTGTTCATACCAAAAAATTAAACGATAAAGAGAAATTTTATGAAGTCTAAAACCTATAAGGGTTAACTTGAAATTAGCAATAAATGATAAAAAAGAAAACAACAACAACAACAACAACAACAACAACAATAATAATAATAATAATAATAATAATAATAATATTGATGAGGGAATAACCTAGCTAGGAGAGGGAAATTACTCCACCGCCTTTATAGGCCCACCAATAACTATGCGCCACTTATACCAAGGGAAGCTAATTTGAAGTTGTCGCATGTCTTCACTTTGAAGCATCGAGTGATCTCTAGATCTCCAAGATCTATCTCCACCCCTGGAAGATTTGGGAAGACCTAGTCTAATTCTTTAGACTTAGTCAACTGAGAATCTCTCTAATTAATATGTTGAAAATCTCTCCAACCACTCATGAATCTCGACCTAACGACCAAGCTATTAGTGATGTGACCTAATGGTAGATTTAAATAACGTCTAGTGTGTGTGTGTAAATACATTTAATGTATCTTTGTATATATAAATGAAGTCAAGTTTTTCATCATTCATTACTCTCTAGTTTATTGTATGAATAAATCCTTGAATTTCTTGTTTAAGATTCTTATTCTTAAGGGGTTAATAATATGTGAAGGGATTCTCTAGTAATGAGATTTCTTAAATGTTCTTGATCCTTAGATTATTAAGATAGGAACTCTAATAATCAATTACGGATTATAGCATAGTTTACTACATTGATTAATATAAGATATTAATTGTTAAGGATGGTGAGTTACATATTTCATAGCATGTGATGCTAATAGTAAACTTGTAGGTGGTTGTTAGAGAACAATGAACTGAACTTAACATACTTAACAGATTACATGGTATGATGGATAATGATCTTATCATCAAGTTCCGATTGTGTAACCGATCCTTTGACTTGAAGTGACACGATTGTCTTGTGTATTGGTGTGCAAGATTTGCTAATGCACCAAACCATCCAATTGCAAGGTAGGGATGTTCATTATGTGATCTTGTGTTGCTGGTGCATGGAGGCAGGTGTTCATGCGTAATACCCCGGAACTTGATATAAAGCTTGGATGTTGTAATGGAAATTATAGTAGCAAAATGAATGGTATTTTGATTCAGGGCATTAACGTAATAAGGGAATGATTATAATAATGAACTTTACACTAAAGTCTTATGAAGGAATGATTGTAATGATGAACTTTACCCCAAAAGTCTTAAGGTGGCATGACTTGGAAGAATAAAGTTAGCTTGAAAAAGAAGAGATAATAGTCATAATGGATTCTTATCCTAGAAGTCACGTGAAGGTGAGATTTGGAGACTTGGGATTTGTAATACCCAGTAATTAATATCAAAGGTATTTTTGGAAGTTATTGGGTCAAAATAGAATTTATCAAAGTTTTAGGCCAATATGTAATATTCAAAACTTGCACAAAAAGGCAAGCGATCAAACCAAGACGAAATTTGGAGGGTAAAAATGTTTAAAGAGTTGTGGAATGTCAAAAACCAAGGGATTTACAAAGGTTTTGGGTCAAAATTACGTGATTAGGGGTGTTCGGACCAAAGTGCAGAATTTAGAACTTGATGGAGGGTGGTCAAAAAGAGGTTTTTTCTAGACTTTCAAGGGTGTATTTATACATTCTAAACTGGAGGGGTTTAATGGAATAAGTGAAAAGTCTAGGGTTTGAGTGAAGGGCAGAATCATGAAATATCAAAGTTTAGGGGGTAGAAGTGCAATAAACGAAAGTTGGGTGTGAAACCTGCAAATCATCAGCCAACTTTGCGGCGACCATCATCGGAACTCGCAAAGAGCATCAAAATGATCTCCAGGCCATGATGGTTCGAATGAACCTAGCCATTGGCCGAGATCTATGGCATATCGATGGGAATTCATTTTTAAAGAAAAATCGAATCTGACCAAAAATTTTGAACAAATTTCATCGCGATTTGGTTTGATTTTGAGGCTTCTAATGATCATATTCAAAGCTTAGAAGGTAGGAAAGCTTCCTATTGGTTGAAGAATCGGTCGAAATCGGGTATAAATAGGGTTCGAATGGCCGAGGGTTTCAAAACAAATCGAAGTAGATTGGCCGTGTTTTAGCAAGAATCAAGCCTTGTGAATAAGGGGCTTTTGTTCCTTGTGTGTTAGGGAGTTTTTCTAGAGAATTTGGAAAGTTTTGGTGTAGGTTTTAAGGGTTTTCAATGGCTTCGCCAGAAAATCGGGCTTCGCCGGAGCTCACCCTATAAACGGCCGTTTTAAGGCTTTTCCGGTGACATTTTCGACCATCAAAGGGTACCCCTAAGACCGACTTGAGGAGAGCTACAAGAGGGTACGATCGGATCAAGGATCGAAGCAAGGCCACAGTCGTCGTCGCCGGAGAAGACAGCCGAAGAAGACAAGGCCCGTGACCAGCACACGCGGATCCCACTCTCAGTCACTCACTTAGCGTGTGAGGGCGCTTGAGGTACGGGAAAAATCTGAAATTAATTTTAATATTTCTGTAAAATTATTTTAGGGATATTTATGCAAAAATATTTGGAGAAACTAGGTGTTTGGTATTTATTATAGATTTCTGAAGGAAAGAAAGGTTTGAAAAAAATAAGGAAAATTGAGGAAATTATGGAAAAAAATAGAAATATTAATTTCTATAGTCATAATGGTAATCAGGAGATGACTTGACTGTTAGAAGGAAGGAATTACATGATTTTCGAGGTGTGACACACTTTTTGAGGCAAAAATCAGCTTTTTTTGAATTATGGTGAGAGGTTCGAATCCAGTCTTATCGCTGTTTGAAAGTGTCTTGATGTTTGGGTAGTAACTTCAGGTGAGTGGTTATGCCCTCTGGAATTTGAAATACATCGTATAGGTGTTTTGCTTATGTACCTGTGGCATCATATGCATGTCGTTCATTTGGAATAATGCATCAATTGTTTTATTTATGAAAATTCGGTGGATAGTACGCATTTTTCTCATAACATCGAGGTCTTAATTTTGTGGTGTTGTTATCGGGGTGGGGTTTTCTTAAGAATGGGGTAAGATTAATCCTGGTGATCGGGTGACACAGTAGGGCACTCGGGGATTAAGTATGTCGCGGCAAGGTTAACCCCAATGGTTTGTGGAATGGATTTTTTCACGGGAGATTGAGTATGCCAGTGAGATTTCTCAGGTTAGACATGTTGCATGTGATATTTGTCTTATATGTCATGTACATGTGTTATTCATGCATTCAGTAGACTATATCATGCCATCACTTAGATGTTTTATCATCTAATCTGGGTTATGCCCCTGGAACATTCTACGTTCTAGCCAGGGACTGCTGCAAGGGTAAAGACATGGCCAGTTGAGGGCCAATAGAGTTGGGGCGTTAGTTGATGTATCGTTTGGGTTGTTGGAATTTATTTTGATATATGTACGAATGGGCGCATGATAGCGTTATTTTCATTTTATTATGTTGTAATACGAATCTTGCTATGTATGAACCTCATGGTAGGTCACGGTGTTTTACGTTATGATAATATATTCCGCTGCGTAAGTTATGGCTCGTTTGGTTTAGGCCTATGCATCTTGCTAGCTAAATGGGCAAGTCTGGGGCTTTTGGGATTCCATCTGCATATGAAGATTGTTATGGAAATCACTATGGGTGCTGATCATTATATGCGACACGGGTGTTTCATCTGCATGTGAAGATTGTACTCATGGCGCTGCACATGACAAACTTAAAAAAAAAAATCCATGAAATTCCTTTATAATGGCACGCTCGGCGAGGCGAGGTGTTACAATTGGTATCAGAGCCCTAGGTTAAAACCCTAGGATGGTTAGGCTAGGTTATGGAACTTAGCATGGTTATAACTGTTGAACAAAAACTTAGAATAGGGTTATGGATTCTGAGAGACATTTGGAACTTAGAAAGAAATGATATGGACACTTTAGGAAACACATGTTCGAGGTTTCTAAGTTAAATTTTTGTGTTATTAGCAAGCAATGGTGGATCAAGTGCTACTGTCACACTGGATGCATAGAATCGAAGCTCGTGGAAACCCACAAGAGGAAGATATGGTTGTGTTTCTGAATGCAATGGAGGAAATAATAGATGATGTACCTCCAAGTTACCGACAATTGATAGATTTATCGGAGTACCAGATTGACTTTCTTATCAACCAGATGGTAGGAGAGTGGAAGACATTTGCTCAATGGGTATGGCAGGATTGAGTATTCGAATCCTTACACGAATTCTACACAAGAATGAGAGAACAATATGCAGACCTTTATGGAGAAGCTATGGAGGAGAAAGCTGAGGAAGAAGCCGCTGCTATAGAGCATGAAGAAGGAGAAGATGTTGTTGACTTTAGTACTGACGAGGACTCCCATGAGGATAAAGAAGGACCCCCGGCCGAGTCAGACAAGGACATCAGTATAAATGAGCCATGGATCTAGAGGCCGAAGGATTAGCTAAAAAAATATATATACAATAATAATAATATAATAGGATGTTATGTTTACTTTTCTTGTTATGCTATTACGTTTCGTGTTTTTACCTTTAAGGAATAAGATTGTCCTTCTTTTGTGAAATGAGTTTGTCTTGAGAATAACTTATATCCATGGTTCACTCCAAATGGTGAATACATGAAGGCCCCGAGATACCATCAACAATGATTGTGGGAGGAGAGAAGAAGATAATCTCGAGAGCCAAGGTGACCGTAGAAGTCATCTAGGGGAAACAGGAGATATGTCGGGGAATCCAGCGCTGGTGAAGATCGATTTGGGCGAATAGAAAGATTTTTGGAGAACATGTTAACTTATGTGAGTAGGGAAGAACCTACTCGGCACACAACCACGGCACTGGAACGGTACCGACATTTGAGACCCTTTATGTTCAAGGGTAGGATTAGCGATGATCCTAGCTCAGCCGAGTATTGGCTCGAGCAGACAGAGAAATTACTTCAACACCTCCAATGCAGCGAGGAGGAGAAAGTAAGGTGCGCAACCTACATGCTGGAAGAAGAAGCAGGTCGGTGGTGGCAGTCTACCGAGCGTTCTATGATAAGGTCTCAACAAGAACATGAAGAAGAAGGTGAGGATGCGCCAGTGTATACTTGGGCGGGATTCAAGGAAGAGTTTAACGCCAAGTACTTCCCCAAGAGCTGGAAGAAAGAAAGGATCTGGGAGTTTATGAGGCTCAAGCAGACTGATGAAATGTCTATGAATCAATACGACAACCGATTCACTCAGCTGATTAAATACGTGCCCATGTATGAAACTGACGAGAGTCAAAAGGCACAGAAGTTTGTTTCAGGGTTACAAGTAAGTCTTCAACAAGTTTTAAGTGGGTGGGACATTGTTACTTACAAAGAAACGCTGCACCAAGCTCTAACCATTGAGAAGAACACGACGCGGGTGAAAATAATCAAGATTGAAGATGGAGCAAGGGCGGTAAGTCGGGAAATTTAATGGCTTAACCTGAGGATGAGGAGAAATGCCCTCGATGTAAGAATAAACACCCTGGGAAGAGATGCATTATTAAATGCTATGGATGCAGCGAAGAAGGCCACATTGGAAGAAACTGCCCGAAGATCAAAGGAACGCCTCAAGTTGGGTATCAGGGAAAGGTGGTGTGCTACAATTGCGGGCAACCGGGGTATATCTCGCAAGAGTGCCCGAAAAGGAAAAAGATGGAGTCGTCGAGTGGAAGAGCATAGAATGTTCGTCCAGGCCGAGTGTACAATTTGACTTGTGAGGATGCTGAGGCCGATCCTGCAGTTATTGAAGGTACACTGTTCTTTTTGAATATTCCAGTTCATGCTTTAATAGATCCGGGTGCTACGCATTCGTTTGTTTCGCATGCATCTGTAGGAAGTCTAAAGCTAGAACCTAGAGAGTTGGGTTATCAAATGGTAATAGCTACGCCTATGGGTTCAACCCTAGAGACAGCAGTAGGATGTCAGGGATGTATTCTCAATTTGATAGAGGAAAGTTTCAAGATAAACTTAGCAGTACTAGATATACAAGATTTCGACATGATCATAGGAATGGATTTCCTATCGATACATGAGGCTAAGGTGGATTGCGAGAATAAGACAGTAAGCTTACTCAACCCTAGCGGAGAATGGATTACGTTCCAAGGCCAGAATAGTAAGAGTAAGAGAAAACACGACATGATTTTGCAAGCATTGCAATCAGCCGAACCTGAAGCAAATAAGAAAAGTCTCGAGTTGGAATCAATGAGTGTCGTGAATGAGTACCCTAAGATTTTTCCAAAGGATTTACCAGGATTACCTCCTCATAGAGATTGATTTCTCAATAGACCTTGTACCAGGTATACAGCCTATATCCATACCTCCGTACAAGATAGCCCCAGCTGAGATGAGAGAATTGAAGGAACAGTTACAGGACTTGACCGACAAAGGATTCATTAGACCAAGTGTGTCACCTTGGGGAGCTCTGATATTGTTCGTAAAGAAGAAAGATGATACCTTACGGATGTGTACTGATTACCGACAGTTGAATAAGGTAACCATAAAGAATAAATACCCACTGCCTAGGATTGAGGAATTGATTGACTAACTTCAAGGAGCTAGGGTATTTTCAAAGATAAACCTTTTGTCAGGGTACTATCAAATGAAGATCAAAGCAAAAGATGTACCTAAGACTGCTTTCCGATCTCGGTACTGTCACTATAAGTATTTGGTAATGCCGTTTGGATTGACGAATACACTTGTTGCATTCATGGATTTAATGAATCGAACTTTTAGACCCTACTTGGACAAGTTCATAATAGTGTTCACAGATGATATCTTGATATACTCTGCCAGTGAGAGGGAACACGAGGAGCATTTGAGGATAGTTATGCAAACCCTAAAGCACCATAAGTAGTACGCCAAGTTTTCAAAATGTGAATTTGGCTTACTCAGGTAGCTTTTCTTGGACACATAATTTATGCAGAAGGTATAGCTATCGATCCAGTAAAGATAGAAGCAGTTCAAAAGTGGCAGGCACCTAAGACCGTCGGGGAAATCTGAAGTTTTCTGGGACTAGCTGGATACTACAGAAGATTTGTGGAAGGATTCTCGAAGATATCCGCTCCACTTACCCAATTGATGCAAAAGGAAGTCAAATTCGAATGGAACGAAAAGTGTGAGCAAAGTTTTCAAGAACTTAAGGCACGATTGGCTATGACACCGATTCTAGCAATGCCAACGGAGTTGGGAAAGTATGTGGTGTATAGTGATGCTTATGGGATAGGTTTGGGATGTGTTCTAATGCAAGATGAAAAGGTAATCGCTTGCAGATCCCGACAACTGAAGAGGCACGAGCAGAACTACCCAACTCAAGACTTGGAGTTAGCAACCATAATTTATGCTTTAAAGTTGTGGAGACATTATATTTACGGAGCACAATTTGAGATTTTCACAGACCACAAAATTCTAAAGTACATATTCTCTCAGAAGGAGCTAAATATGCGACAGCGAAGATGGATGGAATACCTGAAAGATTACGATTATACCATCTTCTACCATCCAGGGAAAGTAAATGTAGTTGTAGACGCTCTTAGCAGAATAAGCTCTGAAATTGTGGCTAGCATGATGGTTAGAGAGTGGGAAATGATTGAGGACTTCAGTTATCCCACGGTAAGTGTTAAGCCTAAACCAATCAAAGGGTATATGGCAAATCTAACTATTCAACTTGATGTGGTAAATCAAATCAGGTTAGCTATTCAGACAGACGCAAGAAGAAGTCAGTGGATAGACAAGAATAATCAAGTAAAGGCACCTAAATTCAGTTACCACGATGGTATACTACAGTTCCAAGGGAGGACGTACGTGCCAAAAGATCAAGACCTGAGGAAAATCATCTTAAGGGAAGCTCATCGAGCTAAGTACACCATTCACCCAGGGTCCACGAAGATGTATAAGGATCTTAGGGAAATTTATTGGTAGCTTGGAATGAAAAAGGATGTGGCAAGGTACGTGGCGCAATGCCAAACCTATCAATGTATCAAAATTGAGTGTCAACGCCTAGGGGGAATGTTACAACCTCTAGACATCCCCGAGTGGAAATGGGATCACGTCACTATGGACTTTGTGACCAATTTGCCTCGAAGTCCCAAAGGAAACGATGCTATCTGGGTGATAGTGGATCGATTGACCAAGTCAGCACATTTCTTGCCTATTAAGATAGGGCAACCGACTCATGCTTTAGCTCAGCTATATATTGAGGAAATAGTATGATTACATGGAATCCCTGCAAGCATAGTGTCAGATCGAGACCCACGATTTACGTCAAGATTTTAGGAAAGTTTCCACAAGTGTATGGGAACACAGTTGAAGCTCAGCACAGCTTATCACCCCCAAACCGACGGACAGTTCGAGCGAACAATTCAAACGCTTGAAGACATGTTGAGGGCATGCATTTTAGATTTTCCAGGAAGTTGGGAGAAGCAAGTCAAAGTCGTCAGAAGTCGTACGTTGACCACAGAAGACGAAATTTGGAATTTCTAATCGGTGATAAGGTATATTTGAAAGTCTCCCCATTCAAAACAGTGATTCGAGGGAAAAAGAAAGGAAAACTAAGCCCAAGATATATTGGTCAATATGAAATTTTGGAAAAAATTGGACTAGTAGCCTACAGAGTAGCCTTGCCAGTAGAACTAGCAGGTATCCACAACATGTTTCACGTATCCCAACTACGAAAACACGAGCCAGATCCTACGCAGGTTCTTCGAAATGAGACCATAGAGATACGAAATGATCTAACCTACCCCGAAGAGTCAGTTCAAATCTTGGATCAAAGGGATCAAGTCTTAAGAAACAAGGTTATTTTGTTGGTAAAAGTGCTATGGAAAAATCATGATAAAGAAAAAGCCACTTGGGAACGCGAAGAAGAAATGAAAACATGTTATCCGCATTTATTTAATTGTAAGAATGAATGATTTCGAGGACAAAATTCCTTTTTAGAGAGGGAGGATGTAATACCCAGTAATTAATATCAAAGGTATTTTTGTAAGTTTTTAGGTCAAAATGGAATTTATCAAAGTTTTGGGTCAATGTGTAATATTCAAAACTTGCACGAAAAGGCAAGCGATCAAACCAAGATGAAACTTGGAGGGTCAAAATGTTTAAAGAGTCATGGAATGTCAAAAACCAAGAGATTTACAGAGGTTTTGGGTCAAAATTATGCGATTAGGGGCGTTCGGACCAAAGTGTAGAATTTAGAACTTGATGGAGGGTGGTCAAAAAGAGGTTTTTCTAGACTTTCAAGGGTGTATTGATACATTCTAAACTTGAGGGGTTTAATGGAATAAGTGAAAAGTCTAGGGTTTGAGTGAAAGGGGCAGAATCATGAAATATCAAAGTTCAGGGGGTAAAAGTGAAATAAACGAAAGTTGGGTGTGAAACCTGCAAATCATCGGCTAACTTTGCGGCGGCCATCATTAGAACTTACAAGGGGCATCAAAATGATCTCCAGGCCATGATGGTTCGAATGAACCTAGCCATTGGCCGAGATCTATGGCATATCAGTGGGAATTCATTTTTAAAGAAAAATCGAATCTGACCAAAAATTTTGAAGCAATTTCATCGCGATTTGGTTTGATTTTGAGGCTTCTAATGATCATATTCGAAGCTTAGGAGGTAGGAAAGATTCCTATTGGTCGAAGAACCAGTCGAAATCGGGTATAAATAGGGTTCGAATGGCCGAGGGTTTCAAAACAAATCGAAGTAGATTGGCTGTGTTTTAGCAAGAATCAAGCCTTGTGAATAAAGGGCTTTTGTTTTTTAAGTGAAAATGAGTTTTTCTAGAGAATTTGGGAAGTTTTGGTGTAGGTTTTAAGGGGTTTCAGTGGCTTCGCCAGAGCCGACCCTGTAAATGGCCATTTGAGACTTTTCCGGTGACGTTTCGGCCATCAAAGGGTACCCCTGGGACCGACTTGAGGAGAGCTACAAGAGGGTAGGATCAGATCAAGCATTGGAGCAAGGCCACAGTCGCCATCGTCGGAGAAGACGAGGCGCGTGACCAGCACGCGCGGATCCCACTCTCAGTCACTCTCTTGGCGCGTGAGGTACGGGAAAAATTTGAAATTAATTTTAATATTTCTGTAAAATTATTTTAGGGATATTTATGCAAAAATATTTGGAGAAACTAGGTGTTTGGAATTTATTATGGATTTTCGAAAGAAAGAAAGGTTTGAAAAAATAGAAAAAAATAAGGAAAACTGAGGAAATTATGGAAAAAATAGAAATATTAATTTATATAGTCATAATGGTAATCAGGAGACGACTTGACTGTTAGACGGAAGAAATTACATGATTTTTTAGGTGTGACACGCTTTTTAAGGCAAAAATCAACTTTTTTCAAATTAAGGTAAGAGGTTCGAATCTAGTCTTATTGTTGTTTGAAAGTGTCTTGATGTTTGGGTAGTAACTTCAGGTGAGTGGTTATGCCTTCCAAAATTTGAAATACATCGTATAGGTGTTTTGCTTATGTACCTATGGCATCATATGCATGTCGTTCATTTGGAATAATGCATCAATTGTTTTATTTAAGAAAATTCAATGCATGGTACACGTTTTCCTCATAACATCGGGGTCTTAATTTTGTGTTGTTGTTATCGGGGTGGGGTCTTCTTGAGATTGGGGCAAGGTTAATCCTAGTGATCTGGTGACACGGTAGGGCACTCGAGGATTAAGTATGTTGCGGCAAGGTTAACCCCAACGGTGTGTGGAATGGATTTTTCCACGGGAAGTTGAGTATGCCAGTGAGATTTCTCAAGTTAGACATGTTACATGTGATATTTGTCTTATATGTCATGTACATGTGTTATTCATGCATTTAGTAGACTGTATCGTGCCATCACTTAGATGTTTTATTATCTAATCTGGGTTATGCCCTTGGAACATTCTACGTTCCAGCCAGGGACTGCTGCAAGGGTAAAGACATGGTCAGTTGAGGGCCAATAGAGTTGGGGCATTAGCTGATGTATCGTTTGGGTTGTTGGAATTTATTTTGATACATATACAAGCGGGCGCATGATAGCGTTATTTTCATTTTATTATGTTGTAATATGAATCTTGTTATGTATGAACCTCATGGTAGGTCACGGTGTTTTATGTTATGATAATATATTTCGTTGCGTAAGTTACGGCTTGTTTGGTTTAAGCCTATGCATCTTGCTAGCTAAATAAGCAAGACTGGGGCTTTTGGGATTCCATCTGCACGTGAAGATTGTTCTAGAAATCACCACGGGTGCCGGTCATTGTATGCGACGTGGGTGTTTCATCTGTATGTGAAGATTGTACTCAGGGCGCCGTGCATGACAAACTTAAAAAAAAAAAACCCAAGAATTCCCTTATAGTGGCATGTCCGGCGAGGCGGGGTGTTACAGGATTGGAAGGAAATGGAAACTTGAATTGAAAGATAAACCAAATGAATAATTTAAGGGTTGTAATGATGACTTTGGAAGAAAAAGGGGGTAAGTTAAAAGCTAAGGGATAATGTAGTAATGATGGCTTGAGGAGAAAAATGTGGTAACTTAAGAGGAGAAAAATGTGGTAACTTAAAAGTTAAGGGATAATGTAGTAATGATGGTTTGAGGAGAAAAATGTGGTAACTTAGAAGCTAAGGGATAATGTAATAATGGCTTGAGAAAAATGTGTAACTTAAGAGGAAAGTAATATCTAGAGATATGGATGCTTTGAAAGCTTATATAAAGGGGGGGGAGACCTACGTAGGAGTGAAGTATAACAAGTGTGGTGAGTACACTAAGCAAAACAAGAGGAGAAAGAATCAAAGAAAGCAAGGAAGAGGAAGGGTAGAGACATCTCATTGGAAATCAGCCAAAACAGTGAGAAAATTGAAGAGGTAAGTTGATTCGCTTTCCATAAGTCGTAGATCACGAAAAGAGGAGTCCGTAGATTCAAACGGAGAGCGAATCGGAGCAAAAATGAGCAAGTTATAGCATTTTTAATTTTAGGTTGTAGAATCCGTAACAAAGAGGCGGCGCGTGGCCACTCTTCTGGAGGCACGTGAGGGCGCTTCCGGGCTCCGTTTGACCTGAAATTTTCACCATAATTCTCCTATTTTAATTATCTACAACCCCATGTAAACATATTTAAGGTTTGATTCACTAAAATACGTGATTTCTATAGAAACAGCCCTTAGTGCTTGAAACCAGGCTGTGAACAGTGCTATCGAAGGGGAAACGATCAAGGTGAGTAATTCCTACATGCTTTGTGACATTTTGAGCATTTTTTGCTTCACTTGTGTGTGGATGTTGGCTTGCATATCATGCCTTTGTGACTTACATGTCATGTTTTCCCTTGGTTATGCATATTCCTTCTACTTTGTCATACATCATGTTCACGTTGGTGACTGTGGCTAGTTGTTGGGCCATCATGGAAGAACTCGTGCTCTTAGGTGAGCCAGGGGTGATTATGATGACTGCGAGGGTGATTGCAACACCCTGGCATTGTTACCACAAGGGTGGATTTCATAATGGCATTATTGCATTTGTATGCATGTACTTTCCTTTTCTGAGTCACTCACTTAGATGTAATTGTCTAACTCGGGTGTTTCATATCCCTGGGACATTCAATGTCCCAGCTTTATCCGAAGTATCAAGTGTTTCAGGTTACAAATCAAAGTGTGGGCAAGGAGGTGGAGCTTCGCTAGCTTTGGGTCTTACGGCTAGCTCTGGACTTTATTCCACTATGTACCGTTGTAATTCAAATTATGTATTGTAAATAGCAACTGGGATACTCAAGGTTGTAAAGGGTGTGTGTGAGTGTCCTACAATTGTACCTGTTGTGTTGTGTTTTATGGAGTAGTGAAGGTCATATACATTTCTTATACTTGTAAAGGAAATCTAGTGGAAACCCCTTTATTTAGCTTCGATAAAGCTTGCAGGTTCGATCCAAATGCTTTCTTTGGTAAGGGTTTCCATAAACATCCGTAGGTGATGTTAGCTTATATTTGATATCATTGTGTATTTGGAAAAGTGGGGCGTCACATCATGGATAGGATCTGTTACCCTCATTAAGTAAGGGCGAATGTCCTATGTGGTCTACTGTTAGTGTGACGGAAAAATCCTTAACCGAGTCAATATGATTAATTAGGAAAGAGTTTCCTAAGGCGTTATCTAGTCACACTAAGGAGATCAGACACATAGTTATTGAATTTGTGAGTTTATCAAATTATGACTCTCGCTCAGTCGAGATGCTAGGTGATGGAAGGATTGTATTACACAATAATCAACAACTGTAATAGGCTTACTTGAAGTTAGACTTCATCGTCTTCTATATTGTTCTGGGCCGATGCTAGGAGTTACCCAAGGCATTTCAAAACTTCTTGAGAATATGGAAAGATTCTTAAGATGGGTCAAAATATTCGGCCGGTTTCAAAAGTGTTTGACGTTATCTGATTACTATTAGGCAGTGAATCTAGAAATCCACACACCATATAATGTAGTTTTTGGTATCAGTATTGTGCACCTGTCATGTTCTCGTCATCATTAATAGTTACTGATGGTTTCGAATATGTCATTAAGAGTTAATGACGTGGTTCGTTTAAATATTAATGAACTGATTGCAACTAATTATGGGACCATGCAGCATACAGGTTGAAATTGTCAACTACTTCTATAAATGATCAACTGCTTTTCCCTTTGTTGGGAGAAAGGGTTGACAGTTTAAGGAGTTAGTCGATCGTTTTTCCAAAGAATTGGGAAACAGTTGACAACTTGAGTGAAATGATCAATAGTTTCTGTTGCCTTAACTCATATTAGTAGCTTACATGTGTCATGTTGATGGATATCCTTTGGGTGACATGTGGGAGTCACATGAGGCTTTATTAGAGGAAAAAATCAAGGGAGAAGGAATTGGAATTAGTAAAAGGACTTTAGCTTCTTCATCTTCTTCTATTTTCTGCTGCTTTGTCACATCAAAGCATTAAAGGTTGTGATGCCATATTTAATATGAGAAAGAAGATAAGCTTTAAAGAAGAAACAAAAACATAAGAGAAAAATTAGGAGAGTCCTGATTACAAGTGTTGTTGCACGGTTACAACAATAAATTTTTAGATGGGAAACCACTAATGGATGACTCATGCGTGGCTTATCTGAGCGATGGATGACTTCCTCGGGGGATGGAAGACTCATTTGGGCAATGGATGACCTGTTGGGAAAGAAGATTGATTAGGGGCACAAGTGAGAATTCCCGTGCAGACCTTCTGATGCTTAAGTTAGAGTCTTGTAGAAGTGAAATGCTTGAAAGCAAAGAGTAAGTACGAGTATCAAAGTTTACGTACCAAATGAAGGGAAGAGACCATCTATTTATAACGATGGGAAAGGTTGCCAGTTTCTGGGTGAGCCGATCTTCACGGCAAGAACCTCGGATAAGGCTTTGATTGGGTTTCACGAGGGTAGTTTGGATCAATTCTTTTGGAGACATTGGTGCGTGGGTGCACACATGTGAGTGCATTGGTGCGATCGTGTCACCTCGAGTGACACTCACTCGGGGGTATTAGCATGCGCAAGCACGGGTATGACCCTAAGCACGAGCAAAGGTGAGTGTGGGTGAACAAGTGTGAGGGTATGCGAGCGAAGGCGAGTATGGGTGAACAAGTGTTAGGGTGTGCGAGCGAAGGTGTGCAGGCTGCGTGCAAGCGTGGGTAAACAAACGTGCAACCCGCTGGCGCACTAAGGTGTGACACCCCGAGTAGCTCTCACTTGGGGATGCCTAACCCCCGAGTAACCCCCACTCGGGGGCTTGAGGCCTAGGCTTTGCGCGAGTGGGCAGGCTTGCTAGCCGCGCGCGTGGGTGTTCATGCATGCAATTGTGGGCATGTGACCCCGATCGTGTGAACGCGCAGGTCCGCGCTCACGGGCACGCCTGTACCCAGTTGGGGTTGCCTCACCCTTGAGTGACCCTCACTCAAGGGTTCTTTACCCCCGAGTCACCCCCAACTCGGGGGCAAGGCTTTTCGCGGGGGGTGACCCCCTGCCAAGCTGTCGCCTAGTGTGCGGCCAGGCATTAGCGATTATGGCTAATCTACGTCAATCGAGTGGCACTTGGGGATGCGCCTTCTGCCACCCCCGAGTGACCCCCACTTAGGGTGGAAACTGAAGGATCATAACGAGGATACATAGCATGCAACGGAAGCGTTTTTAAATAAAAACTTTCCTCGTATTGATTAGAATCTAGGAAACTTACTTTTCCTACGGATTACCGGACGGAATGAAGCGACAGGCGGAGGATGGGTGGGAACTTCTTCTCGTGGTGGAGACGACGGCTGTCCTGCAATCCTTCGGCTCCTTCGCATCAGAACTTGAAGGCTCTCTTTCGATCTTCCAAGGTATGACTCAAAACTCGTGGCCTCTCTTTCGGTGAAGAAGAGTAAAAATCAACTTAGATGAAAAACAACCAAGGAGAGAATATATAGGGAGAACCCTAGGGTTAAAACCCTAGTAGGCCAAGTCCATTTAATTAATTTTCTAATTGGGTTAGCCCAATTAATTAATTAAAAACTAATGAACTATTATTTTATTCTAGCCCAATTAATTATGGACCATTTTGAATAAAATAATTCTCTCTCAATGTAATACACCCAACAAGCCAAATGTATTAAATAATACATGAGTTATATCGAGCTATCCCGGGGACCAAAAGACAAATTATTCACGGCTACTAAAATGACCAAAATATCCCTGCTACCTAGTAGCTATATTTTGTCATTCTAAGTGTTCCAACTATCACCATATGGTAACACTGGCCCCACGAATAATTTTTCATATGCCATGTCTTTGACCTGCTAGTGTAATGACGAAAATACCCATCTGCGTAACACCCATCATTTAGAAAGGAATAATGTACTAACACCTCTCTAAATGATTTCTACCATCCTTAGATCACTAGTCCAATAATCCGTGACTACTCGAATGTACTTGCTTATCACTGGGAGCTACCCAGAAGCACACACTCTTAAGTCACGTTCCTAGGGCCCTGGATTATTTGATTATTCTTGGACAATCACAAGGGGGTGAATCACAGAAACTATCTTGTATTAGTCTGTCTTAGCTAATTAGAAACCATACTCCCAACTCAAAAGGTTATTGATCTTTGATAGACCTCACCTACAGTGAATCTAAGAATATAGCTCTAGGTTCACTAGACCACCAACTAATACTCAAGTATTAGAGTACTCGTCCACGTAGTAGCAGTGATAGACTAGCTCCATGATAATTAGTACTTTGTCATTAGCTTCTATCACAGGTCCACTCTACGCATTCCAAATGTGCTTGTACAATTAGAGTAAACGGACTGTTTACTGGCTAAGGCAAGCCATCCTCCATTAGGATCTATTGCACAATGATCTTATCATGATAGAATGCCCAGTTCTATCAAAAGATCAAGAGTAATATTTTCTTGCTTATTAAGTACCCATGATTCATGCCTAACTGTGAAGAACGACCTATCACATGAATCACTTACTTAATAGCATGGACACTTTTTCAACAATTAAATGCAAATAATATATGTGCCATAAACTGAATAAAAGAAACATCATTACCATAAATTAAACAAAACGTGTCTTTAGGGCATACATTTCCAACAGAAACCCCTCCTAGGTGACCCCTACACGACTTTTCTTAGCTGCCATGTGGCGTATCCTTGGGTTGCCACATGGCATATGCTTGGGCTACCATGTGGCTCTTCTACCTTTTGACTATTTTTTGATTTATTTTCATAATACTCTAATATTTTGTCAAGCATAACAAGTATCCAACAACTTCTTCTCCGCCTTACTTACTTTTTCTTCTTTTCCTCTTGAGATTAGTCTTCTTCTTCATCTTACTCTAAGGAGTTGACCATCTCTATTCTCCCTTATTGACCTATAAAGCTGTCAAACAACCAAAAGAAAGTTGAAAGAAACCATCATAGCTCTGGTTCACCTTTATTGAAAGGGTCCTAGCATGGCTTCGGTTAAGGGTTTCGAGGTGGCTTAAGCATGGACATACCATGTCCTCCACATTTGAAAAAACAATATGGTAACTTGAGTGTTGCAAGTAAATCAGAGTAGATTCGAGCAGCAAGAGCGTCAGCTAGGAGTATTAGGCGCATTGGACAATTGGCTATGATAATCATCTGTGGAGGTATATGGCTAAACCCCTTATGGTTGGTTTTTCATTTTGATGCATATGGATGTTTTATACTTAGTCTTGCAACGATTTTTGTTTTCGTTTTCGCTGTGTTTAATGTTTAGTTTCGAAAATGATTTAAAATCGGTATACCCTTACATGGGATCCACCAAGTGTTATCTTTTTGGACTCGTCCCCTTTCATAAAGAAGATTTTCAGAGAATTTGAAAGAAACTTGAAAGATTCACTTTGGTGAAAAATGAATAAGGAAAATGATTGAAGGCCCATTTTAGAGGGAGACCATAAAAGATGAAATCACAAAGGGTGCAATGATCTAGATTTCTTGATGAAAAGACCTCACATAATGATAATCATTACATCAACCAAGGGTAAAGATTTGGTGAGGTAAAGTCTACCCTTAGGCAAAAAAATTACTATCACTTGAAAAATATAACAGACCTCTGGTCGAAAAAGTCCCCAAAAAGGATTAATTTGGCCAAATAATACTCTTCCCCCTTAGACGCCTTGAGGAAAAAGTGGGGAGAAATTGAGATACTCGAGGGCATAAGCCCATTTATGAATCTTACAAACTCAAGTCCAAAAGTTAAAAATAAAACATAAGAGCCAAAGGAAAAAGAAAGTCATAGAAAAGGGGTTTGAGTGACCCTTTTGGGAGACTCTTATGATGAAGGACCAAAAAGTTTTAAGAGAGTTTGCAAGTTATCTTGGAGAGCCTCCCACAGGGTATTCCCATGATAAAGACATGCAATTATACCTCCAATATCTTCTTCAAAAGTAATGCAATGGATAAAGATAAACAGGATCCATGTAAATCCTAAAGAGTATATAATCCTTATCACTTTTCACCTATTTCAATCATAAATAAAGAAGGGCCCATTCTCCCAAGTAACACACTTTTATCTTGAAAATAGCTCTACAATTTCTTTTGAAGATCTGAATTAAGCATATAGGAAATGCGTTGTACCCTCTAATGGTTTTTTGTTTTGTAGAATTTTTGGAGCTTAAAGACAAATCCCTCATTGCAAATTATATTTTTGTGTGTGAGTGATAACAAATTTAATAAATTAAAGGTAAACATATTGACGAGGACCACATTAATTAATACTTTGCAGTTTTTAATATTTCATCTTAATTATTTTTATAAAAACTTAATATCATCCTTGACCTGAAAGAAATCTTATGATTAATTTTTTATATAGTTTAACGAGATATATTTCGTGTACATACTAAAAATAATACACACACATATATATATATATGTAAGATAGTCTAAAGTTTATTGAAATTTAGATTCTTCACTTTCTATGCAAAAAGAATAAGAGTAAATTGATATATACAAGTCTTAACTTTGGGTTTCTGACTCAGACACCTTTTGAATTTTATATTTTGCTAAATCAATCTCTAAACTTTTTTGAATTAACCACGACGCACCTCCATAATGAGCTACATTAAGTCAATTGACTATACATCTTCAAAACTTCAAGTCTTTGACTCGAAAACCTCTTAAATTTTATTTTTTATTAAATTAATTTTTAAATTTTCCCAAAATGGACAGACACCCCTATAAGAAATGATAATAACTAAATTAAATTAATTTATAATTTTCCCTAATGTATATTTAATTAAGTTAAATTAAATCACAGTTAATACAAATGAAATTCAAAAAGTTTATTTATGGTTCCTTGGAATCCTTATATAGCCCATAGCTGGTCTTTTTATCTCTATCTAGATTTGATAAAAATCTTTCCATCAATTAGAGATAACGACTGGTTCATTTTATTTTTTTATTTTGAATTAAATTTGACTTAATTTAGTAGAAATTAATTAGGGATAATTTTTACATAAATTAGTTTACTTCGCTTCATTTCTTACATAATGAGTATCCTGGCTTTTTTGAAAAAATTTAAGAACTAATTAGTGAAAAATAAAGTTTAAGCAATGTGTAGATTAAAAATAATTAGAGGTATATATACGATCAATTTACTTTTATTAATAAAGAAATGTCATAATTAATTTTGAATTATTTATGAATTAATTAAGTTAATTTTATAATTTACGAGTGTTCAGGCTAAATAATCAAAATTCAAAAAATGTAAGAATATGCATACTTTATACTATGTAATTTATTTTAAAAAGTAAAGTATAACTGTTACTTTCTTTTTGTGTTATTATTTTAACAGTTCATCCAATTCCAATTTTTTATCCAAACAGATTAAAATTATATAACAATCAATTCTTTTCCCAACAAGAGGAAAGTAACCGCATTTACGTTCAAGGTCCATATTAACTTGTAACCTAAGCAATCTTGCTGAGGTTTTTTTAATTATTATTTTTATTTGAAATTCATAATTTATTTTCAAAAAGAATTCACCCACAAAATTGATATATTGGTCATACATTTTCTTGGTTTTTTTTTTTTTTTTAACTAAAACCAACAAGAATAAAAGAAGATTATTTAGATATTTTAATTGAATGAAGGGCTATTTTATGCTGATCAACAAATCAATAGGTTAATTATATTTCATGATTTAAAAATATAAAAAAAAATTGAAATACCCTTTTGTTTAAGTATATATGCCCACTAATGGATTCAAAAGGAGCTAGTTAATGCTCTCCCATATCCAAATAAGAAAATAAGTAAAATGAATGTTTCCAGTGAAATATATCTCTTAAATCAATTTTTTTTTTTTTTGCAATGATTTAAATTAATCCATTAATGGCGAATTTTAACGTACTAGCGCGTGATGAATGGCTTCCGTTTTTGTTTCTTTTCGTTATTTTAATTATTTAAATATTTAAATTTTCTCACTATGTATCATATATATACCAAGCTAATTATGATATACGTACGTATGTGTGTATATATATAGGAATGGTGTCATTTTGGAATACAATATATATATATATATAGCAAGTTAATTAGCCAACTAAAATTGGTAATTGCCAAATTTTGTCATATATCTTCTTTAGGAATGGTGTTGGTTGGGTAAGTAATTCCATTTTAAGGTATCATCCACTGAACCTTAAGTAGCCATTAAAATTCCAGCTAGGAAAGTTAAATGCAAAGACAACCAATTAAATTTGATCTAATTTAATTAAAGATGTAACATCCACTGAACCTTGAGAATTTGGCAATAATTAAATGCTTGATTCGATATCGATAGCACATGTATTAGACAGGATGGAATAAATTAATAACAAGATTTGGTCCATTAAATGCATTTTCTAAAACGTACAAAAATGCAAATGCACATTTGGCCCATTAAACGCCTATAAATACGTACTGTAGGGAGGTTTCATCACAGAGATGTACCAGCCTAGTATATTTGAGTGATCCTCTACGAAAATAGAAAAGAAAGGCAAAGAGAGATCATCTGGGATTCTAAACCATGAAGAAATTTCAAGTCTCGTCTCCTCTTCTCCTACTCATCATCATGATCAGTACACTTGCCCTCTCAAGGTTTTATATATGCATATATAATAGCATCGATCCATTTATATATATGTGTGTGTGTGTGTGTGTGTCATTTTGACGTTGCTTCTTGTTTGTTGTAGCGAAGGAATAGAATTTTGCCGTAAAAAGGTGACATTGCCAGGAGGATGCGGGCCTACTGCAAATTTTGATTGCTTCATGTATTGGAACTCAAAATGTGGAGCGAGTGGGATGGCTTCCAAATGCAAATGCAATCCCACCACCAACAATCAGCACTTTTGCACTTGCCATGTTGTTTGTAATCAGTGTCTTGCTTAATTAATGCAACACGCACATGCAGTAGCATGCAAGGGCAAAAAATACCACCATTAGATCAATAAACTAGCTCATTATAATTTTAAGGCTTATCTTTTCAATTCCAATGTAATAATTTATCATCTGTTGAGGTTATTTTATTTATAAAGAATATTATTTGTCTTATGTGTGATTGGCCTATTGTTGTACTTAAAAATGGCTACAACTGTTGGTTCAACTGTATTATCGTCCCTTCACTAAAGCAAAAGGCGCTGTTAGATCAATTGCATAGGGTAACATATTGCACCTTCCGAACCTTAATCCCTTGTTTATATGGAGGGAGGGTATGGGAGGGGGAAGGGAATGGGATGCTCTTTCCTTCTTTAGGAGATTCATTTTGATCTTTGTTAATTGGAATTTCAAAGACGTTTGGTAGTAGAATTTTGGCTAGGAATAGTTGGAGCAGTTGACTCGTTAATGACTTGCTTACTAGCACTCTTGTTGGCTTGATGGTTTTCCATATTCATCTTCTCCTCCTGCAACATTGCATAATAAATTGCAACAATCATAGTAAGTATGTGGTTGGCGAGCCTTAACTTCACCATGAATATATGTATGAAAACTTTCAAAATTGCCTTTCAGTCCAATCTTTAGGCCAGTTGAAATCGACTTTACACAACAAAGATTTGGCGGATTTTAGCAAGCTCTCCATCAACATTCTCATATTTAGATGGTTTGAAATGAACAAGAAACCTTTCCTTAAACAGGTCCCATCTAAGAACTCCATGAACCAATCATACCATTCAATAACGTCTCCTCTAACTGAATTAAAGCTAATTTTGAAGCTTCTGGTGTTTTATGGAAGCCAAAAAATTTCTCTACCCTATAAATATAGCTCGTATTATCTCCATATCAGGAAAAATGGAAAAAAAAAAAAAAAGTGAAAAGAGAAAGGGATTTAATTTCTTTAAAGGATCTCCAAATTAGTCAAAGTTTTGAATTGTATTTTGATTGCCCAAAAAGTAAACAAAAAAAATTACATATATAGAGTTCCTTAGTCAATTAGAATTTGTATTCCTTAATTAACTAAAATCTCTAATAAAAAAGGAAATTAGTTAAGTATCTAATCTAATATAATTTCTTAATTTATGGAAACATAATAAAACTAATATTTAAAGGTAATAATTTAATCTCAAAATTAAAGATCTTTATTATATAATCAACGAAAGACCTGTAATCTGACATTAAAATGAAGAAAAATAATCAAATCCATAAAATTTTGGAATCATAATAAAGATGAACTCAGCCTTCAATTTAATAATCACACAGTAGTATGGGGGCAACTAAGGTACCAAGGATAGCAATACCCTTGTGTTATTTACCGTAGATCTATCCAATTGAAAGCTCAACCCTTGATTTTTATTAATGGATGACCTACTCGACCAGTATTTACAGCTTGGCTTTACTATAATTTCTCAAATTTTGGGGCCTTTAAGAAATTTGTCAAAAGTTTTAACATTCTCCAATCTCTCTTCGCTGTATCTATTCTCTTGGAAGAAACTTCAACTCCCCTCAATCAAGCAGCAAAGACGAGGTGTTGCGGAAGCTAGACCGTGGTTTAGAGAGAGAGAGAGAGAGTTACCAGAGGGATTCCGGGCGAGTTGTAACAACGATAGGAGTATGTAATATTCAGGAGAAGAAAGGAGAAAAAAACAAAAAGGGAAAGAAATTATAGGAGGGATAATATTGTTGTATGTAATATTTAGGAGGGAAAAATAAAAAAATAAGAATTATGTAGCATTATTTTAGTATAATAATATTGTATGTAGAATATTATCATATATAATAATATATTATATACCATAAAATGTATAATATTTATTAATATGTATTAGTGTGTAATAAAAAAACTTATGATTGCTTATCATTCTTTAAATTTAAAATATAATTTAAATATATTATTGTAATTAATTAAAATTTTTAAATAATAATAGGAATGAGTGAATATTTTATATTTATGACAATCTCTTAAAGAACAATTAGTTAATTCTCATTAAACAATAGTATAAATTATTTCTTATTTAAATAAATTTTTTAGATTTATAAAACTTTACAAAAAATTTAAATTTATTTTAACACAAAAAATTCATTTGAATAATAAAATGATAATATAAAAAGAATTTATTTAAAGATTTTAATGAAATGTTTTGAAGCTAATAATGCTAATAAATGTAAATTTAAGCTCATTTGAATATAATTAAAATCAATGTATAAAGTTTTCAAACTCCATTGTTTTCATTCACGTCATTTTTAAAACTTTAAAACATAGAAATTTCCTTTAATTTTTTTCAATTTTACAAATTCCTTATAATAATTATAATAAAGAAAAGTAAAAAAAAACACTTATTTATATTATTTCAATGTCATTTATTAGCCAATCTAGATCCTACAATCAAGCTTTTAATTGACTTGATTGATGCTTGATATCTTATATATAGCTATGGCTATAGCTTTTATATTTATTTATATCTTTAATCTTTCTCTATTTATAACATCTTTATTCAAACCTTCGAAAATATTGGTTCAAACTTTTGAATAAGGATTTAATGGTCAAATATAGACTCCCATTCAAATATTTGATGGGTCTCTATTGAGATGTCTGGATATCCATTTTGAAGAGGTTTAGATTCTCTTTATTTTTTTCAATCCGTTTTGTATTTTTAATTTTTCAAAACATTAAAAATGCATTCTATTTTTTGTTTTCAAAAACGCATTTTTAAAAATAAGAAAAAAAATTATAAAGGATTTTGTTATTTTGGGTATTTTTAGTGAAAACACACTCAAAATACAAAAATACGGAAAACGCACCCGCACCCTCCTCCAATCTTGCATCTTTCTCTCTCTCTCACTACAAAAAATCAGAGTTTTAATGACAAAAATTTTCGTCGCTAAAACATCAAAATCTATCTCTAAAGCTTTTAGCGATGGGGCCTACCCGTCGTTAAAGTTGTCATCGCTAAAATTTAGCGACGGGAGAGTTTTGTGACGGAATCAACGACGGGTGTCTCCCGTCGCTGATCAGCGACAGGTCCCTTACCCGTCGCTGATCAACGACGGTAGTTTCCTGTCGCTACTCAGTGAAGGTAGTTTCCTGTCGCTGCTCAGCGACGAGTCCCTTACCCGTCCCTGATCAGCGACGGGACCTTTCCCATCTCTGATTAGCGACGGACCGACCCCGTCGTTAAAAAAGTTTTACATAAAAAAATAATATAAATTCAACGACGTGTTGTTTACCCAACACTATCTTTGTAGAATAAACAAAAAAAAAAATTTAAACGTAAATAAAAAATAAAATTATTAATAATTTATATAAATAAAAAAAATTAAATGTTAAAAAACAAAATAAAAAATTATTTTTAAAAAATAAATTTAAAAGATAAAATAAAATAAAATTTTTAAACGTAAATCAAAAATAAAATTATAAAAAATTATATAAATAAAATTTTAAATATAAAAAATCATATTTAATTATTATTCAAAAAAAATTATATTTTATATTTATTTAAAATAAATTTATATATAAATGAAATTGATAATAATTAACAATTTATTTTAATTAATTAAATAGAAATTAAAAATATATTAATTTTAAAAAATAAAAATTCATAAAAATTTATAAAATAACAAAACTGAATTTGTAAGTCAAACTGATTAATTCATAAATATTTAGTTACAATCATTATCATTACAATCATCATCATTTTGTTCCTTATTATCAAAAAACTGATTACTCGGTTCTGGTTGAATCGACGATTCAGATTGCTGATAAGACGGGCCAAGTTATTGTAACGTCATCATTTGTCTATTCATCTGTTCCTGCCATCCCATTATTTGTTGCTGCCACAAACGTAGCTGCATATTCTCATTTCTCACCTCTATCACCTCGATTCTAGCAGAATGCAATTCCTCGTCCATCCAAGACTGAGTGGAATGCAGCTGATTTTACACATCGACCATCTAGTTTCGAGCGGAATGTAACTCCTCGTTCATCTGGGTGACTCTCAATCTCATTTGTTCTAATTCTGACAATAATCCATATATACCACTGGAACTGCTATCGAATCCAACTGGGAAGGGCTGCCTACCTTGAGAGCCAAGATCATAGACACGATCCTTTTTCTTCCTACCAGAGACAACATGATAAAAAAATCTGACGTTCATCGACTGTAGGTGGAAAGGACAACTCGCTACCGCCGGCTGATGTTGAAGATGCCTCTGCACTTAATCTCTCGAACGCCTCATATATATATAAATTAAAACATTAACGTTGTCAATTAATAAAAAATATCATTAAATTATAATGTTAATTAAATTGTACAAAATATAATTACCGCGATGGCCTTTGATCTATTATCAACACACATTTTTTGTCCTTGATCATCCTTCCGAGTATGGGTTCTCTTGGAAATCTCAAATTCATTGGGCTCGCAATCTAATTCCCTTGCCTGCATAACAAATATATGAAGTAAATAAAAAATAATATAAACCATTATATAAATTTATAAAATTTACATCTAAGTAGAAAAACTAATTACCATAATTCTTTGGCTCTCTATGAAAGGAATAGATCTGCCTGTGTGAACTGACCCACTAGTCTCGGAGGCACGATTCTTGTTATTTTGTTTTACTCGCTTCTTATATTCCTCTTCATCACACTTGGCCTGCAATGCTCATCGCACCATCAGATCCATCCACTCGCCCTTATCTACACCTTTTTTAATTTTGTTCAAATTATTTCTAAAATTTATCCGACTAAATTTATTCCAAGTGATCCATATACGATCACTCTCATCGGGTTGCCACTTAAACTCCTTCTACAAGAAATTAAAAATGAATAAATATGTATAAAATTTTAAATGGAAACTTTCTATAATTAAGAATTGCAATTAGATTTACGCTAAATTCGTCCAGCCACATCCGTTGAGTTAATTTAGGCACGTCATCCCAACGAAGCCAAGTTTCAATGTACCGTCTCTTCCAAATCTTTGATTGTACACTTGGTGGGTCAACCTCAGGGAAAAAACTGTAAAACCAATATTTATCAAGAAAGAAATTTCATTTATGTGTATAACAATCACAAACAATTAATTAAAAAATATATATATAAGATACTCACTGATTACAGTTATGATGGCAGGATAACTCTACTCGATGATCAGCTTGGTCGATATTAACTGGCTCAAATGGAGTCGGCTAAACATTCTGCGCAGGAAAAGATATCGGAGGATGTTCATGTGGTGTTGGCATAAATGAGTATGTGTATGAACCTCCTAAGGGATGAAAAGTAGACCCAGGATAGGGGATAGAATATGGTGCAATCTCAGGTGGGTGGGATGTGGGTGGGACTATAGTATATGTAACACCCCGCCTTACACGGGCGCATCACTATAAGGAAATTCCCAGGGGTCTATTTTTTTTTCAGACTATCGCCCGCGGCGCCATGAGAACAATCTTCACATGCAGATGAAACACCCGACACATACAATAGCCAACGCCCGCGGTGATACCAAGAGCAATCTTCACATGCAAGTAAAAATCTCGAGAACCCCAGTCTTACTCGTTCAACTAACAAGATCAATAGACTTAAGATTAAACGAGATATGATATAACACAGCAGAATAAATACATCAAAATGTCATGGCCTACCACGAGTTTCATACAAAGTATTCCTATACCGAATTATGTAATACAAACTATCAAATGATATAGCGATGTCATACAACTGTTTATACATATACCAAAATAAATACTAACACTCCCAAAATGATACAACGATTATCCACTAAACACCGCTGACCCCACCAGCCACGTCCTCAACCTCGCAGCTGTCCCTGGCTGGAACGTTGAATGTTCCAGGGGCATAACCCAGGTTAGATGATAAAAACATCTAAGTGATGGCATGAAACAGTTTATACAATGCATGAACAACATACGAGCATGGCATATACAGACAATGATAGCATGTAACATGTCTAACTTGAGAAATCTCCCTAACATACTCAACCTCCCGTGGAAAATCCATTCCACACACCGTTGGGGTTGACCTTGTCGCTACATACTTAATCCCTCGGGTGCCCTACCGTGTCACCCGTTTACCAGGATTAACCTTGTCTCATTCTTAAGAAGACCCCATCCCGTCCCATACGGGCCCAACAACGACACGAAAACCGACACCCCAATGATACAAAAATACACGCCATGCACCGACTCATTTTAAAATTAAAAACAGTTGATGCAATATATCACATGTTCAATGTGCAATTGATGCCACAATGTACATAAGTGAAGCGTCTTTATAAACAACCCAAGTTCAGGAGGGTATAACAGCTTACTAAAACTCACTACACACACTCCAAAATACGTTCAAGATAAGGTAAAGCTAGAATCAAACCACTCACCTCAAATCGAAAAAGTTCAAATTTCACCTAAAAAAAGGTGCCGCACCTCGAAATTCATGTAATCCTTCTTCCAACAACCCAATTGATTCCTATTTCACCATTAAGACCTTAGGAATCAATATTTCCATTTCCCCTCAATTTTCTCTATTTTTCTTTATTTTTCAAGCATTTTTAGCTCTCAGAAAATCATAATAAATGCCAAACACCTAGTTTTCCCAAATATTTTTACATAAACCATCCTAAAATAATTTTATAAAAATTTTAAAATTAAAATCAGGGAAAACTTGGGCTTCACGCACCCTCATGCGCTGGCGCGTGGGTGCGGCTGGGGTTCGCGCGTGCAGCCACACGCGTTGTCTTCTCCAGCCTTCTTCTCCGGCTCTGGCGCTCTGCAACCACCTCCGATGCTCAATCTAATTGCAAGGCCTTGAAGCTCTTGGAGAGGCGACCTCAATGGCACCCTCGCACGGCCAAAACAATCGCCGGAGAGCGCCTTAAAAGGCAGTTGCAGGACTCGGCGCCGACGAGCTTGATTTTTCGGGCAACTCACTGAAACCTTGCTATTTCTACACCAAACAATCCCAAATTCTCTAGAAATTATCCTCACAACCTAAGGATCAAAGGCCCCTTATCCCTTAATCTTGATTCAAGCAAAAACACGAGAAATTTTGGCCATTTTTGTTTTTGAAACCCTCGGCCTCCACCCCTTTTATACTCGACCTCGACCCAAATTTCCACCACCAATCGATTGCTCTTATCCCCTTAACCCTAGATCTAGCCTCCAAACCAATTAAACAACCCCAAATCACGAGGTACAACCCTCGAAAGATTCGGCCAAATCAAAGTTTTCTTTCGCCATTAAAATCGGTCACGTCGCCGCCGTGCTCGGCCAATAGCCACCCCCTAAAGCTTCATCATCACCTGAAGACCGTTTTAGCACCTCCAGGCGAGCTTCCCAACGTCCAAAGGCGGCTTCCGGTGGCCATGTGCGGCGGTCGCGTTCACACCATGAAATTTTTGAAAATTTGCATTTTAGCCCCTAACCAACTTTTAATTGCATTTTCTCCCAATTCTAGATGCCTCTAGACTATCTAGCACTTTCACAACTGCCCATAAGTTCCATATTTTTCATTTTCCTAAAAAATATTCTGAAGAACTTGCCATTTCGACCTCTCTCGGGTAATTTACAAAATCTGCACTTTTGCCCGAATACCCCTAACTGCGTGTTTTTTACTTCAAACCTTCGAAAATCTCTTGATTTTGTCGAATATCGATTATTTGAACAATTTTACCTTTATTGGCTTGCTTAACACAGTCCCTCATCCTTTGGTTGCATTTTGAATATTACTCAAAAGCTCGAAACTTTAATAAATACCGATTTTGACCTCATAATTTCTAAAATGCTTATAATATTGAACACTGGATATTACAGTATAACCATATGATATGACATAAAGGGAAATGGTTGTTGGAACTGAGGCATGGGAACGAAAGCATGTGGGTGTGATGGCTGAGGATATAAAGGAGTAGATGGAACAACATGTGTGGAGACAGAAGGAGAAGACTGTGAACCAGCACTACTAAGATCTGGGAAATGTCCCTATAAGATCAACGTTTTCCTCTATCCCTACTACCCCTACCCCTGCTTGGTTCGAGAGATGAATGTCCTGACATCTGTTTTTGAGAATTACATGGAACATAAAAATACGGTAAAACGTACAAGGTCATAGACATTCAAAAATACAAAGGATATTATATCATAACATATATATTTGAATTCACATATATTCATAAATATATCAATCTTCTTCTACAAATTCATCACTATCTATGTCATCAGACAATAAACTCTTCTCCGTTGTTTTCTGATATAGATTCTTTCTCTGCATCATCATTTTCTTCTTGCTGAACAATATTTGAAACATCTATTTCCTCGACTATCCCATTTAAATCTTGTAAACTACCTCTAAAGTCGTCATTTTGATCAATTTGTAGGAGTTCTGGTATTTCATCCTCCTAGAAAGGTTCTTCCATGTTAGCCTCAGGAGCCGTTATTATAGGTCGTGCATTTGTTTTAATAACAACCATCCAATCACGTTTATCATAGCAAGTGTCGGGGTACGACGCGTAATACACTTGTTTAGTTTTTTGAGCAAAAATGAAAGGATCATATTTCTTATACCTTCTTGACGATTGAATCTCGACAATACCATACTTTTTGTGGATTTTGGTTCCCCTAGAACTTGGATTGTACCATTCACATTTGAACATAACTACTCTTTTGATTGGTCGGCCTGCATATTTCGATTCAATAATATCTACAAAAAATTCGTAATAATAGGTCTCTGAGGATCCAACCCCTGTCCCAGGCACGCAAACACTAAAAGTTTTGGTAGATCTATTAGTATTCCATTCGACGGTATGAAATTTATATCCGTTCACAAAATACATTGGCAAATACAACACGTTTGGAGTCGATCCCTATCCTATGTTTTGAATTAATGGATCTGTAACAACTTGAGTATTTGAATTAACCTAAGAAAATGTTTGAATCACTTAATGTATTTTTAAAATTCAATTAAACAATAATATAGTATGAAGTAACATAATTAATGATGGAACCACTTAGGAAAATGTTTCTCAATTTGTTTGTCTATTTCTGCGTCTGTGATATTTGAAGATAGCTGACGCAATAGATTGGTGTACATGCTAAAAAATTTAAATGATGTATCAATCAAATAATATGAACCAAGTATGAACTTATAAATATATTCATTTAAATTTTAATTCTTACTCGATATAAGGTTTCAACTTCCGGAGTATTCAACAAGACATAATTTGGCGGTTTCAATCTCTTTCCCATCCATCCACTTGATTTTCATTGCTCCCGCAACACAGTCTGGATAATTGAACACGAAAATTTGTGGATATGAAAAATCTCCCCCATCATTATTTCGAGAGACTCTCATTCTTCTTGATGGAACATTTGGTGCAAAATAATATGAACCAAATGTAGATGTCTGCTCAATTAAATATTTCTCACATATAGATCCTTATACACAAACTTTATTACGGACCTTCTTCTTTAAAGTGTTAAGGAATCTAAATCATTCGAAAATCTCCTCAATATAAGAGAATTTTATTATCTTAAAAAATAAACAATTCAAATTATATCAGACGTACCTTTCAAACGGATACATCCATCTATATTGTACTGGTCCCCCCACATTTTCTTTGTAAACTAAGTGCACTGGGAGATGCTCCATTGGGTTAAACCATCTGGGAGGAAATATACGCTCTAATTTTGCATAAAATGATGGGTATATTTTGTTCCATGACATCTAGGTGTTCAATCCTCAATACTGTTGAGCAAATATCTTTAAAAAACTAGCATAACTCAGTGACTGGATTCTAAATTCAATCTAGCACTGCTGCAAATGTTGTTGGAAGTAATTACTCCATGAGAACATGACAATCATGACTTTTCAACCCAAATAACTTTGCGTTTCACATATCAACGCACTTACCTAATCTGAAAGCATATCCATCAGGGAGCTTAAGTTCTTTTATCCACGTAAAAATACTTAATTTTTGTTCCCTTGTAAACATGTATTGGGCCTTAGGTTTCCAATATTTACCCCCGTCACGATCTATTAGTTCAAGTTCCTTCAGCCTATAATATTCTTTAAGGTCCATTCTAGTCTTGGTATTATCTTTAGTTTTACTCTTCAATTCCATAATTGTATTGAAAAGATTATCAAAAATATTTTTCTCAATATGCATGACATCTAAGTTATGTCGGATCAGATTATCTTTCCAGTATGAAAATTCCTAGAAAATGCTTCTTTTTGTCCAATTGTGCTCAACACCATACCCAAGCATCACACAGTCCTATAGATGGAGGATAAATGAAAAATTACAGACTCTTTAAAAAATAGTATCTCCAGTTAACTGTGGTGGTGGAGAAGAATTATCAACTCTGTTTTTTCTAAATTCACTTGTATTTCTCCGGAAGGCATGATCCATAGGCAAGAATTGCTTGTGACAGTAA
This sequence comes from Diospyros lotus, assembly GCF_014633365.1. Lineage (NCBI taxonomy): Eukaryota > Viridiplantae > Streptophyta > Magnoliopsida > Ericales > Ebenaceae > Diospyros > Diospyros lotus. The sequence continues at coordinate 19,949,757 of NC_068350.1, forward strand.
AAAACTGACATCTTCCCACCATACTTGAGGTTGAAAGCTTTAGTTTTCTCCATACAATATGGACACGCTAATCTACCCTATGTCATCCAACCAGATAACATTCCATATGTAGGAAAATCATTGACGGTCCACAATAGAGCAGTTTTCATGAAAAATTTATTTTTTGTTGATATATCATAAATCAAAACACCTTCGTACCACAACAATTTAAGTTCATCAATTAGAGGCTGTAAGAACACATCTATCTTTTTTTCGGGTTTGATGGACTTGGAATAATAGTAGTCAGAAAAAGAAACTATCTTTTCAAACATAATCCAAGAGGCAAGTTATATGGCGTCACAATGACCGGCCAACAAAAATACGGGCGACCCGATTTACCATACGGAGTGAATCCATCTGCACAAAGACCAAGTCTCACATTTCTAGGATCGGCGAAGAAGTTAGGATATTTCTGATCAAAATGTTTCAATGCTTCCCCATCAGACCGGTGAGACAATACATGCAGGAGCCCCTAACTAGGGACCCACAACAAGATGACATAAAGCCAAAACCCATTAAAACATTACACATCCTCCTTAACAAACCGAAGCCACGCTTATACATTCTTACTCATAGACAAACACAATAGTGTCCACATGCCCACAAAAACAAAAGTAACTCAATATTACACACCACATCAGGGTTCATAAACCCACCATATCCCCTCAGGGGTACAACTTGAAACATAAACAAGAATAACTTAATACTACACACCACAAAACACCCCCTAAGGACCTTTGATTGAGATGGCTCTATACACATCGTTACCCCATGAATTCTGATTCACTTGGGTCTCTTTCTACTTTAGCCTTACCCTTACCCGGAATGATGCAAGCAAACATGAGCCACAAGGTCGAGCAAGTATAACTGGAAGAAAGCGAGCATAAGGGTTATTGGTTTCAAGAAGCAAAAGAGACATGAATGTCATTTAAGGTACTTTCACATGATAAAATTATGATACATGCATCCATGCTCATATGCAGTACTTTTTAGAACTATAAACATGGGACCGAAGTCCATAACACAAACTTGGGACTGAAGTCCAACTTTGAGCTCAATACTTTCTCTATAGATATATCTTGCGGACTCGTCCGCTGCGCGTATCATGAGGCCTTTACATATTTTTAAAACCATTTTCATGTATATGCTTCATGCATTATCATAACATGCATATTCGCAATAACTTCTCATATATAACTGACATGCAATTAACGGAGCAATATGCACGATATGGCAACATTCATGCAAGAAAACGTCAAACCCTTGCATGTCCACAATAAAGCATCATTCCCAAGGAAAAATAAAGTGATACAAAACCCTATTTGAGATTCAATAGTTATAAATGTAAATCATGGAATAATTTACTAGAAAGGAAGAAATAACTTTTAAAATAGGAAAATAACTTGCAATTTAAAACATAAGAGGTAGGATCTTGCAAGAATAAGAGATAGAAAAGGGAACTTGCAATTTAAATCATAAACTTGAGAAAAGAGGAACTGAACTTGTAAAATAGGAGAAGAACTTGTAAAATAGTAATAAGAACTTGCAAACATGAACTTGAGAAGAGGGAGAAACTGAAGTTGCATATTAATAAGAAAACTGAGATCTTACCTCTTAAATGAAACAAAGAGGAAGAAGAACTTGCCTTAATTATTTTTCCTCAACTCTGGCAAGAACAAATTCGCTACTCAAGCCCACACCACCACAATCTCCTTTATCTCTCCAAAATCTCCTATTTCCCTCAAGCATTCATCCCATAAATATAGGCTAAGGAGAAAGAAGGTTGGTGAGCATTATGAAGGAAAAGAAATCCTTAATTCCCTCTCCCATTTCCCCTATTTCCTTAAGCATTTATTGCCTATTTATAGGCTAAGAAGAAAGGAACTTCGTGGAAGCATCAAGGCAGCAATGGAGCATCATTTCTGGTGACAAAAAGTGGGCTGGACGCGTGGAAGGCAAGTGGCATGGCTGCTGGGCACGTGTGTAACGCCTCCTCATCTCAAATAACATGGTAGGTTTACACCTATTTGCCCAAGAGGCGTTAGGAAACCCTAGCAGCGAAAACAGTGGATCGAACCTGCCGAAATATTTATAGGGTTCCCATACAAGCTAAACATGCACAAACCTTTCGTTAAGATAAAATATAAGTCTAACATAACAAAAGAAGTACAATTTTCGAATAAGTATATCACTTTTGAAATAAAATTACATATAATGACAAAATAGCATTTAAACATCCACAGATTCATTCCCATTTGCCTCCCTCACTTCCTTAGCTCCTGGTACACCAAACATACCTGGGAACGCAGAACGTTCTAGGGGCATCAACCCAAGTTAGATTATATAAATCTAAGTGAGATGGTTTCAAGAAAAGAATAGCTCATGTATGAAATGCAAGTATGCAAAAATGAAACCCCTTTTGTGGAAGCCATGCCACGGTGTTGCAATCACCCCTGTGCACGCCATGCTCACCTCAAACATGCATATGTGACTTTGGGAGTCACTCACAGCGGCCACTAGCTTGCCACAAACAAGCACATGCCATGAAGTGATGAAATAAGTAAAGTTTCATGCCAACTAAAGGAAGTAAGTGAGTATGTCCACATATAACACAAATGATTCAAAGGATGATCAATATGAAGCACAAAGGATGTAGAAAACCACTCACACTTGCTGTAATTCTTGTCGGTCCACCGATTCTACGAAATTAAGCCCTATTAAGCTGCAGTTCATACAGTTCATGTCACCAAACCAAAATATTTTTACATAGGATCATAGGAAATGATTTAAGAAGTAAACCATAAAAATTTCAGAGAAAGAAGCCCAGCCACGCGCCACTAGAAGGGTGGCCACGCGCAGCTGCGGCAGGAGCGTGTGTTACACGCGCCGACTCCCTGATTCTTACGGATTCTGCTTTCGATGTTTAAAACGGCCATAACTCTTTCATTTTAACTTCGATTCGCCTTCCGTTTGAACCTACAGACTCCTCTTTCAGTGTACTACGACACTACGAAAAGAAAAGCGGCTTACTTTTTTGGTTTCTCTTCCATTTCGGCGATTCCCCAATCTGGTCTCTCTATTTTAGCTTCCTTTGCTTTCTTTTCCTTGGATCCTTCTTTCCTTTGCTTTTCTCTCCTACTTTTCACTCTACGTGGCCCTCATTTCTATCCCTTTTTATAGTCCTTTATCCCCAAGTTTCAAGATCACACTTAGCCCTTAAATTAGCTATTTTTCTTCTCTAGTAATGATGGCTATTTTTGAAATTCTTCCACTTGATTCTTCCTTCCTTTAAAAGCCTTTCATTCCTCCAATCCCTTGCCTCCAATTGCCCCTCATGTGGCCTCCAAGACAACTCTCCTTATCCTTTCCTTTTGGTGAGCCAATATAATTCTTCCAAGTTTTACTTTCTTTGACTTAAGGGTGAAAGTAATTATTATTATCACAAAACTTTAAGACTTTTAGGGTTAACTCTCCAATCCCATTTTTCCAACTCAAGACTTCTTAAATAAGCATTTATCATTGCAAATATTCTTGTTGTTGGAGAAGTTATCCTTTATGATATTTGCATTTAGGTCCTTAGAACCATTTCCATTTACACTTAAATCCAAAACTTCCATTAAAATACTTTGTTGCATCATCCAACCTTTGCATTAAATTTTTGGGTTATTACAACGTGGCAGTGGCTGAAAGCCACTTGGCAGCGGCTTGTAGTTGCTTGACGCGCAGCAGGGCCACGCGTGGCATACAGGGGCTCGCAACTGCTCACATGCAGGTCGCGTGGTCACGTGCATGCAGCCCGCGTATGGGCCCCCTCGCGGGGCCGTGTGCGCCTGGGCGCCCCTAGCGCTAGCTGGGTTTCAAAAACCCAAATTTTCTTTTGCTTGGCTGCGGGTTCGATCCTACGACCTCCCCCTCCTCCTTGGCATACCTAACCATCTTCCTTACCACCCTCGCTGGACACTAATCCGAGCAAATTTTTTTAAGGAGACATTTAGTTCCCAAAATTACACTTAAACCCCTATAATTTTTAGAAACCCACTAATTTAATCTATTTTATTTTTTCCATAAACACCTTAAATACTCCCAAATAAAATAATTACCTTAATTTCTCATTTCGACATAAATATTCTGCTTAAACCTCCAAATACTCAATAATAACCTGAATTAATTATAAATAAATTATTTTAAACCCAAAACATACCAAATTTAATATAAAACCTCACATAACTCAATAAATCACCATGAAACCTATAAATTAATTATTTCCTTAAATCCTCAAATGTTGAATAATAAGTTCAAATACCATAATTAATAATAGCTAATTGTCTTCAAAAATTCTGGGATGTTACAATTCTCCCCCCCTCCCTTGATTGAATTTTGTCCTCAAAATTCATACTCGATCCGTTTCCTTGAAACACATTGACTGCTCCCATGATATTACTCAACATTACCTTCAATATATTCCATATCATCATTTTCTAGTATCTCACCGGGCATCTTATACCCTAGGGTCATTCCCTAGGTCTTACCGAGTTAACTACCAAACTCAATCTTCTTACACTACCCATAGCTTACACCTGAAACTTGACACCTATTGTTACCCCTTGACTATAGGGTTCTTAGCCAAACTATCATCAAATTGCTAGACATTCCTGAGTCATTACCCAATACGCTATACATGTATAGGAACTTATCCCAAACTCTGCTCTGATGCCAACGACAAGCCTATGATAAAATCCATAGCAATATGATCCCACTTCCATTCTGGGATCGACAGTGAGTGTAACAAACCAGTAGGCTTCTGATATTCTGCTTTCACTTGCTGGCACACCAGGCATATTGAGACAAACTTGGCTACGTCCCTCTTCATACCATCCCACCAAAACTGTTGTCGCAGATTCTGATACATTTTTGTCGTGCTTGGGTGAAGCGTATAACAGACTTTATGATCTTCAATTAGAATTTCTTATCTCAATTCTTCGTTCTCCGGTACACAAATCCGACCTCGAAATAGTAATAGTCCGTCGCCCCTCTTGCTATATCCTACAGCCTCAAATTTCTCCCTATTGGCTAAAACTTTAGCTAGCTTCTCATCAATAGACTGTTGGACCCGAATCCGTTCAATCAATTCCAATTGCACATTCATATAACCGCAAAACATGATTGGTCTTTCCTTAGACGGAGAGATAGATAAACCATTCAGTTGCTCCAACAATAACCATTCTTGCAGCATCATAGTTGCAATGGATGCTTCACATCGACTCAAAGCATCAGCCACTACATTGGCCTTTCCTGGGTGATATAAAATGTCACAATTGTAGTCCTTAAATAATTTTACCCATCGATGTTACCTCATATTCAATTCCTTCTGGGAGAAAATATACTTTAAGCTTTTATAGTCCGTATAAATCTCCACCTTCTCACCATATAGGTAGTGCCTCCAAATTTTCAGTGCAAATACCACGACAACCAATTCCAAGTCCTATGTTGGGTAGTTCATTTAGCGCCTTGACGTGATCCACATGCAATCATTCGCTCATGTTGCACTAACACGCAACCCGATCCTTTGAGCTATCGCAAGCTCTCACTGCATCTGACAGATCATTCTCATCAGACTCATCTCACGAATCCTATTATGGACATAACTATCCTCCCAACCCTCTGACAACAATTGCCAAACATCTCATTTCAAAACACCAAAGCATCCTATTTCAAAACCTGACTCCCAAAAATTTTATTTTCGAAGGTCACATTGCTCCATGTTTCGAAACATAGGGTCGGAACTATAAATACCCAAAAAGCCCTAAACTTAACTTTTGCGTATCCGAATAATATTTTTTTCTTTTTGCCGAAATCTACAGAATAATAAAACACTTTTTTTTTTCTTTTCTTTTCTTTTTCTTCTTCCTTCTTCTTCTGTCTTCCCCTTCTTCTTCTTCCTTTCTTCCTTTGCAACGCACAGACCCTGTGTGTAAATAGCCACAAGCCGTCATTACCTTCCAGCATCGCCACCACCTCTGACAGCCACCGCCGCCCCTCTGCAACAACCTCTAGTGCCTGCTTCACCATCAGTCGCGAGCCATGGCGTGGCTTCCCCGCGCCCTAGTCGTCGCTCACCATCTCCTCCAGCAATCATCGTCGGCCCAATCGGCCCCCGCGTCGGCCAGATCCGGTCACTCCGCCACCGCTGCCTGCTCCCTTGCGCAGCCACTGGACACTGCCTGGCTTCCTCTACCGTCACTGCGACCATTGTCGCCTCTTCCGGCCATTAACACCACCGCTTGCTGCTACCGGATCTGAAGCCAAATCTGGGTCAGCCCGACCCAACTAAGTACGACCTGACCCGACCCTATTTGGGTTTGACCCATACCTGATTTGACCCATCTGATTAGATCTGACCCATATCTAATTTGCTTAGATTTAGCCAGAACCTAGATCAATAATGCCGAGGCGCAACATACCAAGACCCCGGTCTCGATGTGGTGCCAGCATAGTCTTAAATAGATGATGCAATCTACAGTGCATCTTTGCTCCTTACTTCTGTCGTGAGGATGGTACTACTTATTTTGCCGCCGTCCGTGATGTTTTTAGTGTTAGAAATGCCGTTAACCTCCTAGCTCCACCACCGTCTGTGATGTTTATTCAAAATTTAATTAATTTATCTGCATTGTATTTGATTAATTATATGAATTAACTTAAATTCATATGGTTGAGATGACATGAAATTTAAAAATATAATATAAATTTATTTTAATATAAATGAGTTGAAATAAATTTTTAAATTGAGTAAAAATATGAATGAAATTATACATTTAAAGTTAACATTTTATGTAGTTATAAAGTGATAATATATGATTCTAGTATAGCCCTTTAATTAATCATAAGAGTCGTATGTAAATAATATCAAATGTGAAGATAATACGAAAAAAAAGTAAAATATAACATACAAAATTAAATATATATATATATAAATGTAAACTACATCTGAAATTTTTTTAAATTGAAATATATATTAAATGTATAATAATTTACTATTAGTTGTGGACTCGTTGCTTTTTTCTATTGTTGTAATTTCGATTATGTCAATTGTAATTACAACTCATTTAATAATCTTATGAGTAGATGAAATAGAAAAATTATATGATAAGGCATAAAAGGGCATGATAGGTATTTTTTTCTATAGGATTATAATTAGTTACTCGTTGGATTTATTTGGACCATTTCCAATGAAGTAATATATATGGATCACTAATCTTCCTTTAATTTTGTGGAGTTTCTTAATTATTCATATCATTTCGTATTTCAAAAAGATATGCAAAAACAGTGCCAAGTTCTTGTATTATCACAGTATAGCACATATATATTAATAAATCAGTCATTAACTAATTTTAAAGTGACATATATTCTCCTAGTATAGCATTTTAATTAATCATAAGAGTCGTTTGTAAATTAAAACTTAACATAAATATGTTTTTTTCTTTCCCCTTAGTGGTACTTAGAATAAAAATATCGATTTTTTAAGAATTTTTTGAATTAAGAATAATAATACATCAAATATGATTAGGATGTACATTCTTTTATATAGTATATATCATTATCTATATAATATACATCAAACATGACCCTGATTAATAATATATTTAGTATTATCTTTATGAAATATATATTCATTCAATAATATATTCAGTAAGACTAACGGTTATATATTCATTAATTAAACATTGTCACTAGGGGTGCAAATGAGCTGAGCCGAACGTAGCTTAGTTCGGCTCAGCTTGACAAATTTTATCGCAGGCTCAAGCTCGAGCTCAAGTTTGAGTCGAGCCTGGAAGCTTGGCTCGAGCTTAAGCTCGAGTGGTATAGCCTGAGCTCAAGCTTGAGCTGAAATATATCAAAGTTTTATTTTAAAAAACCTAATAAACCAATCTACAATAAAAACAAATATCAATATGATAATCAAAAAATATGTTGGTCCATTGACACACAATGGCCACTCAAGAGGGGGGTGAATTGAATGATTAAAACTTATTCAACTAAATTCTTTCCTTTTAAAAACTCTTGAGATTTTCTTATATAAAATACACTCGTTATAACTATATAAGTTGTTTGAGAGTGATAATAATATAAATACACAAACAACCACAATAATTAACACAAGAAATATAGTGGTTCAGTGTCTCCAACACCTACTCCACTCTCTCAAGGTCAACCCGACACTTGAGGTTCCACTAAAATCACAACACTAGGTTTCCACACAAGATCACCTAGCAAACTTGTACACCCCGAGGTTTTCGCTTTAGCTCACCCCGGAAACTAATACAACACAATAATACACCTAGATTACTTGGGCTCTAGGATGCCACTCACAATCCACAAATTAATACAAATAAGCAATTATATGTCCAACTGTCGACATTCAGAATTGGTCAACTGTGATTCGTCGACCTGTACTGATAGAATGATCATGAACAACATGAGGGGGAGAATGCAATAGCACAATCAATCAGACAATATGCGAGGATTTTTAGGTCGTTCGGCAAGAATTATTCCTAGTCCACGACTGTCCTCTGATAATTTTTGGTAGAGTAACAGTATGTATTTTTCTCCTGTCTGTACAATGATTTTTGACCCCCTATTTATAATGGGGGTGTTTGTAATTTACACGGAGTTCAAAGTAGTGGGGTCACATCATGAGGGACAATGTGTCCTTATCTCCTCCATAAAAATGGGAGAAAAAGTTCTGCACCATCTGGGACCTGGTTTACCATTAATAAGATAGGTGGACATTATTTTCGGTTATCCTACTTTCTGGTTCTTTTTGAGAGCTGATCGGGTCGGCCAGCGAGCTAGAGGCATCATTAGGAGCTCGCTTGCTATTGCGGTCGGAGCTCGTGCTTTAACAATTATGTGACCTCGCTGAGAAGTCTTCAGCCTTAGGTCCATTGGGCTATTCCTAGCCCAAACTAGTCCAAACAATAGCCCAAGGCGATTCAAAAAATGCTCGTAACACTAGCCCCTCAGCTCGAGGTGTGATCTTCGGAGCACAAGCTGATGTATGTAGACCGGATTAGGCTATGCAAGCTGTCAATCCACCTTCTGGACTTCTGCCCAATCATTTCAAAATGAACTGTTTTATGCCTCACGTCTTGTCTAAGGCACCTTTAATACGCACGTTCCCCGTAACCACTTAATCATTATGTTTGTGAGCCTCATGCTCCCGCGCGTTGCCATTGGATCTAGGGCAATTTGTCAATCTCTCCATCCAATAGTGGAATATCTCAAACTATAAAAGCATGAGAGAATTCCTTTTCGCCCCTTACCGTGTCATTTTGAAATGTTCTTTACTTCTGCAAGCTTCTTCTTCCTCTCAACTCCAAGATTCCATTGCTGACTATTCTGAAGCTTCTCTACCTTTCACAGTCGCTTTCTTGCTGGTTCTTCTGCTCAACTTTTGCAACAATCAATCAAGAATAGTAAGTTTCCCATAGCTCTTTGGTTTATCTTATAACTGCTCCCGTTCTTTCTATCGATTCCGTTTTCGTGCCTCGTCTCCTAGCGATGGCTGTGTGTCTTGTAAGGCTAGCTTTCAACCATTTTAGGAGTCTTAATGGGCTTATAAACTTAGTCCCTCTTTGTTTTAGGTCATACCCTATTGCGAAGCGCACAATCTAATAGGTAGGAAATATCCTCAGGAACTTTGGTTCGTGAGGACCTTTTTGTTCTTAGCGACCTAACTCTTCTTTTTTCTTTTTGTCATTCCATTATAGATGTCCACATCAGGTCAGAAGTGCTGCAACCACATGGTAGAAGATGATGACACCTCTAGCTCTTTAGAGCATAGCGGAGGGATGCTGGCATGGATTGCGCAGGACATGGTCTTGTCTGACTCTGAGGTCGCTGAGAGAGTTCCTCAACGAATCGACCCTATAGTCACCCAACGAGCTGCCAAGAAACGCGTAACTCACAAGGTCTTCAAGCGTTACCCTTCGAAACTGATGATTAGCGAGTTGAAGTCGTGGCTTCGGAGTACCACCTTCCCTGCGGCCATGTGTAATGGTACCTTCTCCCAATGACCACTCAGCCTTTCCTCCCACAGGGTTCGTAGTTGTCAACCCCCAACACCTAGAGTTCGGACTTAGATTTCCACTCCAGCCCTATCTCATAACCATTCTTGACGACTTTAAGCTCACACCCTTCCAATTGACTCCCAATTCTTACGCCCAGATAACATCCCTGGCCATACTCTTCAAAAAGAATCAACTTCCTTTTCCAACCCCCAAAATCTTTAGGTACCTTTATTCTTTCAAAGGTACTAAGGATGAGTTCTATTATATGAAAGCTCATTCTTCTAATTGTAAGAAGCTCCTGCCTCATGGTAAGGCTAAGGGAAGATCCAACGTAGGGGACTACAAGTCCTAGTGGTTTTACATTTCTTACTCCTTGCTCCATGACCTTAATAATTTCAACTTTGTCCTTGTACCAAGTAAGTGCTTGTTTAGGTCGCACTTGTTACAACTGTTTATTTGTTATCATTCCTTATTTATGAGTCTCTTTTCGATTTTACAGACGTCGCTGTTGGGAAACCTAAGCTAACTATCTCCAAAGCACAAGGACTTCAAACTGCCTCAAAAGCCAAAATAGACAAGGATGACTAGGGGCTCTCTGATTGTTTTCTCCACGACTACCAGCTCGCTCCCCTCTTATCCCCAAAGACATCAAGAAGGAGGACATAGGAGTTCAGGGCTAAAAGGAGATAGGGTTGGCTTTTGACGTGGCTAACTTCAACAGGAGTCTGGTGAGGGAAAGTAGAGCTCGTAGAGAAGTCACGATTGGGCCCTTACCGATATCATCAGAGACAATGAAGTTTCAGCTCAAAAGACTCGATAGGTCCTTGATCTCAAGCTTGCCCAAGGTCGTCCGCGTATCTTCTTCTCTTGCTAAAATCCAAAGGGCAGAACCTCATGTAGAGGTGGCCGACGAGAGTCGCAACCTTGTCTCTTTGCCTGGTCTCGACCCCGCAGCAGCTGCCACGACTTCGTCAGACCCCGCTTCTGCAGGCACCTCTTTGCAGCGCGAGGCGGCCATGGTTGTAGCAAGTTGTGGTAAGTCCATGCTCCGCGAGGAGGCTCTTGAGGCTGGGAGCAAAAGAAAAACACCTCCCACCTCGCAGGCCATTCAACAAGCCCAGGCAGATAAAAGGAAGAAGGTAACCACCTCTGTTGGGCCGAGTGCATCCGAAGTTGCGGCGGGTGGGACATACTTTAGCCCCATTCTTGACAGTTTAGACGAGGTCCTTGGTAACTCTACCAAGGCTCTGGACAAGAAGGAGGTATCGGGTGATGCACTCTCCAACTACATTGCTCGCCATAGCCTTTTGGTAAGGTTTTTTGCTCGATTTCGTATTTCTTGTTTTATCTCCTTCGCATGTACTGACCTTCCAAGTTTCACAGGCTTCCCTGGGTGTCTTCAAGAAAAAATAAGAGAAAGCCCTAGCTACTAAGGAAAAAGAACAGCTTGAGGCCATCATCGAAATGCTCAGGAAGGATAAGAAGAAACTGGAGAATAGTTTGACCTTCTTAGCCACCGAGTCCCAGAAAGCTCGAAAAAGGGTTGTGGGCTTGGAAGACCGGGTGAGGAAGGCCGAAAGAGCCAAGGCGGAGGCTGAAGATGAACTAGCCCGCGAGAATAGGATGTATGATTTGACCTTTTCCCAAGCTACTTCGAAGCTAAATAAGGATGAGGTAGAGCTGGCTACAATGCTAGGTGACCTGGAATAAGCTCGTTAGCAAGCTGAAGTGGCCAAGCGAGAGGTTGAGAAAATAAAGGTCGACATCGAAGTTCAGGTCACAAGGGAATGCGAGGAGGTCGAGTCTAACATTTGCAGTGCGTTTGTTTTCACTTTGTGGAGAGCATATCCAGAGCTCGACTTTTTCTGCTACGGTGAGGAAGCGGTGGAGGCGGTGAAGAAATATGCTGCTGATGTTGCAAACATGAAAGTCATCGAATCCTTGCCTGAGCTCAATCAGACCGAGGTCGACCTCTCTGCTGAAGATGTCAGCAATCCAGCTCCCCAAGATGTGGTTGCTTAGAGCCCGACTTCTCCAGGCCACTAGGATTTTTTCTTTGCCTTGCCTTTTCTTGTACTTTGATTTTGGAGGCAATAGTCCTTTCTAATTCAATGAAACTTTATTTCTTTGTCACTTGCTGCAAGCTAAAAGTCGAACACAAAGATCATGTATGAGTTTGGATTTAGTTAACTCAGGGACACTTTTAGCTTGCAACTAATAAATCTCAAAACCAAGCAACTTCAGATAATATGTTAAGTAAGATTTCATTAGCTTGAGTCATATGCCCAATAGGTCATGATCACTTAAGTAAACCAGGTCAAATCTAAGCTATCATATGGTAGCTCAATGAATGTTAAATCAAATCGCATTTTTCCGTCAAGTTATATGTCTAGATATATCATAATTCGATCCCAGCTAACATATCATGACTTTTAAAGGCTTAGTGAAGTCAAGATGAACACCCAGGTAGGTCGCAGTCCATGACTTTTGTCAAAATGAGAGGACCCCAGTTAGTGAACCATGACTTATAAGTTTTTAGCCGATGTGGTCGCTTAACAAGCGCCAAACCATGACAATGCGGTTAAGATGAATAGGCTCTAGTTCGCCGACCATAGCCTAGGGCAAAGATTAAGATGAATTCTCATGTAAGCCACAAACCATAGCCCACAGGCCAAGTTGAATGGGCCCTAGCTCACAAACCATAACCTTTTAACCCCGAATTAGGATTATTTCCTGCCTCTTAAATTTAACAAAAGCGGAAATAACAAGATTTGACAGCAATAATCGTAAGTTTGATTCCTTAACGGAGTAATTTCAAAACATCAATCAAACATCATGCAAAGAAAAGGTGTTACTTATCGGAAATATGGTCTGAGATGCTTCACGTTCCAAGCTCATGGGAGAATAGCTCCATTCATATATGCCAAGTGATATGCTCCGTTGCCTAGGTTTTCTTTGATAATTTAAGGGCTTTCCCAGTTCGAGCCTAGTGCCCTGTCGCTAGCCTTGTGAGCTCCAGGAAGAATAAGGCATAGCACGGGGTCACCGACATTATAGCACCGAACTCGAACTTTTCGATTGCAATACCTCACGATTCGTTATTGATAGATAGCCACCCTTATGTTAGCTAACTCCCTTGCTTCATCGAGTAAATCAAGGTTTGTTGCCAGTAGCTGGTTGTTGTGCTCGGGATTGAAGGTGACTCTCCATTGACTAACCACTTCATTCTCCGCACGAATCATTGTCTCAAACCCATAAACCATAGAGAAAGGAGTTTCTCCTGTTGTGGTCCGAACTGTTGTTCTATAGGCCCAAAGCACTGTTTGTAGTTCGTACACCTAAGCGCCATTTTCTGGCTTCTATCTTTGTCTTCAAGATTTGCTTGATTATTTTGTTGACAGCTTCAACTTGACCATTAGCTTGGGGGTGATCCACGATCGAGAAGCTCTTCTAGATCCCTAGTGATTCGTAGAACTGAATGAACTGCTCGCTGTTGAACTGGGTCCCATTATTCGTGACTATTTGTTGGGGAACTCCGAATCTGCAAATGATATTACTCCAGACAAACTTCTCTACTTTTATCATGGATATATGTGCGAGCTCCTTCACTTCTGCCCAGTTAGTGAAGTAATCAACTACTACTATAGTGTGTTTGCATCCATCGCGGGCTGTAGGGAGTGGCCCAATTAGGTCCATGCCCCATATGGCGAAGGGCAACGGGCTACTCATCTGCTGCAGATAAGCTAGTGAAGCTCGTGGTATCTTTACAAATCTTTGACATATATCACACCTCTTTACCAGATTCATAGCGTCTTGCTTCATTGTAGGCCAATAGAAACCTTGGCGAAGTGCTTTTTGAGCCAAGGACAGCCCCCAACGTGGTTTCCACAGTGACCTGCAAGAATTTTCTTGAGAACCGTCTAGAAATCAGGGTCATCAAGGCATCTTAATGGTGGGGTAGTGAACCCTCTTTTGAAGAACATATTATCAAGAAGGCAATATCTGGTCGCCCAAGCTCGCATACGATGCACCTCTACTTTGTCGCCTGGTAACTTTCCTTCCTACAGGTAGTCGATAATGGGCTTCATCCATGAGCTTGGGGTCACCGTGATTGCTAAGATTTTGCCTTAATCCTCCATGCTTGGAGCTGCTAGGAACTCCACTGGAATGGGTCCTAAGGAATCCGCATCTCGAGCTAACGCCAAGTGAGCTAGAGCATCGGCGTGAGAATTTTGGTTCCTTGGCACCTGGTTCACCTCGCATCCTTCAAAGGTGCACATTAAATCCTGAACTCTCTAGAGGTAGGCCACCATCTTCGAGCCCTTCGCCTGGTATTCACCTCATATTTGGCATACCACGAGTTGAGAATCACTGAAGACCGTCAGTTGTTTTTCCTTCACCTCTCTCGTTAGGCGTAGTCCTATCAACAGTGCCTCATACTCTGCTTCGTTGTTGGTCGCTTTAAACTCGAATCTCAAAGCGTAGAGAATTTTATACCCCTCCGGGCTTATTAAGAGCACCCCAGCTCCAGCTCCATGCTCGTTGGAAGATCCATCCACATATAACTCCTAAGACGGACTCTCTGAAAACTTGGGCTCCTCCTCTGCTGGCCTTGTGAATTCTGCAATAAAATCTGCTAGCACCTATCATTTTATGGCCGACCTTGGTTTGTACTTTATGTAGAACTGAGCCAACTCGATGGCTCACTTGAGTAACCAGCTAGATGAGTCGGGCTTCTGCAGGACTTGTTTTAGCGGGTATTTGGTCATAACACCAATCCAATGGGCTTGAAAATAAGGGCATGGCTTCCTCGATGCCACCACTAAATAGTAGGCGAGCTTCTCCATTAGGGTATATCTGGTTTTCACATTTAATAGTCTGTGGCTTACATAGTACATAGGGTATTGCACCCTATTTTCTTCTCGCACTAGTGCGACATTGATAGCGTATTGAGACACCCCCAAGTAGACAATCAGCTCCTCTTCTTCCTTTAGCTTGGACATAAACGAGGTTAGTCCCATATACTCTTTCAGCAGCTGAAAGGAAACTTTGCATTCTTCCGTCCACTGGAATTTTTTTGGCTTATTTCAATATATTAAAGAATGAAATACATTTATTGAAGGCCTTGGAGACAAACTTGTTGAGGGCGGCGATCTGGCTGTTAAGGCTCTGCATCTCTTTTATCTTAGATGGCGACCTCATATCAAGTAGAGCTCGGATCTTTTCTGGGTTGGCTTCAATCCCTCTTTCATTCACCATGAAGCCTAAGAATTTCCCAGAAGCTACGCCGAATGTGCACTTGAGTGGATTCAGTCTCATAGGATATTTCCTTAAGATCTGGAATATTTTGTCAAGGTCGCGAACATGGTCGTCATTCTATTTACACTTTACCAACATATCATCCACATATACTTCCATGGTTTTCCCAATCGAATCTTCAAACATCATATTAACCAAACGCTGGTAGGTTGTTCCAGCATTCTTCAGCCCGAAAGGCATCACTTTGTAATAATATAACCCTCAATCTGTGACAAATGAGGTGTGTTCCTCGTCTTCGGGTTTCATAGGAATCTGGTTATACCTCGAATAAGTATCCATGAAACTAAGGAGCTAGTGACCAGCCGTTGCGTCCACGAGATGGTCTATCCTTAGTAGAGGGAAGCTATCTTTTGGGCACGCCTTATTCAAATCTGTGAAGTCAACGCAAGTCCTCCACTTTCCATTCTTCTTCTTCACTAGGACCAGATTGGTTACCCAGACCGGGTAGTGAGCTTCTCAAATAAACGTGTTTGCTAACAACTTGCCCATCTATTCTTTTAAGGCTGCATAATGCTCTGTAGTCATGGGCCTCCTCTTATGGCGAATTGGGCCGGTAACTTGGTCACAGTCCACCTCGTATGGATCCAAATCGTGACTGATTCCTTTCTCACTTACACCCCGTGGGCCACCTCCTAAGATAATATTAACTTTTTTTCCTTTGAATCCCATTTTTAACGCCTCTTCGTAGCAACATCTTGCGGAATACTGCTAGCCTCTCATGCACCCAATCCCGTTTGGAGTTGGGAATTTGATAACCAAAGCTTTGGTCAAGATGACCAGATTCAAGTCATTCATTGCGAGCCTCCCCATGATAACATTATACGTTGAAGGGCAGTTGATGATCAAGAAGTCTGTCATCACAATAGCCTGGCGGTCTGAGTCCCCAATCGTAAGTGGGAGCCTGATGCGTCTCGTCAAGGTCACCGCATCTCCAGTGAAAATATAAAGTGGCTCTGGGGAAGCCATTAGCTGATCTGACCCCAAGCCCATTTGGTCGAAGCATTCTTTATACATTACATTCACCGAGCTGCCTGTGTCTACCATAATTCTTCACACTTCAACGTTTCCAATTCGAGCTCGGATCACAAGAGCATCGTTGTGGGGCCAGTGTACCTCTCTTATATCCTCTTCTGTAAAAATGATGTTACCAGGGATCGTTCTAGCTCTCTTTGACGATGTTCCCTGTTTACCATACCCGACAAGGAGAAGGTGATTGGCCTCTCATACATAACACTCGTGCGACCTATTAAAGGTTCTTGCGATATGAGGCCCACCATGAATAGTGAAAATAGTTCTTACCGCAGGTGTCCGGTCCTGCTCGGGAGCTTAATGAGGCTCTGGTTGAACTGGACACTAGGGCTGTTGATCTCTCGACTGCACCACATAATCATGCAAATGACCTTTTCTGATCAATTCTTTAATCGCATCCTTCAATGCCCAACACTCGCAGGTGTTGTGTCCTGCCTCGTTGTAGTAGGCACAAAACTTGTCCTTATTCCTGAATCTGTTGGGAGTCTGCACGGGATTAGGCCTCCCAAAATTTTCCTTTCCCTTCTTAGCAGCGAAGATCCTATCCTACATGTTAGATAGGACACTATAGTTCTCATAGCGACCTTGGCGTGGTGGTCGCTCACTTTCCTACTCATTCCTTACTTTCTTAACGACCTGATCATTAGGATTTCATCCTTGGCCTCCTTTATCATTGTCGTTGTTGCCTCGCTTCTTGCTCTGGTTAGCGTTTCCACCTCCATCTTTTAGGTTACTAGGCTTCTTTGAACCAAAAGTTTCCTCCCATCTAATCTCCTTCGTAACTCGCTCATAGAACTCACCCAGGTTCCTTACGACGGACTTATAGATGCTCTCATAGAGCTTTCCATCTTTTCAGAGTCCCACAGATATTGCAATCAGAATACTCGTCCGAGGGACTCTCAACGTTATTGACCTCGCGCTTGAACCTCTCTATTTATTCCTTTAAAGATTCACTGGATCGCTGAAAAACTATAGCGAGGTGACATGTTGGGGCGAACTGCCTCCGAAGTGATCTGTATTGGCTGATGAACCTCCTCTAGCACTCCTCCCAGCTACAAATACTACTATGACGAAGACTTTTTAACCATGTCCGAGGTATGACCCCCAGGGTCGCGGGAAATACTCGGCATTTTGCTAGCTAGTCTACAGGTTCATTTGGACGTTGAAGGCATCCAGATGATCATACGGGTCACCGTCTCCATTGTACTGAGGGATGTTTGGGACCTTGAATCTGCGTGGGAGATGTTCCAGTTCGACTTCCCTTGAGAATGGGGTCCTTTCATTGCGGTCTCCCTTTCGATCATGAGCTTTATGTCGCGCCTCTAACTGTCAGACCCTTTGTAGTAATTCCTCGACAGTTGGGTTTGGTCTAAAATACATCAAATATGACCTTAATTAATACTATATTTAGTTATATCTTTATGAAGCATTTATTCATTTAATAATATATTTAGTATATTATTCGATATTTAGTTATTTATCTCCATTGTGTTTGATTAATTATATGAATTAACTTAAATTCATATGGTTGAGATGACATGAAATTTAAAAATATAATATAAATTTATTTTAATATAAATGAGTTGAAATTTTTTAAACTGAGTAAAAATATGAATGAAATTATACATTTAAAGTTAACATTTTATGTAGTTATAAAGTGATAATATATGATTCTAGTATAGCCCTTTAATTAATCATAAGAGTCATATGTAAATAATATCAAATGTGAAGATAATATGAAAAAAAGTAAAATATAACATACAAGATTAAATATATATAAATGTAAACTACATCTGAAATTTTTTTAAATTGAAATATATATTAAATGTATAATAATTTACTATTGGTTTTGGACTCGTTGCTTTCTTCTATTGTTGTAATTTCGATTATGTCAACTGTAATTACAATTCATTTAATAATCTTATGAGTAGATGAAATAAAAAAAATTATATGAAAAGGCGTAAAAGGGCATGATAGCTATTTTTTTTTCTGTATAATAGGATTATAATTAGTTACTCGTTGGATTTATTTGGACCATTTCCAATGAAGTAATTTATATGGATCACTAATCTTCTTTTAATTTCGTGGAGTTTCTTAATTATTCATATCATTTCGTATTTCAAAAAGATATGCAAAAATGACGCCAAATGCTAGTATTATCACAATATAACACATATATTAATAAATCAGTCATCAACTAATTTTAAAGTGACATATATTCTCCTAGTATAGCATTTTAATTAATCATAAGAGTCGTTTGTAAATTAAAACTTAACATAAATATGTTTTTTTTCTTTCCCCTTAATGGTACTTAGAATAGAAATATCAATTTTGTAAGAATTTTTTGAATTAAGAATAATAATACATCAAATATGATTAGGATGTACATTCTTTTATATAGCATGTATCAATATCTATATAATATACATCAAACATGACCTTGATTAATAATATATTTAGTATTATCTTTATGAAACATATATTCATTCAATAGTATATTCAGTAAGACTAACGCTTATATATTCATTAATTAAACATTGTCACTAAGGGTGCAAATGAGCTGAGTCGACAAACTTTATCGCAGGCTCAAGCTCGAGCTCAAGTTTGAGTCGAGCCTGGAAGCTTAGCTCGAGCTTAAGGTCGATTAGCATAGCCTGAGCTCGAGCTCAACTAGTTAATTTGATTGACGAGTCGAGCTCAAGCTCGAGCTGAAATAAATCAAAGTTTTATTTTGAAAAATTTAATAAACTATTCTATAATAAAAACAAATATCAATATGATAATTAACAAATATGTTGGTCTCTTGAGACACAATGGCCACTTAAGAGGGGTCAATTGAGTGATTAAAACTTATTCAACTAAATTCTTTCCTTTTAAAAACTCTTGAAATTTTCTTATACAAAATACACTTATTATAACTATATAAGTTGTTTAAGAGTGATAACAATATAAATACACATAAAACCACAATAATTAACACAAGAAATATAGTGGTTTGGTGTCTCCAACACCTACTCCACTCTCTCAAGATCAACCCGACACTTGAGGTTCCACTAAAATCACAACACTAGGTTTTCACACAAGATCACCTAGCAAACTTGTACACCTCGAGGTTTTCCCCTTAGCTCACTTGAAAACTAATACAACACAATAATACACCTAGATTATTTGGGCTCTAGGATTCCACTCACAATCCACAAATTAATACAAATAAACAATCCTATGTCGAACTGTCGACGTTTAGAATTGGTCGACTGTGATTCGCCAGCCCGTACTGATAAAATGATCACAAGCACGAGGCGAAGAATGCAATAGCACAATCAATCAGACAATACGTGATGGTTTTTACGTGGTTCAGCCAGAATTATGCCTAGTCCATAACTGTCTTTTGATAATTTTTGGCAGAGTAACAATATGTATTTTTCTCCTATCTGTACAATGATTTTTGACCCCCTATTTATAGTGTGGGGGTGCTTTCAATTTACACAGAGTTCAAAGTAGTGGGGCCATATCATGAGGGATAACGTGTCCTTATCTCCTTCATAAAAATGGGAGAAAAAATTTCGCACCATCTGGGACCTGGTTTACCACGGATAAGATAGGTGGACATTATTTTCGGTTATCATGCTTTATGGTTCTTTTTGTGAGCTGATCGGGTCGGCCAGTGAGCTAGAGGCATCGCTAAGAGCTCGCTTGCTATCGCGGTCAAAACTCATGCATTAACAACTATGCAACCTCACTGAGATGTCTTCGGCTTTAGGTCCATTTGGCTTCAAGAAGTTAGGCGCAATCATTGGGTTATTTCCAGCCCAAAGCAGTCCAAACAATAGCCCAAGGCGGTTCAAAAAATGCCCGTAACACTAGCCCCCCAGCTCGCGGTGCGATCTTCGGAGCGCGAGCTGATGTATGCTGACCGGATTGGGTTATGCAAGCTATCAATCCACCTTCTAGACTTCAGCCCAATCGTTTCAAATTGAGTCATTTTATGCCGCACATCTTGTTTGAGACGCCTTTAATGTGCAGGTTCCCCGTAACTGCTTAATCATTATGTCTGTGGGCCCTATGCTCCCGTACGTTGCCATTGGATCTAGGCCAGTTCGTCAGTCTCTCCATCCAATAGTGGAATATCTCAAACTATAAAAGCATGAGAGAATTCCTTTTCCCCCTTTACCGTGTCATTTTGAAACGTTCTTTGCCCCCCTTATCGTGTCATTTTGAAACGTTCTTTGCTTTTTGCAACCTTTTTCTTCCTCCCGACTCCAAGATTCCATTGCCGACTGTTCCGAAGCTTCTCTGCCTTTCACCATCGCTTTCTTGCTGGTTCTTCTCCTCGACTTTTGCAACACTCGATTAATAACAATAAGTTTCTCGTGGCACTTTGGTTTATCTTATAACTGCTCTCGTTCTTTCTGTCAATTCCATTTTCGTGCCTCAAAATACACCAAGAGTCAATGTTGTTAGGTGGACTCTGCATAACATGCTCTCGGCTGGGTCAACTCTAGCTTTGTAAGAGTCAACTTCAGCTTAAGGGGAGTCAACTCCATTAAACCAAGAGTTAACTTTTGAGGCCAGATTTTATAGAAAATAAATTTTATACATATAACAATTGTTTGAAGATATAATCCATATAGCATGTATACATTACAATATATTTACTTTCTTATTGTCCTCATTTTCTTACAATACATTATAAGAAATGTCCTTATTTTCTTGAATTTATATTTTACCTTTCATTTACTTTAATACATAAATGTAAATAAGAAAGTACCCCATTTGGATTCAATAAAAATATCTAAAAAATCAAAATCTAAAACAATAAGAAAGTATAATTTTGGTTTTAGAACAAATTCGGGATTTAGCAATTTTACCACCCCCAAAATACATACTTTTTATTCCTTGAAAAAATCATTAAAAATCTTTAATAACAATGAATATTAGCTATCGAAATACCGGGAGATAGTTTTTCAAAATGAAAACATTTTCTTATATGTTCACTTATAGTGCGCTAATCTTCCAGATTTTGAGAAATAACATTTCTTAGTTCATTTTGATACGCAAAATACTATAATACTTAAGACATATCAAAAATTCATTAGGGTTTTAAATATACCAAAAATAGTTATACTAAAATTATATTTTGTCAAACATCAAAACACACAATAGGTTGATTTGAGCAATTTGACTCAACAAAATATACCCAAAATGAACCCAACCTAATAATCAACAAATATAACATCGACATAATAATTAAGTAATAATAATTTCACAAATTATAATAAGTATAATATCATTTACTATATAAAAAGATAACCAAATTACTTATTTAGTTATTTTCAAAATACAAACATAATCAAAATTACAACACAGTAAATATATTTTCAATTCAACTTCAAATTAGCTACTCCAAATATCAATTTATAATTTGAAATTGTAACATTAATCAGTAATCATAATTATATATCAAATCACATATATCAACCTACAAAATACCAACATATCAAAAGCTTCCAAGAATCACATACCTTGTTTTGTTTCATATGGTAGAAGAATTTCAATAATGTTATCCTATATATAAAAACATAAAAATTCATAATTTTTATTAATACCAACTAACAAGGTGCTCACGAGCCTATAAGCGAGTTAACCCGTGAACCTCTATTCGAGATAGTTCACAAGCTTATAATCCATTACAAAAAAATTGGCATTTAGCGGCAATTTTTAACCGCTGCTAAGTAATTTAGCAGCGATTTTGAAAATCGCCACTAAATCAACCATCACGGAACATTTATCAGCGATTTTCAGCAACTGTTGGAATAACCGTTGCAAATCATATTTTTTGCAGCGGTTTTTAAACCGCTACAAAATTAGTGATTTAGTGGCGATTTTTAAAATATTTAGCGGCGATTTTTGAATCGCAATAAAAATTAAAAAAATAAAATTTTTAATTTTAGCAGCGATTTTTAGAACCGCTGCAAAAAATAAAAGAAAATTAAAATTTTTAATTTTAGCGGCGATTCTTAAAACCGCCACAAAAATTAAAAGAAAATTAAAATTTTAATTTTTTCACAACCACCCGCACCAGCGCCCAAACCCGTACTTGCCCAACCGCCTGGACCTGCCCAAGCCCCCGCGCTTGCGCTCGCGCCCAGCCGCCTGAACTAGCCTAGCCACATGGTCGCATGTTCGTGCGCCATATGGCAATGTTGGAAATCAAATTTCCAACTTTCCTTCCCTGGCTTCGAACCATGCGCGTGCGCGAGCGAAACCGTCTGATCTGGCAAGCCCCCTTATTATTTAACCGCGCATATGAATTATATACTAATCCAACCACTATTTTCTAGAATTATATTTTATATTTTTTAATATAAATTAAAAAATATTAATTAATTTATTATTTATTAAAAGAATAAAAGAATAAATTAAAAATAAATTAATTGAATTAAATTAAATAAATTAATTGACTAAAAAAATATTTTATATTTTTTAAAATTATTAAAATCTTATATATAATTTTTTTTAAATTTCTTTATATTTCTTTTTAATTATTTTCATTTTAATATTTTTAATTTTTAATTATGTTTGAATTTAGCGACGACTTTGAAAATCCGTCGCTAAATTAAATTTTTTAATGACTTTTGCGATAGTTTTAAAAAACCGTCACAAATGTTAATTTAATTTTAATTTTGAATTATTTAATTATTTTTTAATTTAGCGACGATTTTGAAAAAACCGCCGCTAAATTCAATTTTTAGTCAATTGTGCAACAATTTTTCAAAATTGCCGCAAATGTATTTTAATTTTAATTATTTAATTATTTTTAAATTTAGCGACGATTTTTGAGAAACCGTCACTAAATTCAATTTTATTTTTTAATTATTTAATTATTTTCAAAATTTAGCGACGATTTTTTGAAAACTGCTGAAAAATTAAATGTTTTAATGAATTTTACAACGTTTTTGAAAAATCGCCGCAAAATGTTAAAAAAACCGTTACTAAAAATGTATTTTGCGGCGATTTACAAACCGCCGTAAAATGCCATGCTTTGAGGTGGTTTTAAAAACTGCCGCAAAAAAATTATTTTTTTTGTAGTGATCGATCTAGCTCATGAGCCTCTATTCGAGGCAACTCGTGAGCTAACGAGCCTGTAATATCCCGAGAGGCCAGAGAAGTTAGTATATATCAAAGATTGTGTAGGAAAGGAAATAATACTAGGTGGATATCTTTTGAACTGAATGTTGACAAAGAACTCTCGGGTTAAGCATGCTTAACTTGAGGAAGCTCAAGGATGGGTGACCCCTTGGGAAGTTCGCGTAGGCTCATCAGGGTAAGTTGTTTCGATTCTTCCTATCGCTTGATACGGGATGTTACAGGTAATATCAGAGTTGACCCTTGGTCCGGGGCTCGAGGGCCTGTACAAAGAGCGGCTTCTGGCAGCCTTCTAGGATGGCAGCCCCTAAGGGGAGAAGATCTGAGATCAGTTGTAAGGTCGCATGACAAGGGCGTCATGTGTTTAAGGGGGGAGAATGTAATACTCTGAGAGTCCAGAGAAGTTAATATATATTAAGAATAGTGTAGGAAATGAAATAACACCAGCTGGATATCTTTTGGGTTGAATGTTGGCAAAGAACTCCCGGGTTAAGCGTGCTTAACTTGGGGAAGCTCAAGGATAGGTGACCCCTTGGGAAGTTTGTATAGGCCCATGAATGTAAGTTGTTCAGGTCCTTCCTATCGCTCGATACGGGATGTTACAGGTGATATCAAAGCTGACTCTTGGTGAAGGCGGTCTGATGAGGGCGAGGAGTGGCGCCGGGGCTCGAGGGCCTGTACAAAGAGTGGCTTCTGGAAGCCTTCTAGAACGGCAGCTCCGAAGGGGAGAAGATCTGGGATCAGTTGTAAGGTCGCATGACGAGAGCGTTATGTGCTTAAGGGGGGAAGAATGTAATACTCCGAGACCCCAGAGAAGTTAATATATATCGAGCATAGTGTAGGAAAGGAAACAATACCAGCTGTATACCTTTTTGGCTGAATGTTGACAAAGAACTCCCGGGTTAAGCGTGCTTAAACTGGGGAAGCTCAAGGATGGGTGACCCACTAGGAAGTTCGCGTAGGCCCATTAAGGTAAATTGTTCAACTCCTTCTTATCGCTCGATATAGGATGTACGGAGCCGAATTTTACTGAGCTCAAATTCAACTCGTTTATAAATCGAGTTTTAAAATTAGGCTTAACCTTGTCTTGTTTACCTTAACGAACGAAGTCGAACTAGTTTTTATCGAGTCGAGCCCGAAATGTTTGGCTCATTTACACCCCTAATTGTCACCATATATATTCATTCAATAAATATTTGATTAATTAAATAAAATTAATATTTTTTCATTTAATAAACATTGTAAGACTAATATTTATTTATTTATTTAATAAACATTTGATTAATCAAACAATGTCACTTTATATATTCATTCTTTAAACATTTGATTATTGTGTCTTTGTTGTGCCTTGTGCGTTGCACAAGATCAATTGTCATTAATATATATAGAGAAGATTTTACAAAAATATAAAATAAAATACAAACCAATTATCATAAAAAAATACAAACTAATCGAATGATTTTAATGGAAGCATATACGTTTGTTGGTAGACGCCAATATCGAAGTACTAGTCTCCTGCAATAGCAGTGGGCTTCCTGGCCCACGCAATCAAAAGGCCGCACAGTTATGTCTATCTGAGCTTGAATATTTGAGGTCCAACGGGTCCATTATCTCTAACCTCCATAGCCACTGTGCTTTCATAATTAAAAGACTTATCTTTAAATTCAATAGAATAAATTATACTAACTACACTCAGGAGATAAGACCTGATTATAAGGATTATTTTTTATATATAAAAAATTATAAATAATGTTCACAATAAAATAAATCTATTATTTTATACTTAAATTATTGTTGGAAGAGATGTTTAATGTTATTAAAGAAATAATGAAATGACGATTTTACCTTTATATTTTTATTTTATCATTATTTTTTTTTTAACTTTCTTCCTTCTCTCTCTAATTTGATTTTTTTTAAACAACAAATTAACAACCAATAACTATTTGTGAGTCTGCAGGATTTAGATAGTACTCTATTCACTCCATTGGAATTAAAGCATTGGAGTTCATTCTGAATATCACTATAAAAAAATAAAAAATAAGAGATTAAGTTAAGTAAGAGATTATTAAAACAAGTCTAATTATTAAATTTGACATAAAAAGAAAGAGATAAAAGGGTACATTATTGTCATTGCCATCGCTAGATAACGGACGTTAATTACGGAACAATGGGTAAGAAAGATTGAGAGGAAATAGTTCAAGGGCACTTTAAAAAAAATTAACAATGGGTAAGCCTTTTAACTTTGGTAGTATATGTTATTTCTTCAAACTAAGAGATGGTTCATCCAACCAGGCATCATTTCACGTGTTTACTCTATTTTGCTCAATTTAATAAGTTATAGCTTTAAAATTATTATTTATGTTGGTTTATAATATTTATTTATATGATAAAATATAATACATGTATTCTATTTTTAAATAAGAGAGAGATATATATTTTAGCACAAAAATAATCTTATTAATTAATATTAACATTAATTTTAAAATAAATTTATCAAGTTCATAAAATTAAAAATAAAATATAATTAATACACTTTATTTAAAAAACAAAAGGACGGATGACTCTGCCCGCTACTCTCTTCCTCTTGTGTTGATTCCAACCAAAATTTCAAGTCGTTTCTCTCGTTCTCTCATCTTTCTCGCCCATCCGATTGCATCTCTATCAATCCCAATTTACAAGGAGGTAAGTCTTCTAGTTTTATAAGTCATAATTTTGCATTTTTTGTTTGGGATTTGATCGAAATTTAAAGTTTAGATCTACAGAGATTCAACCATTGGATTGTGTTGATTTTTGAGTATATTGCTCAATGGAGATAAGGGTGTTGGGTGATTGCATCTGATCACTAGAAACTGTCAACCACAGTGACTAGTGATGATTGGTAATGCATTTTTTTTTTTTTTTTTGTGGTTTAGCCAAAAATTAACTTTAGATCTACGAAGATTCGACTGTTGAATTGTGTTGGTTTTTGGGTATATTGGTCGATGGGGATAAGAGTGTCGGGTGATTGTCTCTGATCGATGGAAACCACCAACCATGATGACCGATGGCGACCAACAATGCTTGTTTCTCGTTCAATGTGTTTTTTTTCATGCACAAGAGTATATATATATATATATATATTAAGTATTATTTTATCAACTGCTACCTATTATTTTGTTTGTAAATTCTTTTTCTTAAGCCATGTGATTATGTTGTCTCCAAATGCTGTTTCTTGTATGGACATTTAACAGTGTATCGTAGTGCCAAGATGTAATAATTAACATAATATATATAGTTATAACTTTATATTGTTAAAATATAAGATAAAATATAAATGTATATATTTGATTAAATCTAAAGATAAAACCCAAACGTATGGATATTATTATTATTATTATTATATGTATAAATCACATATAAAAATCTTGTTGTTAGAGTGGTGACTATAATTGAGAAAATTTGCTTCCGTTTGTGAAAAACTACAGAAGCTTTAAATGAGGAGAAAGTGAAGCCATTTTGTTTATCTTTCTTTCCTTTAGTGTATCAGATGATTAGACAATTTATTTATTGTTAGATTGATATGTTTCCTAATGGTGTGCTAGTCCAATCTTGTGATATACATGGTCTTTACTTCCATTTCTGCAGTGTCTCGTTACTTATATTCTTCTCATGTTCTGTACGCAGCGTCCTTGTCTATGTTTTGTACGTACGTAACTTAAATTTTTGGGCCCTATTTTAATGCGAGCTTGATTAAATTTAGTTTCTATCTATCTATCTATCTATCTATCTATTGTAATTTGAGGAAATTTGTTAAGGGCTCAATGTACTTGTTATTTATAGATGCATTTTAATTTTTAAGAAGTTTAGTAGTTGGTTACTTGCTAAAGATTAAACATTTCTAATCCTAAGTAGTTGAATGGTTGATAAGAAAAGAAAATGTGTTGAATGGTTGGAAAAAGACAGATCTTGCCTTAAAAGATTTGTGGTTTGGCAAGTTTAAGGTAAAACAATTATTGTGCCTTTTTCTCTTCAACATTAGAGTGTATTAAAAATGCATTAATTGTCCCAGCCCTACTTGCATAGGAACATTAAGAATATTTTCCTTGACTTAGCTTTTTTAGATTTTGTTATTTTAAATAATATTTCAAGGAACATAAATATTTTGGAATGGTGTGTTCATTCAAATATATAATGAAGTTTGTTTCTAATATAAGTTTAAAAATTGATCGATCATATCATTCATGAACCAAGATTGGATTTAATTGGAATAAAATAAACTGAGATTTATAGTTTTAAAATAATAAACCACATAGTTGTCATTCAAATTTATTAACTGTACTTCCCATTAAAATTACAGAAGAAATGATTTTGGGAGAGTCAACTAGAAAATCAAATAAGGATAAACTTTGAGAAGATGGTGTCAGATCATATGACTAACATCTTGTTTCGCATAAGGAGAGATTTAACAAAGAAGTCAAGTTAGATGTGTCCTATAATATTTGAAGCATTAAAGGAGTATTGGAATACTCCACAATTTAAGGACAAGTCAAAAAAGTGAAGATGAATATAGATTCAGATATTTGAGACAGTATGCATACATGTGGCTTTCTACTTATGTTTGAGCATAGAAAGAGACTGGTGATATTTTATATTTTTTATTATTTTTATTTTACTTAAATATTTTTTTAAATAAATATAGTTCCATTAACATTTTTTTTCCCATTGTAGTTTAGGGAATTTGGTTGTCCACACAGGTTGAGTTATTCCTCGCTGCACACAAAAGAAAAAATAATTCAGGATTCATGGATTGGAGGTCCTAGGATACTTATGTAAGTATAGAGCAGTTGCGTTTTATTATATCTTATTATGCTTAACTCGCATTTTGATAATACAACTTATTCCATGTATCCATTTTGATTGCATGTTGGCTTCCAAATTCAGCAACAAGATATATATCATCATAGGCATCAGCAGTTGGCCCTCGGAGGGTAGTGGTGCTAGCTAGCCCTTGCAACCAACTATTGACGAGACATCATTATAGTTGGAGGTTGCAGGGGGAAAAGAAAGGTTGGTGTATGGGATGGGGTCAGAAGCGCATATCATTCCTGGTTCCTACAATGCACCGCCACCATTGCCGTTTCGTTGTCATCGTCGTTCTCATTGGCAGACCAGATTCGACAAACTGTTAAAGAAACTATAGAACCCTTGGACCATCGCTTGTCAACCTTAGAAGGTAAATTGCAAGATGGTTCACTATCGTCGCCCTCAAATCCTTCGAATCATTAGGAGGATTTGTCATTGAATGATTTGCATTATTATTAATGAACAATGTGTATTATTATTAATATTGAATGGATTTATTGTAATGAATTTACATTTATGCATGATTTTTTTTTTCAATTTGTATATTGTGTCTATCAGGTTTAATTTTAAAATTTTGGAAGAAACAAATTTTATTTTTTAATTAAATTTAAATTTGAGACCGATTTAGAGACTGATTTAAAATTCGTCTATAATTTTATTTTTTAATTCAATTTAAATTTGAAATGGATTTAGAGACGCATTAAATCCGTTTTAAAATTCTTTTCAAATTAAAAATAAAAAAATTCGTCTCAAAATCTGTCTCAAATTATAGACAAAAAAATCTGTCTTAAATTAAAGATAGAAAAAATCTGTCTCAAATTTTGAGACAGGCTTTTTTCTGACAACCCAAAATCCGTCTCAAACCAAAAATCTGTCTCAAATAGATTGTTTTCTTGTAGTGAAATACCTCTTTATTCTTCTTGCTCCAGGAGTAAATATATTCCACAGAGAGAAAATGGCTCCTCATTTATTCTTCTTGCTCCAAGTGGACATATATATATATATTCCACCCGGAGCAAATAGCTCATCACTTATTCTTCTTGCTCTAGGTGGATTCTACCCAGAGCACTATGTTCCTCCGGGTGGACAATCTAACTTGCTTCTGACTGGCCCTCGCAATGCTTCGGGTAGAAAATATTTCCACCTAGAGGAATTAGCACAACAACTATTCTTGAAGTGAGAAAGAAATCATAAGTAGACAATTCTCTCTCTGCTGCAATTTCTTCTTCTTCTTGTTCTCTTGACTGTTTTGCTATCTTTCTCTCTTTCTTGCTCCCATTCTTTTGCTTTCGATTGTCCTTTGATAGTGGGACTATTTGTTTTACCTGTTAAAGACCTAAACACAACTTTGCATCACCTCCTTTGAAGCTTCTTTTAACACATAAGCTTCATGTAGGGTTCTAACACTGCTTGGACGGTGGACCAACTTGGTCCCTTACGTTAGTGAAGGTGGACTGGTCATCCAAGAAGCAAGAATAAGAGCTGTTGGAGGTTGTTCGTTATTGCTTGTGAAAGAAGGTTCATGGGAGCACAACTGGGAGGCTGAAGGGTTTGAGTCGAGTGACGCAATGAAAGCAACAACACAAACAGATTCATGTTCATCCACTAAGGTATATCAATCTTGCCCTTTATGGATGGATATGGTTTTATTTTGCATATGGTTGCTATATACCAAGTCTTGCAAGGTGTTTTTGTTCCATATTTCGTTGTGTTTTGAAAAATATTTTAAAACCCATTAAACTCTTACACGATCCACCACGTGTTAGCGCTTCCTTTCAATGACATGCATGGCATACGATTGTGTGTATAGTGCACTTTATTTTCATCCAATATAATTGTCATCTGCATTTGGTATACTTAGATGATGGTATGATGATGATATCCAAGTGGGATTTTTGTAAACAATGTAACAGGGTCATTTCGAAGATGGTAACCATAGAGATCACTGTCTCTCATATAGGCTATTATCTTGTCAATGGGGGCCTTGAAAATAAGAGAACCAGAAATGATATGCCCTGCAAACTTGGAGTATTACAAGACCTAAAAAATTCGTGAGACATGGACATGAAGCCCAAAGGCCCAACGGGTTGTAGGAGATCAAGGAAATAAGCCGAAGGAGCAAGAGGTCGAGCTGAGACCAAGTGGGGAGGGCCCACTCGGTTATGCCGAGTGGGTATGACATTGTTTTAGTTTTTTGGACATAACTTTCTCATATGTGCTCTGATTGATGTTATTCAAAGTCTTATGGAAAGATAAGAGAATTATCTACAACTTTCATGTTTTGAGTTTTAGCGATTCGAGCTGAATCAAGGTGTAAATCAGGCATAAAGTTGATGCACCTGCACTGTTAAGGCTCAGAGTCAAGTATTGAAGGAAGATGGACCCGAACCAAGAAAAAAGCAAAAAAGAAGGCATGAATGAGTGGCCTCCCACTCGGTCATGACCGAGTGGCCCCTCACTCGGTCATGGGGAGACCGAATTTCCCTTACTTTTCATGACCCACTCGGTTATGCCAAGTGGGTACGACACTGCCTTAGTTTTTCAGCCAT
This sequence comes from Diospyros lotus, assembly GCF_014633365.1. NCBI lineage: Eukaryota > Viridiplantae > Streptophyta > Magnoliopsida > Ericales > Ebenaceae > Diospyros > Diospyros lotus. The sequence goes on from NC_068350.1 coordinate 19,980,748, forward strand.
AACTTTCTTATACAAGTTCCGATTCAGCTGATTCAAAGTCCTGTGGAAAGATAAGAGAATTATATACAACTTTTATGTTTTGATTTTTGAGATATTCGAGTTGAATCAATGTGAAAATTTGGTTTGAAGTTGAGATATGGGAACCACTCAAAATCGAGCCAAGGAAAAGGGCAAAAGAAGGCATGATCAGGTGGCCCCCCACTCGGTCATGACCGAGTGGCCCCCCTCCTCGGTCATGGTCGAGTGGGCTTGGGCCAATCTCTCATCTTTTCCCTCTTGGATGGGTCGCAAAATCATCGAAATGGGTCGCGAGATTCTCGCCCTGATTCTCGCACGTCTTCTCTCTCTCATCCGCTATAAATATGAGACCATGCCTTCATCACAAGGTACGCAATTTTGAGTGATTGAAGTACAATTTTCTCATTTTATCTCAAGATTTGCATTAAGTATCAGAGGGTTTGCGCGGGGACCTCCACCCGCGTCCTAACGATGCTCTCATTTTTCTAGGCCACTTGGTCACTAAGGCCACTCGTCGCCCTCAGGCCACTCGGTCATCTTGGCCACTCGTCACCCTCAGGCCACTCGGTCACTAAGGTCACTCGGTCATCTTGGCCACTCGGTCACCAAGGCCACTCGTCACTCTCAGGCCACTCGGTCACCAAGGCCACTCATCACCCTCAAGCCACTCGGTCACCAAGGCCACTCGTCGCCCTCAGGTCACTCGGTCATCTTGGCCACTCGTCACCCTCAGGCCACTCAGTCATCTTGGCCACTCGGTCACCAAGGCCACTCGTCACTCTCAGGCCACTCGGTCACCAAGGCCACTCATCACCCTCAAGCCACTCGGTCACCAAGGCCACTCGTCGCCCTCAGGCCACTCGATCATCTTGGCCACTCGTCACCCTCAGGCCACTCAGTCATCTTGGCCACTCGGTCACCAAGGTCACTCAGTCACCAAGGTCACCCGTCACTCTTAGGCCACTCGATCACCAAGGCCACTCGTCACTCTCAAGCCACTAGGTCACCAAGGCCACTCGTCACCCTTAGGTCACTCGGTCATTTTAGGCCACCAGATCATTTTGGGCCGCAAGATCATTTTGGGCCACCAGATCATCAGCCCACCAGTTCATTAGCCTATTCAGACCATCAACTCTATCGGATTAACAGATCTGGATCTTTATCAGATCCAATTGCTCGTCAAGATCCTCATCAGTGAAGACACGACTCCCACGACTCTTGTGTCTGTTCGCAATTAAAAATAGATTGTTGTATTTTGGCAACAACAATTGGCGTCGTCTGTGGGAAGAGTATGAAGCATTGAGACAACGACACATTGAGGGCATGCAGGCACTTCGAGACACAGCTGGTATACTCCAAGGTATGATGCCTATAGGGACGTTGCCCGATACCTTGAAAAAGTTTATGCCACCACTTGAGCCTCAGCCTGAGGTGGGAGCTGATTCCTATCAAGAGGCCACTCCCGATTCTCATTCCCGATCCACTCCTCGTCGGGAGGATAGATAACCACCACCAAGGAAGAATCCTCACGCCATGCCCCGAAGAAATGAGAGCTCATGAAAGGAAAATAGGGCTAAAAGCGCCCAAAGACGGAGATACCATGAAATTGGGACTGGCACGCCAACAAGACATGATAACCAAACAACAGCAAGTATACGAGAGGACATGAAGAGGGTAGTTGAAGAAGTACTTGAACGAAAGAAATTGATCCCAGCCACGGAGGAGCAACAACACAGAAAATGTCCGTTTACTACGGATTTATTGGATAAGCCACTGCCTAGAAAATTCAAGATGCCTCAAATCACCCCCTATTCCGGCAAGGATGATCCCTATGATCACATTCAAAGCTATGAGTTGTTGATGATATTGCACGGATGGGACGATGACATAATGTGCCAAGCTTTCTCCTTAACTCTATCGGGGCATGCCCGGACATGGTTTAATAGTTTACCTGAGGCCTTTATCTCTTCATTCGGTCAGCTCAGAACGAAATTTGTTAAGGCATTTATGATTAATAATCGAAGAAAAAAGGACGCCACATACTTGCTCAGTATTCGACAGGGGAACAAAGAAACTCTGCGTCAGTATGTGGATAGATTTCGGAATGCCACCCTTGAAGTTCATGATTTACCAATTGCAATGGCAGTGTCTGCTATGTTACACGGAACATGACTAACTCCCCTACAAGAATCATTATCTTTGGACCCACCAACTTCCCTAGCAAATTTGTTTAGTAGAGAAAATAAATACGTGCTCCATACGGAAGTTATGAGAGTTGTAGGTGAGAATGAGGGTAGAGAGCGAAAAAGGAAGGAAAGCGATGTTGAAGAGGACTCCAGGCGGGTTAGGGGATCAGATATACCTCAGCCCCAGTTCCACCATCACACCAAACTTCTCCAACCTTGGTCAACCATACTTGCAGCCATCAAAGGGTCAAGTCTCATTAGACTCCCGAAAAAGGTTGACCATCCCATGGGGAAGAAAAGAGAAGAATATTGTAGATATCACAGAACCCGTGGTCATTGCACTGACCAGTGCCGGGAGTTAAGAGATCAGATTAGATGCTAGTTCGTGAAGGACATCTTCAAAGGTACGTACAGGTCAAAGATGGTGAGCCTCGAAGAGGGGAAGATAGACAAGAAAAGCGGGGGAGATCAAATCAGAGATGTCAAGAGAGAGGAAGGGATTATGGAGAGAATCCACCTCTAGACAATGAACCAGTTCATGAGCCCATACATGTCATCTCGGGCGGTGAAACTATGGCAGGGGACTCCTCCTATTCCATCAAGACAAGCCACGAAAGGACATGCCCTTAGAAAAAGGCAGTCATCCACCATTAATTCCATCAAAGAGAAAACTGGGAGCAAAATTCTGACACATTGAAGAGAGCCTACGTTAAAGAATGAGAAACTAAACATTTCATGCTCAGAGGCAACAATAAGACCTGAAATGAAATAGTGGATGTACTCACTTATTTCAAAAAATGTAAGCGTTTTCATTACACATTGCTTTGTGAAAGTTTGTTTGCTATGCTCTGCTTACAGGAAAAATAAACTCAAGCCCGTTGCCCCGCTCACGACCCTGCAACGAGGGAAAAATAAACTCAAGCCCGTTGCCCCGCTCACAGCCCGGCAACAAGGGAAAAATAAACTCAAGCCCGTTGCCCCGCTCACGGCCCGGTAACGAGGGAAAAAGAAACTCAAGCCCGTTGCCCCGCTCACGGCTCGAAAATGAGGGAAAAAGAAACTCAAGCCCATTGCCCCACTCACGGCCCGACAATGAGGGAAAAATAAACTCAAGCCCGTTGTCTCGCTTATAGCCTGGCAACGAGGTAAAAGTACATTCTAACCCATTGCCCCGCTCACAGCCCGACAATGAGGTAAAAGTACATTCAAACCCATTGTCCCATTTATAGCCCGACAACGAGGTAAAAGTACATTCAAACCTATTGCCTCGCTCATGGCCTGGCAATGAGGTAAAAGTACATTTAAGCCCATTGTCCTGCTCATGGCCCGGTAATAAGGTAAAAGTACATTTAAGCCCATTATCCCGCTCACAGCCCGTCAATGAGGTAAAAGTACATTCAAGCCCGTTGTCCCGCTTATAGCTCGGCAACGAGGTAAAAGTACATTTAAGCCCATTGTCCTGCTCATAGCCCGGCAATGAGCTAAAAGTACATTCAAGCCCGTTGTCCCACTTATAGCCCGATAACGAGGTAAAAGTACATTCAAACCCATTGCCCCACTCACGGCCCGACAATGAGGTAAAAGTACATTCAAGCCTGTTGCCCTACTCACAGCCCGACAACGAGGGAAAAATAAACTCAAACCCATTGTCTTGCTCACCGCCTGAAAACAAGGGAAAAGAAAGTGCAAATTTACTGTCCTATGCACAACACCATAACTGGGAGCAGAATCAAACTCATTGTTCGGTGCACAGTTAGACATCTATGGAAAGCGAACTTAGTAGTATATCTACCTCATACTTCTGCAAAGGAATTGAAAATCCCTAGAGCCCAGAAATTTAAAAGCACGGTGTGCAAACAAGCTCGAGAGGATGTGTAGAAGATGAAACAGATAAAAGAGAAGTAATGTTCAAAAGTTTACAGGACAAGATACTCTTTCACCCGAACCTTTTGGCTAAAAGAGTAGGGAGCAATTGATATACCTTGCAAACTTGGAGTATTACAAGACCTAAAAAATTCTTGAGACATGGACATGAAGCCCAAAGGCCCAACAGGTTGTAAGAGATCAAGGAAATAAGCCGAAGGAGCAAGAGGTCGAGCTGAGACCAAGTGGGGAGGGCCCACTTGGTTATGCCGAGTGGGTATGACACTGTTTTGGTTTTTCGGACATAACTTTCTTATATGTGCTCCGATTGAGGTGATTCAAAGTCTTATGGAAAGATAAAAGAATTATCTACAACTTTTATGTTTTGAGTTTTGAGCATTCGAGCTGAATCAAGGTGTAAATTGGGCATGAAGTTGATGCACCTGCATTGTTAAGGCTCAGAGTCAAGTATTGAAGGAAGATGGACCCGAACCAAGACAGCCAAAAAGAAGGCATGAACGAGTGGCCCCACACTTGGTCATGGGGAGACCAAATTTCCCTTACTTTTCATGACCCACTTGGTTATGCCAAGTGGGTACGACATTGCCTTAGTTTTTCAACCATAACTTTCTCATACGAGCTCCGATTGAGCTGATTCAAAGTCCTATGGAAATCTAAGAGAATTATATACAACTTTTATGTTTTGATTTTTGATAGATTCTAGCTGAATCAATGTTAAAATCTGGTTTGAAGTTGAGATATGGGAACCACTCAAAACCGAGCCAAGGAAAAGGGCAAAAGAAGGCATGATCGGGTGGCCCCCCACTCGGTCATGGTCGAGTGGGCTTCGGCCAATCTCTCATCTTTTCCCTCTCAGGTGGGCCGCAAAATCATCAAAATGGGCCGCGAGATTCTCGCCCTAATTCTCGCACGTCTTCTCTCTCTCCTCCGCTATAAATATGAGACCATGCTTTCATCACAAGGTATGCAATTTTGAGTGATTGAAGTACAATTTTCTCATTTTCTCTCAAGATCTGACTTAAGTATCGGAGGGTTTACGCGGGGATCTCCACCCGTGTCCTAACAGTGTTCTCGTTTTTGTAGACCACTCGGTCACCAAGGCCACTCGTCGCCCTCAGGCCACTCGGTCATCTTGGCCACTTGGTCACTAAGGTCACTCGGTCATCTTGGCCACTCGGTCACCAAGGTCACTCGTCACTCTCATGCCACTCGTCACCCTCAGGCCACTCGGTTATCTTGGCCCCTTGTCACCCTCAGGTCACTCGGTCATCTTGGCCACTCGGTCACCAAGGTCACTCGGTCATCTTGGCCACTCGGTCACCAAGGTTACTCGTCACTCTCAGGCCACTCGGTTACCAAGGCCGCTCATCACCCTCAGGTCACTCGGTCATTTTAGGCCACCAGATCATTTTGGGCCACCAGATCATCAGCCCACCAGTTCATCAGCCTATTCAGACCATCAACTCTATCGGATTAATAGATCTGGACCTCTATCAGATCCAATTGCTCGTCAAGATCCTCATCAGTGAAGTCACGACTCCCAAGACTCTTGCGTCTATCCGCAATTAAAAATAGATTGTTGTATTTAGGCAACAATAAGAAATAAGGGTGCATTCATGTTTTGCATGAAATTCTTATTTAGCCATAAAGGCACATAACTTGCATTCTTTACATTTTATGATGATTCAGAGGTGGACACCACAAATGGAGGCCATTAAAGTAGCTAAGGGAGATGTTTGGAGAGCTTGTTATCTTGCATTTTATAACATGTTTTGGTATGATAGAAATTTTATTCTAGGAATGTATTTTGATGTTATATGTGGACAAGTTATCTTTTGTAATGGACATAACCTTAAACGATGTTTTCGTGAGATGTAAGAATGTTAATGTTCAAGGTTTTAGTTTGAAAGTAAAAATAAGGTTTTTGTTTTCAACAATATTATGTTGAATGACAAAGAGTTGTTTAAAAACCAACTACATGACACATCTTAAGGTTTAAATGGTCATTAAAAGTTTCAGAAAGAAGGGTTTTACAAAAAATGAAATGGGTCTAAGAACAAGTCGAAGATTGGAAAAAAGATAGGAAAACCATATCAACCAACTTCAGATGTCTGAAACGATAGCTTTGGAAGACTGAAGTTGAATAGTGTCCCTTTGGACATCTAAAGTAGCCGCTTCAAAAGCCTGAAGCTTGATGGGACACAGACAACTTCAGACATCTAAAGTGCTAGCTTCGTACAACCAAAGCTTGGTAGAGATCTACCATACCCCTTAGGGTAAGCAAAAATATGTTTAAGTCTATTGGACAAAATCTGATCACATTGAGAAAATAATTGTTATATCAAAATAGTTGATCACTAATGGCCTACTCTATTTCTAGTGAGTAATTTTGTTCTGTTTCTGTAGTGGACTACTATGGTCCCCTACTTTTTGGTTAGTGTTTGAACCAATTCACCTATAACTAGAGTAGTCGACAATTGCCCCCACAGGCATAGCACGAATGGTTCATAGGGTAGAAGATTGCACCCAAGAATGCAGGTTCGAATCATGATAGTAGTAGTGTGAGAGTTTCATCCTCTTGTGGGGGTGGCTCCTTGTGGGCACTATGCACTGTGCCTCCTATCTTGGGGACCGCCGTGTACCATGATTAACCCCTCCCACGTGTGTGGAACAGTGTGTGGGGGGCCCTTAAGGTGAGAGATTTCACCTTTTGCACCCAAGAGTAGTCAACAATTTTGTTTCCCTATTTTTACATAATGTAATTGTGATCATGTATTCTAGAGTAGTCAACGATTTTGTTTCCCTACTTTGACAAAATGTAAACGTGATCACATATTCTAGAGTTATTGACTATTTATCCTATATTTTGATTCTAAAGTAGTCCACTATTAGTCCTCTATTCTAAGACATGTAAATTTTTTATCATTTATTTTGCAATAGTCAACCATTGGCTCCTTTATTTTGAGATATAATACTATTTTGTTCTACTATGATATCATGTAGTCCATTATTTATTCAATTACTATCACTTTGAGAGCTTTTTCGAGCATATTTTAACACGATATAGAAATTTTATGCTTAGGTCTTATTAGTTTTGTCAATCATTAAAACTTTTAAGTTTGATTATCTTACAACTACGAGTTAGCTCAATAGTCTTTAGAGGTGTTAAGGTTTCCTTTGGGTCGTGCAGACCAAATGAAGGGTTATACACCATTTTCAATTATTTACGTGGAATATAGTGAACAGCTAGGAGGCACATTAATCATGATAATTATTTAGGTATTAGAACTATATCTCTAGTGATTATTTGGAGATGTAAGGTAATTTACTAAGTTCGATCCAAACCATGTTCTAGGAGCTATAACTCTAATGGTCATACTTTAAATTGTACCAACGATTGGTGAGATAAAGAGACAAGGGTTAAAGAAAATTTCAAGAAATAGCATGTAAGGAGAAGAAATAAATGTTTCTTTTAAAAAAAAACCTAAAATTTTGAGATTGGTAACACGCTCATGAAAGTAAGATTAGTTTTTCATGATTTGTTAAATAGATAGAAAAGAATTGTTAAGCTCTTGTGGAGATTAATTATATCCTTTAACCAAAATTGAAGTTAAAAAGAAATTATACCCTTATATTATGAGAGCTTACCCTTTTTTCTCTAGGTTTTCCGGAAGGATGACCTTTGTTTTAGCTTCGTCACTGCTAGGCTCCAATCAACCTTGACACCATATGTAACGCCCCACTTTTTCAAATACACAATGATGCAAAATATAAGCTAACATCGCTGCGGGCGTTATGGAAACCCTTACCAACGGAAGCGTTGGATCAAACCTGAAAGCTTAATCAAAGATAAATAAATGGGGTTTCCACTATAATTCCTTTACAAGTATGAGAAATGCTCACGATCTCCAATATTCCAACATACAATACATCACTGAAGGTACAATTGCAAGACACCCACACACACACTTCTTACAACCTTGAGTATCCTAGCTGCTATTCACAATGCATCATTCGAAAACTTCCAAAATCCAACAAACAACTCTTACCATGTTCAATACATAGTAACCCCGACTTACACCCTAAACAACATATAAGGTGAATCCAAACCTTACATAACCCCTGTTTATACAATTGTGATACACAAGTCTCAAATAAATTCAAAGGTTACATAAGATCCATAGCACATGAATAACATGAAGTTAAACTCGTAGCCTTTTCTCTTGCTTGTCTCCGGGGTACCTGACATGCTAATATATCTAGGACGCTGAATGTCCCAGGGGTATGAAACACCCAAGTTAGATAATGACATCTAAGTGAGTGACTCAGAAAATGAGAGTACATGCATGCAAATGCAATAATGCCATTATGAAATCCACCACTATGGTAGCAATGCCAGGGTGTTGTAATCACCCTCGCGGTCATCATAGTCACCCCTTGGCTCACCGCAAGAGCACAAGTTCTTCCATGATGGCCCAACAACTAGCCACAGTCACGAACGCAAACATGATATATGACAAAGTAGAAGGAATATGCATAGCCAAGGGAAAATATGACACATAAGCCACAAAGGCATGATATGCAAGCAACATCCACACACAAGTGAAGCAACAAAAGCTCAAAGTGTCACAAAACATGCATGAATCACTCACCTTGATCGGTTACCTTAGGAAGCACGGTTTACAACGAGCAGAATGGGTTTTCTCGCAGTTTTTCTTACTGCTTGGCACGAACTTCGAGAAAGACCCAAAAATTTTGTCAAGGCTTATTCTCCCTCGACTTTCTCCCTTCTTTTCGATAGCATTTCCTCCCTCAAACTCCTTTCATTTTCATCCTTACTTGGTGCCCAAAATGAATAACCCCAAAACCCTTATTTATAGGAAACTCTGGCGAACCAAATTGCGCCACGTGTCACGTCATCATTCCATCCATGAGCATCCAATTAAAATATGCCATATGTCCCTAGGGATTTGTGCCTCCACATGTTTAATTAGATTTTCAAGATTCCCCATCATTACATCCCACACGGTAAATTACATTTTCTACATTTCCCATCATTACAACTACATCCCACACGGTTAATTGCATTTTCCACATTTCTCATCATTACACTTCAAATCCTATCTCCAAGTGGCCAATGAATGCTTGCCACATGTCCTTAGGGATAAGGTTTGGAGACTTTTTCCTTTGAAGCTAAGTAAGCTTTTCCTTAGCCAATCATGCAATGCCACCTCAAAGGGTCATTATGAGCCATCATGTCACCTTATCTTATCTTCCAAGTGGCCAATGGTTGATTGCCATGTGTCATTGAAGATAAGGATTCATCATTTCTCCCATGTGCATCCAACCCAAATGCACCACTCGTCTCTTAATTGAATTTAATAGAGTTTGGAATCCAAACCTCCATTTGATTTGAATTTGAAATCCATGATACCTTGAAGAGATATTTTTAAGGTTTCAAGAACTACACCTTGGCCCAAACTTTTCGGGTAATTTGCACTTAAACCCTTGCAACTTGGTCCCCGGGCCATTTTTAATTGCACTTTTTGGTCCCTGAAAAATGAATAAATTACACTTAGCACCCCAAGATTTTAGGTAAATTACACTTTTACCTGAACTTCAATATTTACGATTTTGCCATTAGTTCAGAAACTGAACATTTGCCTCAAGACTTCTATAACCCTTGAAAGGACCTATTTCCTCAAGTATTAGAACCTAATAACCTCAGGTATTACATCATATTTGAATTTGAAAATCTAGGATGTTACACCATAAGTCTTCAAATTAGTCTAACCAATGTGATTGACTAATCACTTTTCAAGTGATGGTTTGACCTTGGTCTTTTTTGTTTTTTTTACTAGTAATGCTTTTTGATTGATCGTATGTTTTCTTTTTGAACCTTAATTACCTACTCTTCATTTCCCTATCTCATCTCTCTCATTGCCTTGGCCCTTTCCCTTCCAAACCCCTCTTCTAGTTTGTGGTGTTCGTTCAAGGTTCACTCCTCAAATCTAGTGGTATGTGTGGAAGTGTTAAATACTTAAGGCAGTTTAAGTTGTTACGGTTATTAGTTATATAGCTATATGGTGTTGCTTTTCTTTAGTTTATGCTGTATGCTTTTCGTGTATGTTGAGTTATTTGTATAAATAGCTCAACTATTTATTTTAAGGGTATGTAGTTTTCATTCTTGTGATCTGCAGTTACAAGATACACTTGTTTTTTTCTCTCGATTCTTTCTTGTTCGTTTCTACCCTATCTTAAGTTCTCACATGGTATCAAAGCCATACTAATGGCTTCAGATCAAATTGTTGGCTCCACCTCTTCTTCTCTTCCTCCTCATCAATCTAATTCGAGTCTTTCAGTTACTTCGCAATCTAATTTTTCTACAGTTACAAAAGCTTTTAGCTATATTCTTTTGAAACTGGACATGAGGAATTACATCTTCTAGAAGGTGCAAATTCTCACCACTATTCGCGCTTTCAATCTTGTTTTGTTTTTGAACAAGATAACTCCTCTGAAGAATGTGACTGCACCTGATAGTGAGACTGTGGTGAATTCGAAGGACATGAATTGGCTTCGTTCTGATCAACTATTGCTCTGCTGTTTGTTCTCCACAATTAGTGAAGAGGTGCTCGCTTAGGTAATACACTTAGAATCATCGGCTGAGGTATGGATTTTGTTGGAGAATTTATATGCTAGGCAAACACTAGCGAAATATTTTCAACTTAAACAACAATTATGTTCTGTTAAGAAGGATAACATGTCTATTAACGACTATATTTTGAAGATCAAAACCATAGGCCACACACTTGCAGCCATAGAAGAACTTGTAAATGACAATGAATTACTGCTAGCCATTCTAAACGGTTTAGACTAGGATTATGAGACTGTTGTGAGTCTCATAACCTATCAAATGGAAGACATAGACTTGGAAAAGGTACAATATCTACTACTGATGCACGAATAACGATTGTCTGCTAAGAATCAGCCACTAACGACACTCAATTTTGATGGTGTTGCTGCACCTTTGAGTGCGAATGTGGCGTCATACTATACTGCTGAGAGTAGTGGAGGATCTAGTGATAATAGAGCAGGATTTTTTAATTAAGGAGATGGTACTGGATTTAGAGGCGACAAAGGTCGTGATAGAAATTCTAACAGACATATCTACTGTTAATTGTGTGGCATGGCTGGCCACTTTGCAGATCGGTGCTACTACCGGTTTGATAAGAATTTTCAAAGAGTGTCTGGTTATAGTAATGGCAGATGATAAGGAGGTAATGAGAGTGTTCCTCAATTGGATGCTCGTGCTTATGTGGCCTCCTTTAGTGACTATGGTTCAACCCAGGGTTCTCACTATGGTAACCCTTTCAAACCTACTTTGCAGCCTTCTGACCAATTTACTTCTCCTTCTTCTCTTCCGGACTAGTCCTGGTTCGTGGATTCAGGTACCACAAATCACATTATCTCGAGTCCGAACAATCTGTCCGTACACTCTCCATATTATGATGGGGATAAAGTTACTGTAGGCAATGGTAAGCAATTACCTATAACACATGTCGGCATAGGTTCTTTACAGACTTTACCTCACTCAAATTCTGTTTTGTGTGCTCCAAACATTCTTCATGTTCCAAGTATGAAGAAAAATCTACTTACTGTGTCTTAGATTACTCGATAACATAATGTGATAGCTGAATTTCACTCTAATGTTTGTTTTATCATGGATAAAATTACCAGATGGGTGCTACTCCAGGGACACCTTAAGGATGGGCTATATCGACTAGAACCAGCTTCTAAATCTGTTGTTGACAGCTAGTCGACCCATTCTCTAGCATGCCTTTCAGTTCCTTCAATGTCTTCCCTTTCTTCTTATACTAGTGATAATAATTGTACTAGTTAACAACGTAATAGACAATGCTCATTTGTTCATGAGATGTCTAAGTCTGTAATTGTGGCTCAAATTATACCCACAATAGTTGTATGTAAATAGTGGCATGATCACTTAGGTCATCCATCTCTACATGTGTTACATTTGGTGGTGAATAAAATTGGATTACCATGTTCTATTACTGATTTATCCTTTTGTGATGCTTTTAAAGTTGGAAAACTAAGTCAACTTTTGTTTTCAAGGCATTTTATCACTATTAAAACACCCCTTGAACTGGTCTATTTTGATCTTTGGGGACCTGCCCCTATATTATCCATAGAGGGTTTTCGATATTATGTTATATTTATGGATGCTTATACCTGTTATACATGGTTCTATCCTTTCAGATTAAAATCTGATGCTTTGTCAGCATTCATGATATTCCACAAACTTGTTGAAATTCAATATAAAACCAAGATTTGTGCATTGCAAATCGATAATGGGGGGAGTTTAAGTATTTTGTTCCTTATCTTCAATCTCATGGCATTCAATCTAGATTTACTTGTCCTCACACCCATCAACAAAATGGTGTGGTGGAAAGGAAGAATCGTCATATTGCTGAAATGGGCCTTACCACGTTGTCTCATGCTTATCTACCCTTAAAATTCTAGGTTGAGTCTTTTCAGACAGCAGTGTATCTTATAAAATTTACTTCCCTCTTTATCCATATAGTTTCAAGTTCCTTTTGAAAGGTTATATAACCACACCCCTAACTACAGCTTGTTGCAGCCATTTAGCTACACTTGCTTTCCTCTTTTACAACCCTATAACAAACATAAATTCAATTTTCATTCTACCAAATGTGTCTTTCTTGGGTTCAATCAAAACCAAGCTGGGTATAGGTGTCTCCATCATTTAGGAAAAATTTATGTCTCTAGTCATGTTGATTTTAATCCATCTAAATTCCCTTTTCTTTAGTTGTTTTCTGCTTCCTTTTCTTCATCCTCACAGTCAAGTTCGCGGGGCCATTCCACTACCTTTCTCCATCCTATTGTCTCTTCTTCTTCATCTTCTTTGTTTTGTCTTAGAGCAGCTTAGTTCGTGTCCTCGATTCCAAGATCCTCCTTCCATGCCATCTTTTAGCACATCTTTATCAAACACATCTCCTACCTCTAGTATGCGTTTGCCTATTGTTCAACCTCTTGCTTCTAAGCCCAAACCTATTAAGCCTATACCAATACCCTTTGTTCACCCTATGCTCACCAGACTTCGAGCTAAGTCTATTGCTATGTCTCCTTTACACGCCTTAGTGAGTTCTCTTGAACCTAGTTCAGTGAGTGAAGCCTTTTTAGATTCACGATGGGTTAAGGCTATGGAGGATGAGTATAGGGCCTTGGAAAGGAATCATACATGGGTGTTGGTACCCTTTTCCAGTGATATGATTCTGATTGGAAATAAGTGGATTTTTTTAATTAAGTATAATTCTGATGGGTCTATCCTTAAGTATAAGGCTCGGTTAGTGGCAAAGGGGTTTCTTCAAAACTTGGGTGTTGATTATGCTGACACATTCAGTCCTGTGGTCAAGGCTCCCACTATTCGCGTCTTACTTTCATTGGCTGTTCAGTTTGGTTGGGAAATACAACAAGTAGATGTGAATAATGCATTTCTCAATGGTGATTTAAGTGAGACAGTGTATATTGTCCCGCCTTAGGGGTTTGTGAGTTCTCAGTTTCCTCAGCATGTTTGTCAGCTCAGGAAATCTCTTTATGGACTAAAGCAGGCTCCTCGAGCTTGGTATACTAAGTTGAAAATAACACTTCAGTGTTGGCGCTTTGTTCGATCAGTGTCTGATGCCTCATTATTCATCAAACAGGCTGTTGATCATGTGTTGTTTGTATTGGTTTATGTTGATGACATCTTGATTACTGGCTCTAGTTCAGCCGTTTTACATGTTTGTATAGCAGATCTTGGTTATGCCTTTGCACTAAAGACTAGAGTAGTGAATTATTTTTTGGGGTCTGAAGCATATAGAGATCACACTGGTCTCTATCTTAATCAGTCCAAATACATTCATAATTTGTTGGGTAAAGCATCAATGCAGGACTGGAAGCCTTGTAGTTCTCCTATGGCTGCTGGAACTTCTTTGATTGATGATGGAGAATTGTTTTCTCAGCCTAGTTTGTATAGCACACTAATTGGCTCACTACAATATCATCACCTACACTCACCCTGATATTGCTTAGACTATGAATAAGTTGATTCAGTTTATGGAATGTAATGCCCCACTCTTTCTTTTCTCCAAGGTACACATACAAAGATGCATGATGACGCTAGCAACCATATGATAATCAAAGGGCGTTTATGGAAGCCTTTGCCAACGGAAGCAGAGGATCGAACCTGAAAGCTTTTTAAAAACCATAAGCTAGACATTTAAGGCTTCCACTATATGATTTTAACACAGAACCACCTGAAAATCCATAATACAACCTGGAATCTAGGTGATCATTTAGACTCCCTTTTTACAACAATTAAAACCCACACTAAAACCATAGTGCAACGCTTTTACAATTAAAACATAAAGAAGCTAGCCATCTGAGAACCACGTCCTTTCCTTTCCTCTGGCTTGATTCCGGGACACCTGTCATGATTAACCCACCTGGAACGTTAAATGTTCCAGGGGTGTGAGACACCAAAGTTAGATAATCATTGCTTTTGTAGGATCGCGCCACATGTTCCTAGAGATTTGTGCCATTTCATCCCCTTACGACAAATGTCCATTGAGATATGTGCCACCACATGCTTAATTTGATTTTCAAGATTCTCCATCATTGCTCATGATTACTTTCCTAACCATAAGTTAGCTCATTTGGTTTCTTTAACTACTTAGTTATAAGATATTTTAGGTTTCTCTCAAATGACTCCTTAGCCCACAACTTCTTTGTACTTATGACACTTGAGCCCTAGATTTCCTTAAACCTTTCCAAAATCCCTTAAGATGATGGTCCCTTGCATTAGTCTTTATGATTTTTCAGAAAATCCTTCATTCGCTCCTCGGCGATTACCCAGGAACTTCACATGTATCAACCATATCCTTGGTCTTCTAAGGAAACGCTTTACTTCTTGAATAACAATGCCTAAAAAACTTCGGGTATTACATCCTCCCCCCTTAAAAAAAAGATTTTGTCCTCAAAATACACCCCTAGGTGTCCATATGGTTGAAGAGGTGTGGGAACTTTTGCTACATTTCTTCTTCTCTCTCCCAAGTGGCTTCCTCAATGTTATGGTGTTTCCACAACACTTTCACTAGTGGTATCACCTTGCTTCTTAACACATTCTCTTTTCGGTCCAAGATTTCAATGGGTTCCTCGGGATAGGTCAAGTTCTCTGGTAGCTCAACCCTTCCTTCTAGAATCTTCTGGGAAGGATCGGGTTCGCACTTCCGTAGACGAGACACATGGAACACATCGTGTACATTAAACATTGATAAGGGTAGTGCCAACTGATATGCTACTGGCCCAATACGTTCCAAAACCTCATATGGCCCAACGTAGCGTGGGTTTAACTTTCCTCGTTTCTTCCCTTGGTGCAAGATCTTCAGGTATGCCTTATCTCCAGTTTGAAATTCCAAATCCCTTCTCCGATTATCGGCATATAACCTCTATCGACTTTGGGTTGCCTTAATCTTTTCTTGAATCACTTTAATCTTTTCGTTAGTTTGTTGCACCATTTCAGGTCCCAAAAGCTGTCTTTCTCCCACCTCGATCCAACATAGAGGTGTTATGCACCTTCGACCATAGAGAGCTTCGTATGGATCCATACCAATACTATTGTTATAACTGTTATTATATGCAAACTCAATCAAGGGTATTTGCTCCTCCCATCCTTTTGAAAACTCAATCACACAGGCTCGCAACATGTCTTTCATGGTCTGAATTGTCCGTTTTGACTATCCGTATGTTTGGGGATGATATGTCGTACTCAACCGCAATTGGCTCCCCAAACATTTTTGCAAACTTTCCCAAAATCGAGAAGTGAATCTCGGATCCCTATCGGATACTATACTCACTAGAGTTCCATGCAGTCTAATTATCTCTTTTATATATAGTTGGGCTAATTTGCTGACAGGCTGCCCTACTTTCATGGGAAGAAAATGAGCAGACTTTGTTAGCCTATCCACTATTTCCCATATTGCATCATTTCCCGTAGGTCTTCTTGGCAAACCCGTAACAAAATCCATAGTGATGTGCTCCTACTTCCATTTGAGAATATCCGGGGTTTGCAGCTTCCCAGTAGGCTTTTGATGTTCGATCTTTATCCTTTGACAGGTGTCACATTGACTCACGTGATGAATTATGTCTTTCTTCATTCCTGACCATCAGTACAAATTCCTCAAGTCCCTGTATATTTTGGTAGCACTAGGGTGGATAGTGTATTTGGCTCGGTGCGCCTCTCCTAGTATGGTTTGCCTCAATTCCTTGACCCTAGGCACATAGATTCGACCCATGAATCATAATATTCCATTAGAAAAACTGAAGTTAGGGTTTTTGACCCTTCCCCCGTCATCCACCCACAACTTCACCCTCGAGTCTTCCAGAGTAGCTTGCCGGATCTGTTCCACCAGATGGGAATGAACAACTAGACCAACGACGTAGATAGACGTTCTTTTAGGAATAATGCCCACTGACAATTGGCTGAAAGACTCCACCAGTCCCCACGCCCGGGCCATCAAATTAGCCACCAGAGCAGGCCTTTTCCTACTTAATGTGTCAGCCACAACATTTGCCTTCCCGGGGTGGTACTAGATCGTACAATCGTAATCCTTCAAGAACTCCATCCATCGCCATTGCCTCATATTCAAATCCCTTTGTGAAAATAAATACTGCAAGCTCTTATGATCTGTGAAGATCTTGAACTTTTCCCCATACAAATAGTGCCGCCAAAGTTTCAAGGCAAACACGATCACAGTCAACTCCAAATCATGGGTAGGATAGTGTTTCTTATGATTTTTCAATTGCCGAGACCCATATGCCACCACCCTTTCATTCTGCATGAGTACACATCCCAAGCCAGTTTTTGAGGCATCAGTATAAACTATGAATCCTCCTGTCCCACATGGCATGGCTAAAATGGGTGCAGAGGTTAGTCTCTTTTTGAGTTCATTAAAACTATGCTCACATGCCATATTCCATTCAAACTTAACTCCTTTTCTTGTCAACTGGGTAAGTGGTAAAGCAATATGAGAAAATCCTTCAACATATTTTCTATAATAACCTGCCAGCCTAAAAAAGCTACGTATCTCAGACACAGTCTTAGGTTGCTCCCAATTTCGTATCGTCTCAACCTTTGAAGGATCCACCGCTATTCCTTCCTCTGATATGACATGGCCCAAAAAAGCTATTTGGGTTAGTTAAAACTCACATTTAGGAAATTTGGCATATAGTCGATGCTCCCGTAATGTCTTTAGAACTGTTTCTAGGTGTTGCTCGTGTTCCTCCCTGTTAGCTAAATATATTAGAATATCATCAATAAACACAATCACAAACTGGTCTAGGTATGGCCTGAATATCCTATTCATCAAGTCCATAAAGGCTGCTGGTGCATTGGTCAACCCAAACGGCATCGCCAAATACTCATAGTGTCCATAACGAGATCTAAAGGAAGTTTTTGATATATCTTCCTTTCTAATCCGTAACTGGTAGTAGCCCGACCTCAAATCTATCTTCGAGAATACCTTAGCACTTTGTAACTGGTCAAACAACTCTTCAATTCTAGGGAGCAGATACTTGTTTTTTATAGTAACCTTATTAAATTGGCGGTAATCTATGCACATCCTTAGACTCCCATCTTTTTTCTTGACAAACAATATAGGTGCTCCCCAAGGTGATATGCTAGGTTGGATAAAACCCTTGTCCAAAAAGTCCTACAGCTGACTTTTCAATTCTCTTAATTCTACTGGGGCCATTCTATAAGGAGGTATTGATATAGGGTCAGTCCCTGGTAGGACATCTATGGTAAGTTCAATTTCTCAATGAGGGGGTAGTCCAAGTAAGTCTTCAGGAAATACATCAAGGAATTCTCTTACTATGTCCACTTTCCCAAGCTCAACCTTTTTGTTATCCTCCTGTACACAAGCTAAATAGCCGTATGCTTCTTTTTCTAACATCCTAACAACTTTAAGGGCTGTTATCCATTTGATTCTCCCACTCCTATTTTGCCCTCGAAACTTCTCCCAAGTCCCATCATCTGCTTGTAACTCAACTGTCTTTGCTTGGCAGTTAATTTTTCGCATTATATTTAGTTAAGAAATCCATCCCCAAGATTATGTCAAAATCCTAAATATCTAAGGGCGTAAGTTTGATTGGAAACTCATTATTCCCCAATACGATCCGTCCATTCCCATAGCCTGTATATGTTTCTACTTGTCTTTCAAAAGGGGTAGATACTAACATGGGACATCCTAGTTCTTCCAATTCCAATTCTAAACAATGTGCCAATGCATGCAATACAAATGAATAAGTAAACCCTGGGTCTATTAATACTTGCACTAGTGTACCAAGGAAAATCATTGTACCTTTTATTATCGATGGGTTAGCACTAGCGTCTTCTCTCGTCAAATTGAACAAATGTCCCTGCTGTGGCTCCATGCTTCCTTTATTTGCCCTGAATTGAACAATACCCTTTTCCTAAGGGCAATCGCGAGAGATATGACTAGGCTTCTAGCAAGTGAAACACACAGTCCCCTTTGGGCAATCTTGAGCCACGTGGCCAGTTCCTCCACAAGAATAGCATCCCTGGGTTCCGGTCCTACAGGGTTTTCTTGGATGATATTTCTAACATTTCAGGCATGTACCTTTAGTTTTGAACTTTCTTCCTCGAGTCCCCAAGTCATGCTTTCTTCCCAACCTTCCATCCTCAGGCCCACGAAACTTCATTCCCAAAGTCTCCATTCGCTGAAGGTTGCTTTCTACTGTTAAGGCTTGCAGCACCACTTTTGCATAGGTGCGTGTCCCCAAGGAGCTTAAGGTTAGTTGAATCTTCCACTTCAGTCCCCCAAGGAACTTCTGCGCTTTGGCTTCCTCATCGAGGTTGTTTATAGGCATATACTCAATTAGCCTTGTGAAGTGATCCTCGTATTGGGCGACAAACATGTCCCTAGTTTGTTTTAGATTCATGAACTCTCGTCCTTTCTCCATTTTCTTACATAAAAGAAAGTATTTCGTATTAAAAAGTTCCCTAAACTGCACCCATGTAGTAACTGGCGTACATTGTCCTTCAGGACCTTGCAGAGTTCTCTACATCATTTTCCACCACTGGTTAGCTTCATCACGAAGCATGAATGTTGCACAACCAACTTTGTCCTCCTCCTTACAACCAATAAAGTCAAAGATCTTTTCGATCTGCTCCAGCCAAAACTCACTTTCACAGGGGTCAGTCCCTGCCTTTCCTCAAAAAATAGGCGGGTTCAACCGCTAGAACTGGTCGCTAACATTAGAATTTCAGGGGATAACCTAACCTGCTGGTTGCGTTCCTCTCATAAGGGTGACCATACTTTCTAAGACCCATTCCATTTGATCCATACGAGTTCCTCATTCTTGGTTCCCTTCTGGCAGTGGATTACCTTGGGGCATCTCTGTCCCCTCCTGGTGGAGGTCTTGCATCTCCTCTTCTTTACCGTAGTTTCCGCACCTAGGGTTCCTGGTTCGGTGAGTGTTTACCATCTAAAACCATTCACAAGAAATTTCAAAGACAATTTATAAACATATTCTCTGAAAGATGTACACCAAGTTAATAGAATAAAGCATGCAACCACACGTCCTAACCTTCTATATGACAATCACCCACCTATCCATACCCATATGAGGGGTCTTATAAAGCCATTATCAAGCATGCAAATCTCTAAGTCCCAAATTCCATATTGTAACAACCTCTTAGGGTTCTTGTTACATACTCAGGGCCCTTAGGTTTATAATACAACCCCAAAATTCCTATAACATCAACAATTTACCAAGTCAGTTTGTCCAAAATCCTTAAGGTTCCTACTTCTTCACCTACAATCACTTGTTCACTTCACAAAAAATTACTCAAGGTATCCTTATCAACAAAATTCAGTTGGTCTTAGTTCATCAAATTCCTAAAGAGCAGCAACCAACAAATCTTCAAATAATAATAACCATGACATCTCCAAAAGCAACAGCCATCGAATTTTTTTTTTTTTTGGAAAGTAACAATCATCAACTTCTAAGAACAATAACCACCAATTTTCAGGCAATAATAACCATCAAGTTCCAGGAAGCAATAATTAGATCTCTATACGTCAAACCAAAATTGCCTCCCAAAATCCAATACGCCTCTTAGTTATGCCAATAAAGTGGTTTTAACCTACCAAATGACCAATTTACCCATCCTTACCTTAATTCACTTACTCATAGAGTTTAGGTGTCATTCCTTCGGGTTCCTTCTTCCTTATGTTTTACATAACTTGTCACCACAAACCATTAAGATTAGTACAACTATAACATCTTGTATATTACATCACCGCCTTTTATTTATGCATACATAGCGGTTCATCTCCTTACCACGACCTTCCTACCTTGCTATTCTAAGTATACATATATATAAGCCATATCTGCCACTATCTCTATTCTATGTATACATATGTATAAGCTATATCCGCCACTATTCCACTTCCCTTATATACATATCCAAAATTTACATGAACCAAAATTGTCTTCCTACACCTCCAACCGAAATCACTCTTCATCCTCGGACCCAGATGGGGGTGTCAGGGCACATTCCTCGGGCTCCTGCACAAGTACCTCCTCAAGTGCGAGCATGACCTGATCAGGCGCGAGCATGACCTAATTAGCTATGAGGGCTTCGACCTCACGTAAGTAGTTCATGAAAACTATAAAATCGGGGTGAACCTCATGAATAATGAGATGATTGCTGCATCTTTCCACTCAGGGGTGAGTAAGGAAACCAAGTAGGCTATTTGGAGTCCTGCCAGATGTGGCACCACTACGTCCGGTGGAAACTCTAGAATGGTAGGTGACACAGCATCAAGAAAATCCCTTAAGGCATCTCCAAGAATCATGTACACTCCCCTTAGTTGCATGGTCCACCACCCTATTGTAATACCCGGGAAATTATTAGAGTATAAATGATATTTAATGAAGGGTATAACTGGAATTATCGAAAGAATAAGGCTATATGACACACTAATGTAGTTTTAAATGATCGAATCAGTCGGAGGGAGTAACTCGGACCCTAGATAGCCAAGGAAAATGGTATAGTATCGACGAGCGATTTAAACTATGATTTTAGTGATGAAAGAAATTGGATCAGGGACAGTTTTCGGTACAGCTGTTGACCAGGTTGAGAAAACTGAATCGACGTAGGAGACGTCCAGAAAGTAAACAGAGCGTGTCAGGGTCTAATATTTTATGTATAGAACAACCCTTAAGTAATTTTGGGTTAAATCAAATGGATTTAAGGTCAAATCGACTAGTCGGGCTTAAGTGCAATTTTCTAAATCTGCCAGAGAGAGGTCAAAACGATAATTTTTCAGGAATTTCGAGGGTCAAACGAGATGTGCTAAGCTTGAGGGACTTAGTGGTACATTTGGATTTATTAGGGGTGTTGTGAAAAGGGCAGAAGTGTCGTTTAAAGAAAATTAGGGGCTAAAGTGTAATAAATGGAAAATGATGGTGTGAATGCGAAGGAAGGTGGCCGCCGCAAATCCATGCACATGGAGGCCAAATCTGGAGATTGGACAGCCGAGGGAGGTTCGGGGGAGGTCGTATACGGCAATGGGATGCTTGGGGTCCAAGTTGAGGTCGTTGATTGGTCGGAATTTGATCGGTTTTTGGGTATAAAAGGGGCCGAGGGTTTTGGATTTTGGGGCATGAAATCGACCTTGTTTTCGAATGATTTTGGGAGAGTGATTAAGGGGTTTCTGATCCTTGTGTCAAGGAGAAGAAAATGAGAGTGTTTTGAAGCATTTTGGATCAGTTTAGAGGCCAAACGAAGCTTGGCCGAGAACGGGTGGCGGACCGCCACTGGCTGCCTATAACTGCCCGTTTGGGGCATTTTTCGGTGACGTTTCGACACAAAAATCATGCCATTAGGATCGATTCTCCAAGGGTTTCAAGGGGGTATCTTTTGTTTGGGCATCAGAGACGTCGACGGCGGCCGAAAAATTGGAGAAGATGGTGGCGCGTGGCTGCACGCGCCAGCCTTCACGCGCAGCCACGGGCTAGGCGCGTGAGAGCGCGTGCCAAAGGGTAATTTGGTAATTTCAAATCCAGTATTTTTATTTAATTATTTTAGGATTTATCATGTTGAAATATTTGGAAAAATATTTGAGGAGATAATTATTTTAGAATTATTAAGGTGAAAAATGGGAAAAAAAAAAAAGGAGAAAATTATGGAAAAATTGAGGAAAATGGATTTTAATGCTTTCTTAATTAAATATGGTGTTTAGGAAGTATTGTGGCTCGAGGTTGAGTATAAGCTCAAGTATTTGGGGTTTGACACACAAATCGAGGCGTTGCACGAGGAACGAGGCGATCTGATTATGTTCGAGGTGAGTGGTTTGACTCTAGTTTTACCCTTGTTTGGAAAATGTCTTGGTGTGGTGTGAGTGTAGCGGGTTCAGGTGAGCGGTCTCACCAGAACTCGGGATGCTATGCTTATGCATTTCACTTATGAATTTAAGTCATCATTTGCATATTGAACATGTGATATATTCCATCAACTGTTTTTTACTTACAAAAGAGTCGGTGCATGGCGTGTGGTTTTCATATCATCGGGGTATTGATATTCGTGTCAATGTTGTTTTCTGTGTGGGACGGGATGGGGTCTACTTGAGAATGGGACAAGGTTAATCCTGGTGATCGGGTGACACGGTAGGGCACTCGGGGCTTGTGCTGGTGATCGGGTGACACGGTAAGGCATCCGGGGCCAGTGATCGAGTGACACGGTAGGGCACTCGAGGATTAAGTATGTCGCGGAAAGGTCAACCCCAACGGTGTGTGGAGTGGTGTTCTCCATGGGAGGTTGAGTATGTCAGGGAGATTTCTCAAGTTAGACGTGTCTTGCATATTTTCGTTTGTCTGAGTATGCCATGCTCGTGTGTGTCTCATGCATTGTATTAACTGTTCCATACCGTCACTTAGATGTTTTATCATCTAACCTGGGCTATGCCCCTGGAATGTTTAATGTTCCAGCCAGGGACTGCTGCGAGGGCAAGGATGTGGCCGGTTGAGGGCTAATGGTGCTTAGTTTGTTAAGTCGTTGTAACGTTTGGAGGCTTTAATATGCATTTCAGGTTGTAAATGAACAGTTGTATAATAGCAATTTTATCGTTTGATCTGTATTACGTATTTTGCTATGGAAATACAAAGTAAGAACTATGGTGTTTTGGTATTAATGTATCCGCTGCGTTGTATTAAGACTCGTTTAGTTTAAGATTATTGATCTTGATAGTTAAACGGGCAAGGCTGGGGTTCGCGGGGTTTTGTATCTGCATGTGAAGATTGTTCTTGATATACCACGCGTGTTGAACTTGAAGAGAAAAAAAAAAAAAGAAATCCCGGGAATACCCTTATAGTGACACGCCTGGCGAGACGGGGTGTTACACCTATGATAATGCGGTAGTTCTGATGCTCAACTACATTAGGGTCCATTTCCTGTATTTAACCAAAAATATCCTCAAAGTCAATCATGTAAGGAAACTAAATCGAGTTATGTAAATCCAGCTCTGATACCAGTTGTAACACCCCACTTTTTCTTTTCTCCAAGGTACACATACAAAGATGCATGATGACGCTAGCAACCACATGATAATCAAAGGGCATTTATGGAAGCCTTTGCCAACGGAAGCGAAGGATCGCACCTGAAAACCTTTTAAAAACCATAAGCTAGACATTTAAGGCTTCCACTATATGCTTTTAACACAGAACCACTTGAAAAGCCATAATACAACCTGGGAATCTAGGGATCATTTAGACTCCCTTTTTACAACAATTAAAACTCACACTAAAACCATAGTACAATGCTTTTACAATTAAAACGTAAAGAAGCTAGTTATCCGAGAACCACTTCCTTTCCTTTCCTATGGCTTGATTCTGGGGAACCTATCACGACTAACCCACCTGGAACGTTGAATGTTCTAGGGATATGAGACACCCAAATTAGATAATCATTGCTTTTGTAGGATCACGCCACGTGTCCCTAGAGATTTGTGCCATTTCATCCCCTTGCGACAAGTGTCCATTGAGATATGTGCCACCACATGCTTAATTTGATTTTCAAGATTCCCCATCATTGGTCATGATTACTTTCCTAACCATAAGTTAGCTCATTTGGTTTCTTTAAGTACTTAGTTATAAGATATTTTAGGTTTCTCTCAAATGACTCCTTAGCCCAAAACTTCTTTGTACTTATGATACTTGAGCCCTAGATTTCCTTAAACCTTTCCAAAATCCCTTAAGATGATGGTCCCTTGCGTTAGTCTTCATGATTTTTTGGAAAATCCTTCATTCGCTCCTAGATGATTACCCAGGAACTTCACATGTATCAACCATATCCTTTGTCTTCCAAGGAAACACTTTACTTCTTGAACAACAATACCTAAAAAACTTCAGGTATTACATGGAAGCTCCTAAGATGCAACACTAGCTGGCGTGTAAAAGGTTGTTGAGGTATATTAGGGGCACGGTTGGTCTGGGGTTAGTGTTCACTTCCTCACCAAAAGATCTCTCTTTAGTGGTCTACACTAATGCAAACCACGCTAGTTTCCAGGTTACTCGTAGATCCACCAATGGTTACTATGTCTACATTGGTCCAAACTTAGTTGTGTGGTCATCTAAGAAGCAATCAGTTGTGGCTAGGTCTATTGGGGAGGCAGAGTACCACACAGTTACCTTAGGAGTGAATGAGCTTTTGTGGCTTAAGCAGTTACTGGTGGAGTTGGGTTATCCGTGTGTAAATATTCTCATTGTGTGGTGTGACAATCTGGCTGCCAAAAGCATGGTAGAAAATCTGGTGTATCATTCTCGTACAAAACATATTGGTGTTAATGCTCACTTTGTGCATGAAAAAGTAGAAAATGGTGAGGTGAAAATCAGATATGTTCCTATGATTGAGCAAGTTGCTAATGTGTTTACTAAGGGACTGTCTAGAGATCGCTTTGAATTGCTATGCAAGAAGTTGAGCCTCACAGAGATACCGGGTTGCTTAGAAGTAAAGACAGGTGCAAGAATGTTCAAGGAATCGGAGCCTAAACTGAAGGGAGTGTGGAAGTGTTAAATACTTGAGGTAGTTTAAGTTGTTACAGTTGTTAGTCATATAGTTGTATAGTGTTGCTTTTCTTTAATTTGTTTATGTTATATGCTTTCCATGTATGCTGAGCTACTTGTATAAATAGCTCAAATGTTTATTTTAAGGGTATGTAGTTTTCATTCTTGTGATCTGCAGTTACAAGATACATTGGTTTTTCTCTCTCGATTCTTCCTTGTTCGTTTCTATATACCCTATCTCAAGTTCTCACAGTATGGGCTAGGATGATATGGAGTAGAGGAGAAGGAATGAACACTTTTGATTATGGCAAGTGTCCAGGGCTCAATGAAGCAATATGGAATTGAAATTTATCTTTCTTCTTTGGGGTTAGTTCCAAGTTCAAGTTCTAGTGAGGTAAAGGAAGCTGTGGTGGTGAAGATGTTTTTTCACACTATTCAAACTTAGATAGGATGAAAGGGTGGCTAGCAGTTAACAACCAATAATCGATATACAACAAGCTGAGGTTAATTGCATTTTATCTTAATTGTGAGATGATGTGTCTACCATGCTACTTTTACATAGAGACTTACACACAGCCTTGCACACACGCGTAAAATGACAAAACCCCCCACCATTTGTTGCATCCTCTTTGCTCTCCCTCCCTTATTCACGACAAATGAAGCCCAATTGGCGCGAGGCAACAGCGATGAGGGGGGTGAGGTTGCGTGGGGGCGGCGATGAGACGAGACTAGGCGTCAGTTGCTGGAGGCGACCATAGAAAAGGGAGAGAGAAGAAATGGGAGGTGGCCAAGGGCAAGGGTGGTGAATTTGCAATTGGGTGAGGGGTACTTTTGTCATTCCAACGTGTGTTTGTCAATCTGTTTGTCAAGCAATTTGTACAAGTATCATTTTTTGATTTTTTATTTGTTTTAGTTTGAAGGCTTTTGCTGGGCCTTTGGGGTTGTTTATCATTGTTGTTTCAGTCTTCCATGGCCAGGCTAGGCCTTGAGCCGGAGCAGTCAGTGCGATCGCCTTGGGCCCATTCTTTAGGGGGCCTAAAATGTTTTTAAGTTAATATTATATTATATTATTATAATTATTAATTAATTTAATATTTTTTTTAAGAAAAAAGACCCTGAACGCCCAGCAATGCTGGGCGAACTTTGACTTGAAGTCCGCTTCAGCGGACTTGTAGGCAGACTTCAAGTCCGCTAGGCTTAGACTAAAAATTTATTTTTATATTGTAAAAAAATTTATTTTTGTTTCAACTATTTAGCATATAAATTTTTTTTTTTGACTGGATGAAAAAAAAATTATATTGCTGGATGTAAAAGAACTTATTGAATTGTTATAAGTATTCATCTTGTTTATATATTGTAACCTTTTATTCTAAATTTTAATATATTAAAATTTGAATCGATACAATTTATTTGACTTGAATGTTAAATTTTAGTTAATTTGGACATGTTAGATCTTGGTTAAAAAATAAAAGTGAGTTCGTTACTAAATTTAAATATATATATATATATATGGGGGCCTAATTTTTACTTTTGCCCTGGGCCCTAAAAAATTCAGGACGACACAGTCCATGGCCCTTGTTTTTTGGATTTAGGTTTGTTTGGTTTGTTGCTAATTGTTTCCTCTTTGTGATTCATTGGCCAGAACCTTATTATTAAGGTTGGCAACAAGGCGAGGTGAGGTCGTGGCATGCATGCCCCATCCCTGACCCTAACTCCATCTTCTCTGCCCCAATGGGGTGCATGACGGGCTTGGGATGCCCAAACCCACCCCATGCTACTACATTCAGAATATTTATTAAAATTGTACATGCATAATTTAGACATAAATATAATTATACTTCTAATATATTTGTACAATTTTCATTCAAATTTAGACATATACTGAATGCATAAAAACCATACTATTTGCACAAATCAATACAACATAAAATCCATCAAATCAATATCCCTAAATTCAAATAAAGTAAAACATAATATTCACTTTATTAACAGAGATTTATAATCTCAAAAAAATCTATTTGCTTAATTAATAGAGTATATATATATATGTATGTATGTAACTTGTCTTTTTTGTTGCTGAGCAGGTTGAAAAGGTTACGAGATGGAACCTGAGTGGAAATTACTTAACTGGCTATACACACGTGATTACGTACCAAGTTGTAAGAATAATCACATGCATGCTTCAATTCAATCCTACGACTGCATCTGTATCTGAGCTGTATATATCTCACGAACTTAATTTTACGTACCCTCTCGCAAGTTGAAATTAAGATACATATGTAGTCAATGTTGTGATGTCCTTTTTTCTCTCGTGCCAGCAGCATGCGTTCATGCATGCTTTATTAAGATTCCAGACAAGAAGTTAGCATCTGGCATGTGAGTTTGGATGACCAACTTGGCTGGCTACTACTTTCATACATGTTTCAACCTGCATCTACCCCCAGCAAGTGGCCGCAGCCCTTTACGTACCTTGATATTCGTTCTTGATTTTCAAGCAAAGGCTTTAAAGACAAGTTGATGCATTCTTATTGGACCATAATATTCGGAGAGTCCGCCAGAGATGATGATAGCTCTGGGACTTGGAAGATCTTCCAAGAAGAGTCTCCCGAGAATATCTGGGAGAGATCTTCCTATTAGGCTTGTTTTGGACTTAACCCTATTTTCTTGAGCACATCAAAAATAAATTTATAAACAATTTTATCATTACATTAAGAATTATTTTGTTTAATTTTTTTTTAAAAAAAATAAAAATTAAACTAAAATTATCAACCTCCTCCCAATAAAATTTTATTTAATTTTTTTTATTTACACTTGTATAGCACAAGTCACCCCCTATTCATTTAAAACCAAGTGAATTGGATTTTAGTTCCAGTTTCATTACTAACATAACGAAAAAGGCAACCAACACAATAATAATAATAATAATAATAATCATAATAATAATAATAATAATAATAATAATATATTTTGTCATCAATTCAATCTCGGCCCTTAGATTCCCTCCTCATGCATTGTCCGGCGATGGCTCAGTACCCCCTCTCAAGTCCATTTTTGAGTTTCCAATAAAGTTAGAAAATGATCCACTAGGCCATGTGCTTGCGAAGGATGACTTGAAATAAAAGATGTGTGATGAGCTTATGTAGATTTGGCAATCAATCTGATTAAGATGGTTTAGTTTTCTGTTGTTTTTTTTTTTAATTCATAAGCAATATCAATGCTTCGCAGTTTAATTATTAATTTGTTTTATGCCCATTTGTTATAGGATCATTCTTGACAGCATTATTAGAAGCTTATTCACTTAAATTCTTAAAATATTGTATGGGACCATTGAAGCACAGTGAAATATAAATCAATCCAACCCACAACTTTATACATACAAGCGAAGAGTCTGAACTCTTCGGATTAAAATTAAGCTTATATTAATGTCAAATGTTTCATCCGAATGCTAGAGTCGATAGGTCAAAATGACCAATCTCCTTTACATTGATTTCATTGCACTCTAAACATTCGGCCAACACTTGTAGCATTGCCCTATCATTGGTCAAAACAATTGGGTCTAAGTGTATAAGTTTCTCGAGGGCTTAGTTGGGGTGGCCGAAGCCAGTATTTTGCTTAACATATGCATGGGACCATGACTCTCAACTTTTAAAGGCTTGTTTGATTGTAGAAAATATTTTCAATTTTTATTTTTTTTATTTTTCATTAAATGCTTGAATCTCTAATTAAAAAGTACAAAAATCAGTTTTCTAGTTTTTTAAATTTATATTATAAATTGGATATTTTATAAATTTTATGAAAATAAATGGAATGACTTTTTTTTTATATGTTTTTGTTCATTAAGAAAATGATATATAGAAAGAAGGAACTGAACTAGTAAACGAATTTGGGGTGGAAAGTAAGAGCAACTGTAAGTTCAGGAGGCAGAAGAGCTAGTAGTCCGTCCTCCCCAAGGTGATGCAAGCAGTGAGGCATAAGTGGGGCAATGATTGAACCATCAATGTTTATACACCGGCACTAATCCGCAATGGCTGGCGTGGGCTACAAGATTTCAGTGTAAAAAAGAAAACTACAAAGTCCAGGTAGGCCATTTTGTTGTTTTGAGTGCTTGGCATCTGCAATGGAGACGGCAGCTGACCAACGAAGCATTGTGACATCTGTAGAGCAAGCGAGAATGATCTGTTTGGCATCCCATCCAAAGAAGACATTCTCCTATTTCGATGATTATCCGCAAGCAGGCATGCTTGTTTCAGGACAAAGGTCTCTACCATTTAAGGAGAACAGGCTAGTGTAGAACAAGAATGCAGAAGAACGAAGCTACCTCTGTGTTCACGAGTAATAGTACCTCCAAAGGCATGGGAATTCTTGAAACTGACCCAATCAGCCAAGCTTACGCTCATATTTTTATCTCTAGTTTGGAAGAGTGTCATCCAAACGATTGAATGTTTAGGTGCTCCTTCTGAAGCCCAATGAGGAACTTATGAGGGTCCAAATATCGACATATAGGGGCTCAATTCTAATGCTATTGTCAATTGTCATATTCTATCCATGAGAATTTCTATGATAATCAATAATTAGTGTTTCTGGTTGGATAAGGCATGAAATAATAAGTGATAATCGAGATCTAAAATCAATAAGGAGCCATCTATCTGAATGTAGTTGTCATTATTATTGCTCGAATACAAATATAAAATTATGCTAAGTTGTAACACCCGAGAATTTCATAAGATTTTAAGTATAATTTATCTTGGGCCATAATTATTAGTACAGTCTTGAGTGATCGAATCAATGGTAAGGAATGCTCGAGAGCTTAAATATCTAAGGAAAAATGATATGGTATTGATGAGAATTTCTAGACGTGATTTATGGCACCAAAAGAAATCGGATTGGAAACAGTTTTCAATACAGCTGTGATTCAGACTGAAAAATCGAATCATCGTAAGAAACTATCGGAAAGTCAATGGAACCTTTAAGAGACTTTGATTTTGTGAGTAGAACAACCCTGAATGGTTTCGAGTTGAAACAAAAGGATTAGTGATTAAATCGCACAATCGGGCCTAAGTATAAATTCTTAATTTTGCTTGAGGGAGGTCAAAAAGATATATTTTCTAAATTTTCAAGGAGGAAATGAAGAGTCTAGAACTTGTGGGTCTTAGTGGCATTGTTGGAAAACTCGGGGGCTTCAAGAAAAGGCCAAAATGGAATTGGAAGAAACTTGGGGGGCCAAAATGTAATTTTCAAAATTGGAATGTGAACACTACAAAGTCGGTGGTTGACTTTTCCACTGCCAATTTCGATGATAGGACGACTGAGGTTTGCCTCGAGGAGTTTGTTTGTGGCTTAGGGAAGCTTGGAGGGTAAGCCTTGGCCGAGAGATGGTCGAGTTTGTGTATAAAAGGGGCCGAGGGTTTTTAAAGTTTTGGCATCAAATCATGTTTTTGGAGAAATCAAATGGATTGGATAAGCGACTTTTTTTCTTGGAGTGTTGGGCATCAATTCTGGAGATTTTGGTGAGGTTTCATCAAGTTTTAAGTGGGTTTCGAGCATTGTTCTTCGAGCACGGCATTAACCCAGGATTTCGGGAATTTTTTTTTTTTCCAACATACACTTAAAATCAACCCTTCCCCAACAGTCACATTCTACTTTCTTAGTATATTAAACTTAATAATTAATAAGATAAGACAGGTAATGTAACACCCAGCCTTACACGAGCGCGTTACTATAAGGGAATCCCCGGGAATCTTTTTTTTTTTTTTTTTTCAAGTCTGTCACACGTAGCGCCAAGTGTACAACCTTCACATATAGATAAAACACCTGTCACATACAATAGTCGTCGCCCACGATGACTTTAAGAACAATCTTCACATGTAGGTAAAAATCCTAAGAACCCCAGTTTTGCCCTTTTAACTAACAAAATCAATAGTCTTAAAACTAAACGAGACATAACATAACACAACGGATTAATTAACATCAAGATATCGTGGCCTACCACGAGTTTCATAGAAGGTGTTCTCACACCGAAATATGTATTACAATGTTACAAAATGATTACAACACTATCATGTGACCATTCATACATATATCAAAATAAGTATTAACGCTTCCAAAATGGTACAACGATTATCAACTAAACACCGTTGGCCTCATTGGCCATGTTCTCGACCTCGCAGCAGTCCCTCACTACAAAAAAATTGATTTTTTACGGCGATTTTTTTGTGGCGGTTCTAAAAATCGCCGCAAAACATGGTATTTTGCGGTGGTTTTGAAACTGCCGCAAAATATGATTTTTGCGGCTGTTTCTTTAAAATTTCGCGACGGTTTCAAAAAACCGTCGCAAAATTCAATAAAACATGTTTTTTTGCGACAGTTTTTAAAAAATCGTCGTTAAATTTAAAAAATAATTAAATAATAAAAAAATTAAATTCGTTTTTGCAGCATTTTTTGAAAAATCGCTGCTAAATTTAAAAAAAATTAAATAATTTAAAATTAAAATTAAATTAACATTTGCGGCGATTTTCAAAAACTGCCGCAAAATTCAAAAGAAAATAAATTTAGCGGCGGTTTTTGAAAAACTGCCGCTAAATTGAAAACAAAATTAAAATTAAAATTAAATAAAAATTTGAAATATTAAAATTCATTATTTTCATTAAAAAAATTAAATTTTGCTTAAGAAAATTAAAATCTATTATTAAAATTGCATTTAAATTAATAGCAAAATTCATTAAAAATATAATTTAAAAACATTTTAATATATAAAATTTTAATAATTTTTAAAAAATATATAAAATCTTCTTTTTTTATTTTTAATCAATTAATTTATTTAATTTAACTCAATTAATTTATTTTTAATTTATTCTATTATTATTTTAAAATAATCAATTAATAAATATTTTTAATATATATTAAAAAATATAAAATATAATTCTAAAAATTAGTTGTTAGATTAGTATATAATTTATATATATACATATATGTTAAGGATGTCTTCGCAGATCAGGCGGTTCGCACGCGCGCGCGCGTATAAGCGGTCTCAGGTTCGAAACTTGGGGAGAGCATGGCTGGATTTAATTTCCAGCAACGCCACATGGTGCGCACACAAGCAGCCACGTGGCGCGCAGGGGGCGGGGCGGGCGGGTCGGGCGCGGGGCGAGTTGGCTTCTGCGATCCGTAAAAAATAATATTTTAATTTTAGCGGCAGTTTCAAAATCGACGCTAAAATTAATTAATAATTTAATTTAAAAAAATAAAATTATTAATTTTAGTGGCGGTTTTGAAACTGTCGTTAAAATTAAAATATTATTATTTTTTAAAAAATTTAAAAAATTAAAATTTTAATTTTAGCGGCGGTTTTGAAACTGCCGCTAAATATTATAGAAACCGCCGCTAAATGCAAAAAAAATCGCCGTTAAATGCTAATTTTTTTGTAATGCCTGGCTGGAACGTTGAATGTTTCAGGGGCATAACCCAGGTTACATGATGAAACATCTAAGTGATTGTATGAAAACAGTTTACTAAATGTATGAATGACACACGAGCATGGCATAAACAAACAACGATAACATGCAAACACGTCTATCTTAAGAAATCTCCCTGACATACTCAACCTCTTGTGAAAAATCCATTCCACACACAATTGGGGTTAATTTTGCCGTGACATACTTAATCCTCGAGTGCCCTATCGTGTCACCCGTTCACCTGGATTAACCTTATCCCATTCTCAAGAAGACCCCATCCCATCCCCCAAGAACATAACCACGACACGAAAAACCAATAGCCCGATGATATGAAAATCACACACCATACACTGACTCTTTTATAAGTAAAAATAGTTGATGCAATATACCACATGTTCAATATGCAAATGATGCCACAAGTACATAAGTGAAACGCCTTTGCTAAACAACCCAAGTTCTGGAGGGTATAACCGCTCACTAAAATGGGTTCAATCACGTGCAACCTAAGGTCGAGAGGGTAGAACCACTCACCCGAACCCACTGCACGTACTCCAACACATTTTCATGACAAAGTAAGACTAGAATCAAACCACTCACCTCAATTCAGAAAAGTCCAATTTTAGCCTTGAAAAACGTGTCGTGCCTCGAAAATACGCCAGAGACAGGACCATGCACAAGGTATGACTGGGCAACGGGCCTCTGGACGGCTCTCTGGCCTGCTAGCCCCTCATCGAGCCCTGTCCTTTTATGTGCAAGGCCACCCCCGGTATATCGGATCATAGCAATTTGTACAGGAAGCGTTTTGATGCAGAGGGTCCTCCGGAGAGGCAACTGCAGAGCATACTTGCCAATGTACAGTGCTCAAGATAAAAACATAGCTACGCAAGAATAGAAGTGAGAAACCAAAAACAAAAGGAGAACTTAGGGATTCATGGAGAGAAAAGCGAAGTGTTATTTTAGAGGGAATGCTTCGATATCTTACAATGGATGCAAGGCTTCCTTTTATAGACAAGGAAAGCCAGAAACAAACACGCGAATAGAGCATCAGATGCTCTGATAAAGATAAAGAAAATACACAACAAGCCAAAACTACTTTCGGCTAAAAGTAAAAAGTCACACAGATAGGGTCACATGCGGGAAGGCATGCGTCTGGCAGAGTGGAGTGATGTCATGGCTGGCGTAGCTTGAGAGGCTTGGGCCTTAGGCTGTCAAGGTGTACCGAGATTGCATTCTGGCCTGGGCTCGTTTGAGTCATATGGGTCAGAAGGCATACCGAGCCGTTTCCACCAGGGGTCTTCATTGTAATCTTGGGCTGGTTCTGCTTGTTGGGCTGAGTCGCTGCTTTGGGCTTCATCGAGGACTGCAATGGATGCAATGTATTCTGATTGGGCTTTTTCGATTTTCCTTGTGTAACGGGGAGGAAACTGTTCCCATGGGGCGTCTTCTTCAATGCTGGGCCAGATCTGCGGGGGAATGGTTTTGTTGAGGATGGAGAGCTGGCGTTGGAGTTCTTTGAATTCTTTGAGATGGGTTTGCCATTCAGAATGAAGGTTGAAGGGAAAGAAGGCATAGTCCTGGAAGGTGGAGGTATATCTGGATGATTGTGCAGTGGGAACATCAGTAGCGAACCATTTGGTGCGGGTGAAGAGGAGAATGATGTACCATTTTTGGGGAGAGGTTTGAAGGCTTTGGTTTCTTAGGGAAATGCTGGAGAAGTATTGTCGCCAATATGAAAGGGGATGAAACCATTCAAGGAACCGGGTAGTGTAGGGGTTAAGTCTGCGGGTAGGTTGGAGCCAATGTTGCCAGGTGTTGATGTGGAATTGTATGGCGATGGTGTATTGATCCAAGAGGTACCAGAGAAACCATAAGAGGTATTCTGGGAATTCACTGTGGGGTAGGAGGTTGAAGAGGGTATAAAAGGGGTATTCGGGATGTACTCTAAGTCCACCGAGGTGATGAGATCCGTAGGAACGGATGATTTCAAGTTGGTAGTGGAGCATCAGTCTGTGGATTTCTTCTGGGTGGTTAAACACTCGGGGCCATTCAGGAGGGAAAGATGGCGGGGGTTGGAACATGGCAATGATGGGTATCTGGAGGGGAAATGTGAGGTTCGGTTTCATAGGTCGGCTTAGGAAGTCGGTTAGAATGTTTTTCTTGCCAGGAATGTGTTTGACAGTAAATGAGTATCGAGAGAACCATTCTTGCCATCGGAGGAGAAGGGGAAGGGGAAGGTCTTTTTGCTTGAATTGTAACATGCGGGGGAAAGCAGCCATATCCATCTGGATTTGAAAATGGTGGTTGACAATGTGTATCTGGAATTTCTGGACGCCTTTTTTGACAGCGAGGATTTCTTTGAAAGTGGAGTGGTAGTGAAGTTCACTGTCTTTGAAAGCACCACTCTTGTATCCACAAATGGAAGTGTGGCCATTTTTTTCTTCAAGGAGAATTGCGGACCAATAGTGATCACTGGCATCAGTTTGGAGGATGCGGGTTCCATCAGAAGGGATGTGTAATGGGGGCAAGGTAGGGACAATGGTTTTGAGCTTTCGGATGGCCTGGGTATGGGTAGAGTTCCAGGGAGGAGGGTCTTTCTTTAAGAGGTGTTGGAGGGGACGAATGGTTTGGGTTAGGTTGGGGACAAAGTCAGCTATATAGTTAACAATGCCAAGGAATTGCTGGACCTGAGTTTTGGTGAGGTTGGAATCAGGAAAGTTGAGTAATTCTTGGGCAATGTGAGGTTGGAGGGAGATTTGTCCATCAGAAATGGTAAGACCGAGGAAATCAATGGTTGGGACAGCAAGGGTCATTTTTTTAGTGGAGAGCATAATACCATATTGGGTGAGAATGGAATGGAATTGGTGCAGGAGAGTCAAATGATCAGTGAGGGTGGAAGAGAAAAGAAGAATGTCATCAATGTAGATGAGGGCATTGGAAAGAATGGGTTGGAAAATGCGGGTCATGGCTTTTTGGAAAAGGGAAGGGGCGGTTTTGAGTCCGAAAGGCATAACAGTCCATTGGTAATGGAAGTTGGGGATGCAGAAGGCAGTTTTAAATCGTTCATCGGGATGGATGCCGAGTTGCCAAAAACCAGCTTTAAGATCAAACTTAGAGAAGATTTTGGCGTTGGTTAATCGGGCAAAGAGATCAGGTTTGGTAGGAAGGGGGAACTTGTTATCGGCTAAGAAATGGTTTAGAGGTTGGTAGTTGATAACGAGGCGAAGTTTTCCTCTGGTTTGCTCAGCTCGTTTATTGACATAGAAGGCTTGGCACGCCCACTGGGAAGTGGTGTCTTCAATGAGGTGTTCTTGTTTGAGTTGGTTGAGTTCTTGGACAACTAGGTGGTAGTGTTCAGGGTTCATGCCGGAGTGGGTAGCTTTGGTAGGGTTAATGTCTTCATTTTTCTTGAAGGGGAGAGAGATGAAGAAATCAGGGTTTTGCCAAAGGGGTTTGGAGCATTTGGTAAGGAACTCAGAATGGGTGTCAGCACAGCAATCTTTGAGAAGGAGGGTTTGGATGGTTGATAGTTCAGTAAGGCTGAAAAGGTTGTGAGGGGATACAAAAGGAAGGAAGGATCCTTTGTATAGAAGACCTTTATCAAGGGGTTTGATGCGGGTTTTCCATAATTGGCTAATGATATCCCATCCAAGGATGAGATCTTTTCCAGGGAGAGTGGAGCCAAGGAATTTATGTTTGATGCGAAGCCTGGGGAAGAACTGGAGGTAAACAGGTTTTCTTTTTTTTTCAATGGCAAAGGTTTCTCCATTGGCAGCTTGGAAGTATTGGGTATGAGGTTTCCAAAAGGAAGAGGGTAAGACTGCGGGGTTAAGGATTGAGGTAGCAGCGCCAGTATCAAAAAGGGCGATAACAGCGCGAGGTTGGGAATATTTCCCGGGGTAAACATGGAGTTTAAGGAAAGGGGTAGGTAGTACAGCTTGGATAGAGGTGACTTCATACTGGAGAGAATCAGTGTCGGAGGAAGAATCATCATCAGAGGCATAGGAGATGCCAAAAATGACTTGGGGGTTGTCTTCATCAGTTTCTGAGAAAAGGGATTCCAGATCATTGTCTTTGAGGGAAAGATGGGTGACCATTTGGACATGGGAAAGAACTTTCTTTGCTTTGTTGCGGGGACAGTTTTTGGCAAAATGTCCGGGTTTTCTGCAGATAAAACATCGGTCTCCTTTGTTTTGGCCTTTCTGGAACTTTTTCTTGAAGAAGCGTTTTTTGACAGGGAATTTAGGCCTGTGTTGAGATTTGTTCTTCTGCTTGGGAGTATGGGAGCGGATTTTCCGAAAATGGCGAGGGCGGTGACCATAACAGTCACAAGATTTTTCCTTGCATTTAATCTGCAAGTCTGTTCTAGTGCAGGCCGTGGCAGCTTTGTGCTCATAGCTTTGATGTCTGCATGGGCTTGTTGTTGAGAGCAAAACTGTTCCACGGTTTTCAATACTCGCTGATGGAGTTCACCAAGAGAGATGGTAGAGAGTGAAAGATCCTTATGCTCGATTTGTCGGGAGACTTCCTGACCAAGAGGAGCTGGGATGGAGTTGAGGAATTGCTGTTTAAGATTTAGGAATTGCCCGACGCTTTTATCCCCGCATGAATGATCCAAATCTTAAACAGCAATTCCTCAACTCCATCCCAGCTCCTCTTGGTCAGGAAGTCTCCCGATAAATCGAGCATAAGGATCTTTCACTCTCTACCATCTCTCTTGGTGAACTCCATCAGCGAGTATTGAAAACCGTGGAACAGTTTTGCTCTCAACAGCAAGCCCATGCAGACATCAAAGCTATGAGCACAAAGCTTGCCACAGCCTGCACTAGAACAGACTTGCAGATTAAATGCAAGGAAAAATCTTGTGACTGTTATGGTCACCGCCCTCGCCATTTTCGGAAAATCCGCTCGCATACTCCCAAGCAGAAGAACAAATCTCAACACAGGCCTAAATTCCCTGTCAAAAAATGCTTCTTCAAGAAAAAGTTCCAGAAAGGCCAAAACAAAGGAGACCGATGTTTTATCTGCAGAAAACCCGAACATTTTACCAAAAACTGTCCCCGCAACAAAGCAAAGAAAGTTCTTTCCCATGTCCAAATGGTCACCCATCTTTCCCTCAAAGACAATGATCTGGAATCCCTTTTCTCAGAAACTGATGAATACAACCCCCAAGTTATTTTTGGCATCTCCTATGCCTCTGATGATGATTCTTCCTCCGACACTGATTCTCTCCAGTATGAAGTCACCTCTATCCAAGTTGTACTACCTACCCCTTTCCTTAAACTCCATGTTTACCCCGGAGAAATATTCCCAACCTCGCGCTGTTATCGCCCTTTTTGATACTGGCGCTGCTACCTCAATCCTTAACCCCGCAGTCTTACCCTCTTCCTTTTGGAAACCTCATACCCAATACTTTCAAGCTGCCGATGGAGAAACCTTTGCCATTGAACAAAAAAGAAAACCTGTTTACCTCCAGTTCTTCCCCGGGCTTCGCATCAAACATAAATTCCTTGGCTCCACTCTCCCTGGAAAAGATCTCATCCTTGGATGGGATATCATTAGCCAATTATGGAAAACCCGCATCAAACCCCTTGATAAAGGTCTTCTATACAAAGGATCCTTCCTTCCTTTTGTATCCCCTCACAACCTTTTCAGCCTTACTGAAATATCAACCATCCAAACCCTCCTTCTCAAAGATTGCTGTGCTGACACCCATTCTGAGTTCCTTACCAAATGCTCCAAACCCCTTTGGCAAAACCCTGATTTCTTCATCTCTCTCCCCTTCAAGAAAAATGAAGACATTAACCCTACCAAAGCCACCCACTCCGGCATGAACCCTGAACACTACCACCTAGCTGTCCAAGAACTCAACCAACTCAAACAAGAACACCTCATTGAAGACACCACTTCCCAGTGGGCGTGCCAAGCCTTCTATGTCAATAAACGAGCTGAGCAAACCAGAGGAAAACTTCGCCTCGTTATCAACTACCAACCTCTAAATCATTTCTTAGCCGATAACAAGTTCCCCCTTCCTACCAAACCTGATCTCTTTGCCCGATTAACCAACGCCAAAATCTTCTCTAAGTTTGATCTTAAAGCTGGTTTTTGGCAACTCGGCATCCATCCCGATGAACGATTTAAAACTGCCTTCTGCATCCCCAACTTCCATTACCAATGGACTGTTATGCCTTTCGGACTCAAAACCGCCCCTTCCCTTTTCCAAAAAGCCATGACTCGCATTTTCCAACCCATTCTTTCCAATGCCCTCATCTACATTGATGACATTCTTCTTTTCTCTTCCACCCTCACTGATCATTTGACTCTCCTGCACCAATTCCATTCTATTCTCACCCAGTATGGTATTATGCTCTCCACTAAAAAAATGACCCTTGCTGTCCCAACCATTGATTTCCTCGGTCTTACCATTTCTGATGGACAAATCTCCCTCCAACCTCACATTGCCCAAGAATTACTCAACTTTCCTGATTCCAACCTCACCAAAACTCAGGTCCAGCAATTCCTTGGCATTGTCAACTATATAGCTGACTTTGTCCCCAACCTAACCCAAACCATTCGTCCCCTCCAACACCTCTTAAAGAAAGACCCTCCTCCCTGGAACTCTACCCATACCCAGGCTATCCGAAAGCTCAAAACCATTGTCCCTACCTTGCCCCCATTACACATCCCTTCTGATGGAACCCGCATCCTCCAAACTGATGCCAGTGATCACTATTGGTCCGCAATTCTCCTTGAAGAAAAAATGGCCACACTTCCATTTGTGGATACAAGAGTGGTGCTTTCAAAGACAGTGAACTTCACTACCACTCCACTTTCAAAGAAATCCTCGCTGTCAAAAAAGGCATCCAGAAATTCCAGATACACCTTGTCAACCACCATTTTCAAATCCAGATGGATATGGCTGCTTTCCCCCGCATGTTACAATTCAAGCAAAAAGACCTTCCCCCTCCCCTTCTCCTCCGATGGAAAGAATGGTTCTCTCGATACTCATTTACTGTCAAACACATTCCTGGCAAGAAAAACATTCTAGCCGACTTCCTAAGCCGACCTATGAAACCGAACCTCACATTTCCCCTCCAGATACCCATTATTGCCATGTTCCAACCCCCGCCATCTTTCCCTCCTGAATGGCCCCGAGTGTTTAACCACCCAGAAGAAATCCACAGATTGATGCTCCACTACCAACTTGAAATCATCCGTTCCTACGGATCTCATCACCTCGGTGGACTTGGAGTACATCCCGAATACCCCTTTTATACCCTCTTCAACCTCCTACCCCACAGTGAATTCCCAGAATACCTCTTATGGTTTCTCTGGTACCTCTTGGATCAATACACCATCGCCATACAATTCCACATCAACACCTGGCAACATTGGCTCCAACCTACCCGCAGACTTAACACCTACACTACCCGGTTCCTTGAATGGTTTCATCCCCTTTCATATTGGCGACAATACTTCTCCAGCATTTCCCTAAGAAACCAAAGCCTTCAAACCTCTCCCCAAAAATGGTACATCATTCTCCTCTTCACCCGCACCAAATGGTTCGCTACTGATGTTCCCACTGCACAATCATCCAAATATACCTCCACCTTCCAGGACTATGCCTTCTTTCCCTTCAACCTTCATTCTGAATGGCAAACCCATCCCAAAGAATTCAGAGAACTCCAACGCCAGCTCTCCATCCTCAACAAAACCATTCCCCCGCAGATCTGGCCCAGCATTGAAGAAGATGCCCCATGGGAACAGTTTCCTCCCCGCTACACAAGGAAAATCGAAAAAGCCAAAGCAGAATATATTGCATCCATTGCAGTCCCCGATGAAGCCCAAAGCAGCGGCTCGACCCAACAAGCAGAACCAGCCCAAGATTACAATGAAGACCCCTGGTGGAAACGGCTCGGTATGCCTTCTAACCCATATGACTCAGACGAGCCCGGCCCAGAATGCAATCTCGGTACACCTTGACAGCCCAAGGCCCAAGCCTCTCAAGCTACGCCAGCCATGACATCACTCCACTCTACCAGACGCATGCCTTCCCGCATGTGACCCTATCTGTGTGACTTTTTACTTTTAGCCGAAAGTAGTTTTGGCTTGTTCTATTTCCTGTCTTGTGTGCTTTAGCCTAAAGTAGTTTTGGCTTGTTGTGTATTTTCTTTATCTTTATCAGAGCATCTGATGCTCTTGTCGCGTGTTTGTTTCTGGCTTTCCTTGTCTATAAAAGGAAGCCTTGCATCCATTGTAAGATATCGAAGCATTCCCTCTGAAATAACACTTCGCTTTTCTCTCCATGAATCCCTAAGTTCTCCTTCTGTTTCTAGTTTCTCACTTCTATTCTTGCGTAGCTATGTTTTTATCTTGAGCACTGTATATTGGCAAGTATGCTCTGCAGTTGCCTCTCCGGAGGACCCTCTGCATCAGAACGCTTCCTGTACAAACTGCTATGATCCGATATACCGGGGGTGGCCTTGCACATAAAAGGACAGGGCTCGACGAGGGGCTAGCAGGCCAGAGAGCCGTCTAGAGGCCCGTTGCCCAGTCATACCTTGTGCATGGTCCTGTCTCCGGTGTATTCTGGTATCAGAGCCTACCCGGGAATTTGGAAAGTATATTTGACTGGAAACTAGAACCTGCGTGCTACTGGCACAAAGTGTGTTAACCATACATAGTGGATCTAGATACAACGCTCGTACAATCCTTATCCCCGTTATTCCTCAATTCTCAAGATTGAACATTTACT
The DNA here is from genome assembly GCF_014633365.1 of Diospyros lotus. Lineage (NCBI taxonomy): Eukaryota > Viridiplantae > Streptophyta > Magnoliopsida > Ericales > Ebenaceae > Diospyros > Diospyros lotus. The sequence goes on from NC_068350.1 coordinate 20,022,207, forward strand.
CGCAAGAAGAAGAGTCTGAACCCAGAAACACTTTTCTACAATGAATCTCTTACCACCGCCTTTGACCCGATCTGATTCTATCACTTCTTTCTTTCGCACTTCTACTTCCTCCCAGATTGATTCTCTCTACGAACTCAACTATCTCCCAGATGATTCTCGAATTCCTCCTACCGAAATCCCTCTTGTAAATCCATATTCTGCTTTTACAGAACCCCTTCTACATCCCTTGTTCGAAAGATGAAAACCCTTATTTCTCCTTCAACTCCCAAATCCTAAGTCAAAGAATATATCCAAGCTACCAAGTTTGACCATTGCCTTATCCCTTCCCAACAACAAGAACACTTTGTAAATCTCGAGCTCCCTGCTCACATGCCCCCAGTTTGGTTACGTGAAGGTTACACCCATATTCACTTTGGCTATATCCGCCTCGCTCTCACCTTCCATGGCCGCAAAGGCTTACCAACTACTTCGAGAATTGCTCTTCTTGATTCTCGATTTGCCACTTACCAACATGCCTGCATCGGTACAGTTGAGACTACTCTCAACTCAGGAACCATCTTTGTTACCCTTTTCCCCAACTTTAACATGCCTATTTGTGATCCCCAGTTGCTTCACATTTTTAAAGTCCAGATCCAGATCACTGGAGCAAAACCCAGCGTCCCTACTTATGATGCTACCCTTCATTACCAGATGGCTTACAGAGTCCAGAACCATGCTTTGGACCTTGCCCTCCCCCACAATCAATCAGATGCACTCCTTCTCCAGGTTGACTCTAACCAGGTCCCCAGCTGCATCCATGTCCCCAGACAGTTGTCTCGCGACGAACTTGTCAAAATCCTTCCAGATGCATGGGTCACCGACTATGAAAAATATCACCAAGGAGGCCGTAATGCAGAACCCATCCAATCCTCAGATCCAACTTACAGTACCAGATCTGATGGCACTGTTGAAATCACATTCCAGAGAACAAAAGAGGCTGCATCTCCATCTTGTTTCTCTACCCAGTTTGCTATCCAACCAGTTGACGACTATCATGCAGATCAAACTGGATCCAAAGAAATACTGCAATTTCGTGCTGACGGATCTTCTATTCCTCGGTGGGTAAAAGAAAGGCACCATATTATTCTCCCCAATGGTCTTGAAATTGACCCTGAAGAGTGTGGATGTGATTCCTGCTTGGCTGAGCTACATGCTTCTGAAATAGCAGATCTTACCAGATCTACTCTTCAGAACATTTACAGAAACAACACCATGCCCATAGCTCAACCCACATCTTCCCGGCAGACTTGCAAACCGCATCGATCATCTTTTAAGGACCGATATGACAAAGGAGATCCTTCCATTGGACTTTTGGGAGAACCCTCAGGCAAGTATGACTATTATGTCAAATTCACTCCCCCTCCAAAATCCTCAGTTCCGATTATCCCTACTGGATGGGATACCGATTCTAATGATGAACTACCTCCACCGCCACCACCCAAACCGAAACCCAAAATCCCTGTAAAACCTTCCAAACCACCTTCCCAACAATGGAAACCTAAACCATCTTCCATACCCATTTTGCCACTTGCTATGGTACAACCTGACAATCCTTCCTCTTCCACTTATCACCAAAACTTTCCTCCTCTTGAACCCCGAGAAGACACTTCCCATCATATTTCTTATGCCTGGAAAGTCCGAAACCCCAACATTGTCCGCCCTGATGGAACCCCAACCAAAGCTTCTCCAGCAGAACAAGTCTTAAACTGGCAATCCCAAAATGACGTTTCCCAAAACACCATGCTAACCAAAATTGCTCAATCCCAGTCCCGTTTGGAAACCAAGCTTGATAAAGTCCTTCTTGCTGTTCTCAACCCTTTACAGCAAATGGAAAAAAGGATGAATGATCTCCAATTAGAAATTACCCAGATGAAGCTTGATCGCCAAAATTTTTATCAGCAAGAACAAGAGCTTAAACGCCTTCGTCAAAATTATCCTCTTGCTGTGGAAATGGCCAAACAATCTCAGAGATATCAAGGATCTTCCACTTCTGGCCCTTCTAAAGGATATCTCAACTACTGGCGTGACAAGTCTCATTATGAAGCAGACGTTCAGGAAATCAAAGGTCTTTATGGAGATTCTACCAAGTTCACTCCACCAAAATCCCACAGACCAATCCCCCACAAACCACCCCAGAACCCACCTCCTCCACAACCTACCTCCTCCCATAAATCTCCCCAAATGATGACTCGCCCGCTCTCTCCTTTTCCTACTAATTCTGAACCTACAGATACCTCAGAAGATGAGACACCCCTTGTCTTTGCTACTGAAGGATCTACTACTGCTCCAACCCTCAGCCCGAATACTTTTGGTTACCAAACCAACCCTAACCTTGATGACTATGAACCTTCTCTTCACCCCAGTAACCCTCCTGACTCTCCTCCTCCCCGCTATACGGCTGAAACTGCTAACTCTACCTCCCTTGACCCCCCAACCCTCATCCCTTCTACCTTACCTTCTCACCTTGTTTTACTCTCGATGATGTTCCCCCCTCCCGCTGGTATTCCCGCATCCAGGAATTCCAAGCCTGGTGTGTTGCTGAAATGCAAAAGCCTGATGCTTCAGTCCCATCTGTGTTTTCCCAGTTCATTGCCCGCACTGTTGGCATCCTTAGAGACTGGTGGGATAAACTTGATGATTTTCTCAAACAACTCATCCTTACTGAGTCCTCTATTGAACGATGTATTATCCACATCCATACCGAGTTTCTCGGTCAGCCAGCTCATGTTACTAATATGGCTCGAAGAGAGTACTTCCAAATGAAATGTTGTTCCTTCCACCCAAGAGATCTCAACAAGCATTTTCGAGAAATTACCCCACGCTTTTATACCCTCGGCGGCATGAATGATCCAAATCTTAAACAGCAATTCCTCAACTCCATCCCAGCTCCTCTTGGTCAGGAAGTCTCCCGACAAATCGAGCATAAGGATCTTTCACTCTCTACCATCTCTCTTGGTGAACTCCATCAGCGAGTATTGAAAATCATGGAATAGTTTTGCTCTCAACAGCAAGCCCATGCAGACATCAAAGCTATGAGCACAAAGCTTGCCACGGCCTGCACTAGAACAGACTTGCAGATTAAATGCAAGGAAAAATCTTGTGACTGTTATGGTCACCGCCCTCGCCATTTTTGGAAAATCCGCTCCCATACTCCCAAGCAAAAGAACAAATCTCAACACAGGCTTAAATTCCCTGTCAAAAAATGCTTCTTCAAGAAAAAGTTCCAGAAAGGCCAAAACAAAGGAGACCGATGTTTTATCTGCAGAAAACCCGGACATTTTGCCAAAAACTGTCCCCGCAACAAAGCAAAGAAAGTTCTTTCCCATGTTCAAATGGTCACCCATCTTTCCCTCAAAGACAATGATCTGGAATCCCTTTTCTCAGAAACTGATGAAGATAACCCCCAAGTCATTTTTGGCATCTCCTATGCCTCTGATGATGATTCTTCCTCCGACACTGATTCTCTCCAGTATGAAGTCACCTCTATCCAAGCTGTACTACCTACCCCTTTCCTTAAACTCCATGTTTACCCCGAGAAATATTCCCAACCTCGCGCTGTTATCGCCCTTTTTGATATTGGCGCTGCTACCTCAATCCTTAACCCCGCAGTCTTACCCTCTTCCTTTTTGAAACCTCATACCCAATACTTCCAAGCTGCCAATGGAGAAACCTTTGCCATTGAACAAAAAAGCAAACCTGTTTACCTCCAGTTCTTCCCCAGGCTTCGCATCAAACATAAATTCCTTGGCTCCACTCTCCTTGGAAAAGATCTCATCCTTGGATGGGATATCATTAGCCAATTATGGAAAACCCGCATCAAACCCCTTGATAAAGGTCTTCTATACAAAGGATCCTTCCTTCCTTTTGTATCCCCTCACAACCTTTTCAGCCTTACTGAACTATCAACCATCCAAACCCTCCTTCTCAAAGATTGCTGTGCTGACACCCATTCTGAGTTCCTTACCAAATGCTCCAAACCCCTTTGGCAAAACCCTAATTTCTTCATCTCTCTCCCCTTCAAGAAAAATGAAGACATTAACCCTACCAAAGCCACCCACTCCGGCATGAACCCTAAACACTACCACCTAGCTGTCCAAGAACTCAACCAACTCAAACAAGAACACCTCATTGAAGACACCACTTCCCAGTGGGCGTGCCAAGCCTTCTATGTCAATAAACGAGCTAAGCAAACCAGAGGAAAACTTCGCCTCGTTATCAACTACCAACCTCTAAATCATTTCTTAGCCGATAACAAGTTCCCCCTTCCTACCAAACCTGATCTCTTTGCCCGATTAACCAATGCCAAAATCTTCTCTAAGTTTGATCTTAAAGCTGGTTTTTGGCAACTCGGCATCCATCCCGATGAACGATTTAAAACTGCCTTCTGCATCCCCAACTTTCATTACTAATGGACTGTTATGCCTTTCGGACTCAAAACCGCCCCTTCCCTTTTCCAAAAAGCCATGACCCGCATTTTCCAACCCATTCTTTCCAATGCCCTCATCTACATTGATGACATTCTTCTTTTCTCTTCCACCCTCACTGATCATTTGACTCTCCTGCACCAATTCAACAACCCAATCGTCTCTTATTTACCATTAAGACCTTAGAAATGAATATTTCTATTTTTTCTCAATTTTTTCTATTTTTCTCCACTTTTAAATCTTTCTTACCTTCGAAAATTCATAAAAAATACCTAACATCAAATTTCACCAAATATTTTTCCATGAAAATTCCTAAAATAATTTTAAAAAAATTACAAAATTAATTTCAGAGGAAAATCCTACCTCACGTGCCCTCATGCGCCACCCAAAGCCTCAGCGAGTGAAGCCCACGCGCAGCCGGTTCCAATCGTCTTCTCCGGCAATGACAGGTTTCCGATGATCTCTGATGCTCCAAATGACTATAGGGCTTGAAGAGCTTGATGAGGTGACCCCGATGGCACCTTCAGATGGTTAAAAAATTCATCAGAATAGGGTTTAAAACCCAGTTGCAGGTGGCGGTCTGGTCGTGCCCGATTTTCTGATGAGCTTCGTGAAACCCTTCTAAACTTATACCAAATCCTCTAAAACTTTCCAGAAATGATCCCCAACTTTCAAAGAACAAAATCCCCTTATCCGTGAGACTCGATTCAAGCAAAAATGTGCGAAATTTTGCTCGATTTTGATTTTAAACTCTCGGCAATCTACCTATTTTATACCAGTTCTCGACGTGAATTCCCACCAGATCTTGCTTGTTCTTATCCCTTTATCCCCAAATCTAGCCTTTAATCCAATCAACTAGCCCTAAATCACGAGCTAAAGCCCTTGAAAAATTTAGCCAAATCGAAAATCCCATCTGTTATAAATTCCGATCACATCTTGGCATTTTCTGGCCAATGGCGACCACAAATCGCCTCATCATCACCTGAAGGCTACTCCCGAGCCTCCGAGTGAGCTTCCCAATGCCTTAGAGGCGGCTTCCGGTGGCCATAGTGCGGCTGGTCAGTTTCCCACTTAAATTTTTAGATTTTGCACTTTAGCCCCCAAGAAACTTCCAATTGCATTTTCTCCCAATCCTTGATGCCCCTAGACTTCTCGTTAATTCCTTGACTTCCCACACATTCTAAACTTCTCCTTTCCCTCAAGAATTTCTGAGAAACTCATCGTTTCGACCTCTCTCAGGTAGTTTACAAAATCTACACTTTTGCCCGGATGCCTTTAATTGCATTTTTTCGACCTCAAACCTTAGCGAATCTCTTGATTGTGTTGAATATCGCTTATTTGGGCAATTTTACCTTCATTTTCTTGCTTTGACATAGGCCCTCTCCTTTCATTTATGTTTTGTGTAATACCCTAGAACTTGATACAACGCTTGGATGTTGTAATGGAAATTATAGTAGCAAAGTGAATGGTATTTTGATTTCGGGCATTAACATAATAAGGGAATGATTATAATGATGAACTTTACCCTTAAGTCTTATGAAGGAATGATGAGCTTTACCCCAAAAGTCTTAAGGTGGCTTGACTTGGAAGAATAAGATTAGCTTGGGAAAGAAGAGATAATGGCCATAATGGATTCTTATCCTAGAAGTCACGTGAAGGTGTGATTTGGAGACTTAGGATTGGAAGGAAATTGAAACTTGAATTGAAAGATAAACCAAAGGGATAATTCAAGGGTTGTAATGATGACTTGGGAAGAAAAATAGGGTAACTTAAAAGCTAAGGGATAATGTAATAATGATGGCTTGAGGAGAAAATGTGGTAACTTAGAAGCTAAGGGATAATGTAATGATGGCTTGAGAAAAATATGTAACTTAAGAAGAAAGTAATATCTAAAGATATGGATGCTTTGAAAGCTTATATAAATGGGGGGAGACTATGTGGGAGTGAAGTATAACAAGTGTGGTGAGTACACTAAGAAAAACAAGAGGAGAAAGAATCAAAGAAAGCAAGGAAGAGGAAGGTGGAGACATCTCATCGAAAATCAGCCAAAACAGCGATAAAATCGAAGAGATAAGTTGATTCTCTTTCCATAGGGTCATAGAGCACGAAAAGGGGAGTCTGTAGGTTCAAACGAAGAGTGAATCAGAGCAAAAATGAACAAGTTATAGCATTTTTAATTTTAGGTTGTAGAATCCGTAACAGGGAAGGAGGCGACATGTGGCCACCCTTCCGGAGGCGCGTGAGAGGGCGTATGGCCTCCGTTTGACCTGAAATTTCCACCATAGTTCTCCTAGTTTAATTATCTACAACCCATGTAAACATATTTAAGGTTTAGTTCACTAAAATGCGTGATTTCTGCAGAAACAGCCCCTAGTGCTCGAAACCAGGCTGTAAACCGTGCTTCCTAAGGTGATTAGTCAAGGTGAGTGGTTCTTATGCATGCTCCTTGATTCCTATTGATCATTCTTGATTTTCACTTGTGGATGGTTTGTTGCTTACATCTTATGTTTCCTTTGTTTCGAGCATATCCTTTCTACTTTGTTGCATCAAGTTTGACCATGACAACTTTCGTGTGTGGCTTGTGATCATATTCCTCTTGGTTTTTCATACATCTTTTCATTTGGTGGTTGTGGCTAATTGGTGGCTTGTCATGTGTGAACTACCACGGGGCATGTGTAAGGGGGCCGAGGGATTCATACATGGCAAGTAAGGAGGATATCTTGTGCCTGTGTAAGGGGGCCGAGAGGGTACATCTTATGTTTTATTACTTTTGAACAAATCTTGCCTATTTTATATGCATCTCAGTGCTTGTATTTGTGGCTAGTTATTGGGACATTACAGGGGATCTCATGCTCTTGCGGTGAGCCTAGACCTCGTGCTCTTGTGGTGAGCCGTAATCTTGGTAGATTTGGTTCTTATTTCTACATGACTCCTGACAAAGCTACATATTGCTCTTGCAAGCATAGTTTCTTTCCCTGTACCACTCACTTAGATGTAATAATCTAACTCGGGTGTTTCATACCCCTGGGATATTCAACGTCCCATGTATATCGGAAGTACCAGGTGTTCCAAGTTCCAGTTCGAGCAAAGGGAAAGAGGTGGTGCTAAGCTAGCTTTGGGTTTTGCTACTAGCTTTAGCTTTTATTTCATTATGTACCCTTATAACCAAGTGATGTATTGTAATAGCAGCTAGGACACTCAAGGTTGTAAAGGGTGTTTGTGTGAGTGTCCTACAATTGTACATGCTGTGATGTGTTGTGTTTTATGGAGTATTGAAGGTCATATGCATTTCTTGAACTTGTAAAGGAAATCTAATGGAAACCCCTTTATTAAGCTTTGATTAGGCTTGCAGGGTCGATCCAATACTTTCGTTGGTAAGGGTTTCCATAACACCCGTAGGTGATCTCTTAATTATATTTAAAGTTATTGCATATTTGGAAAAGTAGGGCGTTACAGTTGGTATAAGAGCTAGAATATATGGTTCTTATTTAAGTGTGATTGTTTAATTTTGAGGATATTATGGGTTGTGGTGGCTTTGCATTTTTGATTTAGATTTGAGTTGACTAACTTTGATGATGTTTTGATCTATGGCAGATATGATCCGAAACCATGGAAGAATTATTTTTGGTTTTGCGAGACAAAGGATTGTATGTAGATGTACCCGAATGGACAAAATAGTGAGATGAGGAGTCTATATACATGTATAAATGCGAGTAAATATAAATAGCATTGTATGTTAATCTTTGAGTTTTGATGACAGGATAGGATGCTCATTGTTCGAGGTTATCTTGTTAAGGACAACAGGATCTAGTGAGTATGAAAGTTGGACAAGATGCGTGTAAGTATTTGGTTATTTGGTAAATCTTGGGAAAGACTAATTAAATTATTAAAAGAAGATAGAACCCTTTATATGGGAGTTTATTCAAGGTCTATTGGGTGTTAAGGAGATCGTTTGATCATTTGATTTTCAAAGAATTGCTAGGGATAAGAAATTTTATTGACCAATATTTTGCAGAAACTTGGTGGACCTAGGATTTCAAGATGCTATTTTGCAAGTCAAATTATTTATGAGAATTCTTGAAACTCGAGGAATGTATGGAATTAAGGTTATTAAGACCCTATGTCAATTTGAGGATCTTGGGGAACTATTTTATTTCATATAGAAATTTCAGGATTCAAGAGATATATTTGATGTTACTAACTTTTGTAGACTTCTGGATTTCAGGATAGGTCATGGGGCTACTTTTGGGGATCAAAAAGGATAAAGTAGCAACATGAGATGTCAATAATATGAGGGTGATGGTGTTCATTGTTACTAACCTTTAAGTTGTTTGGTGACAGGATAAGTTACATGACATTTGAGGTTGTTCCCGATGACTAAGGTTAGTCCAATGGGTAAGTAAGCAAGGGATGAAGTACAAGTATTTCTATTATAGTGGACTAAGACCCCTTGCTATAATCTTGGGTAATGCACGAGATTTTTGGAAACATTTCCATAAATGGTTTGTTGGAATTTCTTATCAACAATTGTTTATAGGAAATTGACGGATTTGAGGTCTCCGGAAACTAATTGTATTTGAAAGTATTCCCATATATGGTTCATTAGAGTCTCATACTAATGGTTAGTTTGCAGGAGTTGATGAATTTAGAATCTTGAGGATTCTAGGTAATAATCGTTTGGGAGATGCCTATTGTCTTACAAGACAAGACTTGGATGAGTAAGTATTCTAGTTATTTGGAAAAATTAACCCCTGCCAGAAAATCTTGAAGGACTTACTAGATTCTTGGGGACATTTCCATATATGATTCTTTTATCTACAACCTTTTGTAGAGGATTGATAAATTTGGAGCCTTGGGAGACTAACCGAGTTTGGTGGTTATTTTTGTAAATGGTTTATCAAAATCCAATATTAAAAAACTATTTTGCTGGAACTTGATACATTTGGGAATCTTGAGGATTCTAAGAATTTTGGACTTTGGAATCAATGATTACGGAGTTAAGGTAAGTTTAGTTCATGGAATTCTTATGTCCATCTCGAGATATTTGGGTAATGGGACCGATGGTCAACCCATTCACATCATCTAAGGTATGATGATAAATGTATCAACCTATAATTTGGAAAAAGAAGGGATGTCAAGTAGTAAATTAGGTAGTTGTGAGTTAATGAGTGATTGCAACTTTGAGTATGATTTGTGGCTTTAAGGAATGTAATTAAGAGTGGAAAGGAAGATGTAACAAGATTACTCTAAATCATGTTATTGTGAGTATCTGGTGATGGTATTTGGGATTAACGCACATGTAACCCTTGTGAGTTGATGATTGAGGTGTCCAAATCATACTTATATGAGTTGTGATTGTAATTATGGACCGATATCCGACTTGTTCTCCTCGAGAGAATTCGAGCATGAGAAAGTGTCGGTACCAGGAGTATAACTGTTGCATCGTGTGCTAAGTGGGCTTGGGGAATTAAAGGTTTGGAAAGGAGGGTGAAAAAATGGTAATTGCATACGTGGGTCTGGGTAGGTCGTAACTATGGGTGGTATGTTTTCCCCGATATAGGCATGTGGTGTGTTGTGAGCTTGCTTAGGACATCTATTTCCCATAATAGCAAGCATAGGGATTGTGGGTCCCATACTTGGCCTTTGGGGAAGGGAAATTTTATTCTGGTTACCGACCTGACCTTCAGTTTGGTATGCAAATTGTTGTATACCCCAAGAATTGTGAGCCATTGGCTCTTATTTGATTATTTAGAATTCTACCCTTGTTGATGTGGATATTGATGTAGTAGTGAGCGTGATATGGCAACGCTATGTGAAAAGTTCGAGGTCTTCATGATTGCTTGAGGTGCCTATTCTTTCAGAGGGATTCAAATGCAGGGTAACGACGGTGGATAGAGTTTTTGAAGGGTTGTGGTTGTGTGATCCAGTACCATCTCAGGAAATGAACGTGGTGGCTAACGAGCCTGCTCTAAAAGCCTGTTCTGGGTGAACGTGGTGGCTAATGCGGGAATGAGCCTGTTCTATTGACCCGAGAATGGGGACTGATAGAGGTTTTTTAGCCTGTGGCATTGGATGTGATTCCTAATGGAACATCTGTTTACGTCGCTAGCCTGGCAATTCACTCTCATCTGATGAACAGATCAGGAAAGCTATTCTAGAAGACTCGAATATATGATCATGAGTTGACAATTGGGAAAGGGTCGAAAACCTTGATATTGATTTTTGAACGAAACATTTCTATTTTTGAGTTAAAAATAAGTGCCTTAAGCCAAAAGTTAAGGCAAACCATATTGATCGAGGAACGCCAGGTCAAATAAATCATTGATCTTAAAGTGAGTTTTGAGGAGTGAAATAATATTTCTTGGTGAGGGTACTCTAGAGACATCATGATTTTGAGGAATTTGCTTGGGAAAGTAGATACTAAGTGAGTTATGAAGGAAATTTTGAGGAAGAAATTCTTTTAAGGGGGGGATGATGTAATACCCCAGAACTTGATACAAAGCTTGGATGTTGTAATGGAAATTATAGTAGCAAAGTGAATGGTATTTTGATTCAGGGCATTAACATAATAAGGGAATGATTGTAATGATGAACTTTACCCTAAAGTATTATGAAGGAATGATGAGCTTTACCCCAAAAGTCTTAAGATGGCTTGACTTGGAAGAATAAGATTAGCTTGGGAAATAAGAGATAATGGCCATAATGGATTCTTATCCTAGAAGTCACGTGCAGGTGAGATTTGGAGACTTGGGATTGGAAGGAAATGGAAACTTGAATTGAAAGATAAACTAAAGGAATAATTCAAGGGTTGTAATGATGACTTGGGAAGAAAAATGGGGTAACTTAAAAGCTAAGGGATAATGTAGTAATGATGGCTTGAGGAGAAAAATGTGGTAACTTAAGAGGAGAAAAATGTGGTAACTTAGAAGCTAAGGGATAATGTAATGATTGCTTGAGAAAAATGTGTAACTTAGAGGAAAGTACTATCTAGAGATATGAATGCTTTTAAAGCTTACATAAAGGGGGGGAGACCTACGTGGGAGTGAAGTATAACAAGTGTGGTGAGTACACTAAGCAAAACAAGAGGAGAAAGAATCAAAGAAAGCAAGGAAGAGGAAGGGTGGAGACATCTCATCGGAAATCAGCTAATATAGTGAGAAAATCGAAGAGGTAAGTTGATTCTCTTTCCATAGAGTCATAGAGTACGAAAAGGGGAGTCCATAGGTTCAAAAAGAGAGTGAATCGGAGCAAAAATGAGCAAGTTATAGAATTTTTAATTTTAGCTTGCAGAATCCATAACAGGGAAGGAGGCGGCGCGTGGCCACCCTTTCGGAGGCCCGTGAGGGCGCGTCCGACCTCCGTTTGACCTGAAATTTTTACCATAATTCTCCTAGTTTGATTATCTACAACCCCATGTAAACATATTTAAGGTTTGGTTCACTAAAATGCATGATTTTTGTAAAAATAGCTCCTAGTGCTCAAAACCGGGCTGTAAACTGTGCTTCCTAAGGTGATTAGTCAAGGTGAGTGGTTCTTATGCATGCTCCTTGATTCCTATTGATCACTCTTGGTTTTCACTTGTGAATGGTTTGTTGCTTAAATCTTATATTCCCTTTGTTTCGAGCATATCCTTTCTACTTTGTTGCATCGAATTTGACCATAACAGCTTTTGTGCGTGGCTTGTGATCATATTCCTTTTGCTTTGTCATACATCTTTTCATTTGGTGGTTGTGGCTAGTTGGTGGGTTGTCATGTGTGAACTACCACGGGGGCCTGTGTAAGGGGGCTACCTCGAGCTTGTGTAAGAGGGCCAAGGGGTTCATACATGGAAAGTAAGGAGGATATCTTGTGCCTATGTAAGGAGGCCAAGAGGGTACATCTCATGTTTTATTGCTTTTGAGCAAATCTTGCCTATTTTATATGCATCTCGATATTTGTATTTGTGGCTAGTTGGTGGGACATCACAAGGGATCTCATACTCTTGCGGTGAGCCTAGACCTCGTGCTCTTGCGGTGAGCCGTAATCTTGGGAGATTTGGTTCTTATTTCTACATGTCTCCTGGCAAAGCTACATATTGCTCTTGCAAGCATAGTTTCTTTCCCTGTACCACTTACTTAGATGTAACAATCTAACTCAGGTGTTTCATACCCCTGGGATATTCAACGTCTCAGGTATATTGGAATTACCAGGTGTTCCAGGTTCCAGTTCGAGCAAAGGAAAAGATGTGGTGCTAAGCTAGCTTTGGGTTTTGCTACTAGCTTTAGCTTTTATTTCATTATGTACCCTTATAACCAAGTGATGTATTGTAATAGCAACTAGGACACTCAAGGTTGTAAAGGGTGTGTGTGTGGATGTCCTACAATTGTACTTGCTGTGATGTGTTGTGTTTTATGGAGTATTGAAGGTCATATGCATTTCTTGAACTTGCAAAGGAAATCTAGTGGAAACCACTTTATTAAGCTTTGATTAGGCTTGCAGGTTCGATCCAATGCTTCCGTTGGTAAAGGTTTTCATAACGCCTATAGGTGATGTCTTAATTATATTTAAAATTATTGTGTATTTGGAAAAGTGGGGCGTTACAGTTTGAATATTACACATAGGCCCGAAACTATAGTAAGTATCATTTTGACCCCGTAATTTCTAAAAATACTCTTAATATTAAATACTGGGTATTACAGGTAATATCATCATAAATGTGGAAGCAAAATCGAAATCTTAAATGATATATAATCACAAACGCTTGTTTTATAACATAAAAACCGTACCATTATTTTACATCACATGTTCAAAACAAAATACATGACAACTGACACTACAAAAAAATGGGCATTTAGAGACAGTTTTTTTTGCATTTAGCGGTGGTGGCGGTTTTGAAAACCGCCCCTAAGTAAACCGTCGCAGAGCGTTTAGCGGCGGTTTTCAGCAATTGATAGAATAACCGCCGCTAATTATATTTTTTTCGGCGGTTTAAAAAATCGCCGCAAAATAATTGATTTAGAGGTGGTTTTTATTATATTTAGCAGCGGTTTTGAAACTGCCGCAAAAAATTTTAAAAAAAAATTAAATTTTTAATTTTAGCGACGATTTCAAAACCGTAGCGAAAATTAATAAAAAAAATTAAGATTTTAATTTTAGAGGCAGTTTCAAAATGCCACAAAAATTAAAAATTTAATTTTTTAATTAACAGGCCCGGTTAGCCACGCGAGCTGTGCGGCTCGCACAGCCAGCCGGGCCCTTGGCCGGCCACTCGGGCCTAGCCTCCGCGCGCGCTGGCTCGTGCGTGCCATGTGGTCGCTTGTGCGCGCCCCACGTGGCAATGCTGAAAATTAAATCACATTGCCTTCCCCTCCCCAAGTTTTGAACCCGGAATCCCAAGTATGGGCGTAAGCGTGCGAACCACCTGATCTGCGAAGTCCCCTTGATATATATATGCACATATATATATTATATACTAATCTAACAACTAATTTTCAGAATTATATTTTATATTTTTTAATATATATTAAAAACATTTATTAATTGATTATTTTTTTAAAGAATAATGGAATAAATTAAAAATAAATTAATTGAGTTAAATTAAATAAATTAATTGATTAATTTTATATATTAAAAATTTTAATATATAAAATTTTGTTAAATTTATTTTTATTTTTTTAAATTAAATTTTTAATGAATTTTGCTATTAATTTAAATTCAATTTTAAATTTATTTTTAAGATTTTATATTTTTTATTAATTTAATTTTTAATTATTTTCTTAAGCAAAATTTAATTTTTTTTAATGAATTTTCCAGGGGTTTATAAAAATCACCACAAATGTTAATTTAATTTTAATTTTGAATTATTTAATTTTTTGCTAAATTTAATTTTTTAATGAATTTTGCGGTGGTTTTTGAAAACTGTCCCAAATATTAATTTAATTTTAATTTTAATTTTTTTTTTAATTTCACGGCGGTTTTAGAAAACCCCCGCTAAATTTAATTTTTTTAATGAATTTTACGGTAGTTTTTGAAAACCACCGCAAATGTTAATTTTATTTTAATTTTGAATTATTTAATTTTTTTTGAATTTTATGATAGTTTTTGTAAAACGTCGTAAATATTATTTTAATTTTAATTTTAAATTATTTAATTTTTTAAATTTAGCGGCGATTTCTCAAAAACTGTCGTGAAATTAAATTTTATTTTTTAATTATGTTTTAAAATTAGCGACAATTTTTTAGAAATTGTCACAAAATTTTAAAAAAATCGCCGCAAAAAACATATTTTGCGGCGGTTCTGAAATCGCCGCAAAACACCATGTTTTGCGGTGGTTTTTAAAATCGCCGCAAAAAATTAATTTTTTTATAGTGCGAATATCTCGCACATGATCGAAGACCTACTATAGATCTAATATATACATAACGGCTACATCTCGATAACCTTTTTTCCCTTGGTGTCGCTACTTTCACTTGGAACATTTGAACATTTTAGAGACACAATCCAAATTAGATGCTAAATCATTTAAGTGAGAGTTCAAAAATATTTTCTTGAATATATGCAATACCATGAAATAAACCGACATATCCCGCCTTATCTCTGCCCAAAAGAATCCTACACAGCACTTAACCCGTACCTTGGGGAAAGAGCAATATCTCTGAAGGCAACATAACTACATTAACACATTGGTATAACACATTTCTGCTTAAAAGATACAACCTTAAAGCATGAATCCAAGTATCACCCTACTATCATGTCAGGCATTACGTTCCCACTCAAAAGCATTCTGGACCACATTAACACTAACCTTGGCCACAAAGAAGATCAACACTAACCCTAGGAATCCATGTCCACCTCGAAAATAATGCTATCACTAAAAGAAACATGCAGTGGTGTCCACTTTTGTCCCCGCCACTTGAGCCGATCCGGGGTGGTGTCCACTCTCAGCCTTGCCACTTGTGGACTTGCCGGGGTGGTGTCCACTCTCAACTCCCGTCACAAGTGAGCCTTATTCCTTGGCACACCTCCTTAGTGTTATCACTCAAGTGCCACAACACAGGTTGACATCCCACATGGACAACACATAAATATGTCAATGCCATATACCATGATTCGATGTATCATTTAAAACCAACATTTTCATGCATTTAATTTAAAGCAGAAAATTCAATGCACATGTAAATAACCATTTTGGATAAACCATCCACATGAAAATAACCTATCACATGTCAAATCATTTCTATAAAACAAATCAAGTATAGTGTTGAACCACTCACAAAAAACCAAGTTTTTGGGTAGAAATTCTCACATGCAACAAAACCAATCTTTTGGTAGAATTACTCACCTTGAACGCGATTCAGAATGCATTGAAATTCGTGCTCAACCTCGACTCTCGTGTAAATCCCCAAATCTTATGGCCACATCACTTTCTCATGCACCCTCACGCTTATCAAATCAATTTATGAAATTTTCAAAAAAAAATTACTCACCTTAATGAAGTCACTTCAACCTTATCGGTATACGTACTTTTCATTGAATTATGTGTTTTGAGTAACTTTTCTAGCCAAATTTCTCAAAAAAATAATAAATCTCCATTTCCTAATTTTCTAGAATTTTTCGGAATTTTTCCCTTTTTCTTCATTTTTTTCTTTTCCTTCACTTTTCTTTTCTTTTTCCTTTTTTTTCTTTTTCTTTCTTCTTTTCTTCTTCTTCCTTGTTCCTCCCTGTGCTTGCACAACTGCCATGCCCCGACCGTCTCCACAACTATAACACCCCGCCTTAAACGGGCGCATCACTATAAGGGAATCCCCGAGAATCTTTTCCCTTTTTTTAAGTCTGTCACATGCGGCACCATATATACAATCTTCACATATAGATAAAACACCCGTCACATACAATGGTTGGCGCCCGTGGTGACTTCAAGAACAATCTTCACATGCAGGTAAAAATCCCAAGAACCCCAGTCTTGTCTGTTTAACTAACAAAACCAATAGTCTTAAAACTAAACGAGACATAACGTTACGCAGCGGATTAAATAATATCAAAATGTCGTGACCTACTACGAATTCCTTACAAGGTGTTCCCACACCGGAATATGTATTACAAACTATCAAATGATAATAGCATTATCATACAACCGTTCATACATATACCAAATTAAATACTAACGCCTCCAAAATGATACAATGACTATCAAACTAAACGTTGTTGGCCTCACCGGCCATGTTCTCGACCTCGCAGCAGTCCCTAGCTGGAACGTTGAATGTTCTAGGGGCATAACCTAGGTTAGATGATAAAACATCTAAGTGATGGTATGAAATAGTTTATCGAAAGCATGAAAGACATACGAGCATGGCATAAACAAACCACAACAACAACAAGCAACACGTCTAACTTGAGAAATCTCCCTAACATACTCAACCTCATGTGGAAAATCCATTCCACACACCTTTGGTGTTGATCTTGCCGCGACATACTTAATCCTCGGGTGCCCTACCGTGTCACCCATTCACCGGGATTAACCTTGTCCCATTCTTAAGAAGACCCCATCCCGTCCCCCAAGGACTTAACAATGACACGAAAACCAATACCCTGATGATATGAAAATCACACGCCATGCACTGACTCTTTTATAAGTTAAAGCAGTTGATGCAATATACTATATGGTCAATATGCAAATGATGTCACAAGTACATAAGAGAAACACCTTTGCAAAACAACTAAAGTTTTGGAGGGTATAACCGCTCACTAGAACTGGTTTAATCATGTGTAACCTAAGTTCGAGAGGGTAAAATCACTCACCTGAACCCACTACACACACTCCAACACATTGTTAAGACAAGGTAAGACTAGAATCAAACCACTCACCTCGAATGTATTTGGATCGCCTCGATTCTCGTGCATGACCTCGTTTTGAGTGCCAAACCACAAATACTCATACTTACACTCAATCTCAAGCCACTACACTCCCTAAACATTATATTTAATTAAAAGAGCATCAAAATCCATTTTCCTCAAATTTTTCATAATTTTCTCTATTTTTCTCTTATTTTCACCTCGATAATTCCAGAATAATTATTTTCTCAAACATTTTTCCCAATTGTTCCACACAATAAATCATAAAATAATTCAAGAAAAATACTGGAAGAGAAATACAGAAAATGCCCCTTGTCACAGGCCCTCACGAGCCTAACACGTGGGTGTGCGTGAAGTGTGACCCGTGCAGCCACGTGCCACCTACTTCCTCAATTTTTCGGCCACCGACGACGTCTCCGATGGACGATTTGAAGGTACCCCCTTGAAGCCCACTTAAATTCGATCATGATGGCATAATTTTCAAGCCGAAAGCACACCAGGAAGTGCCCCAAATTGTCGGTTCCAGGTCGACTGAGGTAGTCCGCCTAGGGTTTTCTAGTGATCCCCGAATCTGCTTCAAACGTACTCCAATCGCTCTGAAATGCTCCAGAAATGAAGCCCACACACCAAGGAGCAAAAGCCCTTTATCCTTTACCTTTGATTCTTCCTCAAACTCGATGAATTTGATGCCAAAATCTTGAAGTTTTGGCCCTCCTTTTATAGCTAAATTATGTCCACCTCTCGGCCAATCACCAATCACCAGCTGAGGCATGGTCTCCAAGCTTCCCACTGTTGTATACTACCTCCCCTAGGTCACCCTTGGTCGTCCCATAGCCAGATTTTGCCTCCACGTGTGGTGGATTTATGGCGGCCAATTTTTGGCTTACTGTTCACATTGCCAACTTCCATTTATTACACTTTGACCCCCTATTTTCTTCAAATGACATTTCTTTCCTTTCCCTTGACCCCCTGATCTTTCTAACAATACCACAAAGACCCACAAGTTTAGTAGTTCTCTTTTCATCCTCGAAATTCCTGAAAAATTATCATTTTGCCCTCCTTCGGGCAGAATTAAAAAATTACACTTAAGCTCGGTTGACCGATTTGACCTTAAATCTCTTTGTTTCAACTCGAAATCGCTCAAGGGTTGTTTCATACCTAAAATCTAAGTCCTCAAGACACTCCGTTGACCTTTTAGATATTCCCTAAGTTGATTCGATTTTCTCAGCCCGGTCGATAGTTGTACCAAAAACTATTCCCGATCCAACTTCTTTCATCATCTAAAATCATAACTCGTATTACTTGTTGATACCATTACATTTTCCTTAGCTATCTAAGGTCTGGGGTACTCCCTCTGGTCGTTTCGGTCACTTAAGACTGTGTTAGTGTACCCTACAACGTCATTCTTTTGATAATTCCATCTATACCCTTCACAAAATACCATTTATACCCTTAAGGATTTCTCGGGTATTACAAGAGCTGCTCCGCCAGCTGCCAACCACCTTCGCCTTCGTCCCCGGCCACCATCACGCCACCGCCAACCGCCGGTGCTTCGTCTATCACCGTTGCCTACGGTTGTGGCCTTTTTCAACTTGCGACCATGGCTGTCGTCCCTTTTTCTCCCTCAATTTCTTCCTTTTTTCCCTAATTGCTCCCATTTCCATCCTTGCATTTCAAATTTGCCTCATGTTGCTTCATGCGCATACATAATATACATACTATATATTTTATAATATATTAAGACTAAAATTTACACATAAATCCCTTAATTAATTCTAAATCCCACTTTGAGCATTTTGTCCCGGTGTCCTCACATGACTATCATTTTGTCCTATAACCACTTCAAGGTTGATTCTTACATAAAACCAGAGCCCTCTCAAGGTTTTGTTGGCTTTTCGAAAGTCCCTTACGATTATTCGATTTTTCAAACTGTCAAACTGTATTTTAGTTGTACCAAAAATTGTCTCTATTTCGATTGCTTTTAGTGTCATAAATCCCGTCTCAAGACACTCGTCATTGACATACCTTTTTCCTTAGTTATTTATGTTTCAAGGTACTCCATTCCATCGATTTGACACTTACTTAACTAAATTCTCAAACCGATTTCCAGTTCCTTGAACTTATTTAACATTATTCAATATGGGGTATTACAGATAAGGATCTTGAAATTGGTGATATGGGAACAAAGGTAAGGTTACCTCAAGGAATCGATTCATGGAATGAGTCAAGTACGTTTGATTTAGTATCGACTTAGGGGGTGATATGGCCAAGGTGTAGTCTTGAGTTTCATAAAAGTTTTTGAGTTAGAAATTTTGACAGTTCGTGATTTGGGATATATGGATAGGTTACCCCAAGACAGTCACATGGGACCCAAAAACCATTAACGAGATTGAGGTTACCTCTAAGAGAGTTTAACAATGGTTAAGGTGATTGGAAAATGTTGGTAAAGAATTTTATCTCTTTGAGTAATGAATTCTTCAATAGAAAGTGTTTTGGTTTTTTCTTTTCAAATAGTGAATACTCGAAGAGACCTACCCGACAATGACTAAAGGTATGCTGATTTTAATTCAAATAGATTTTGATTCGTTCGCGATCATGACATATGCATTAGCTTAGGAGTAAACTTGGGGAATTGGGTGACTAAATGATGGAACACGAGAAGCTATGACGTTAAGAGCATACGAATCTTGTTAGAAAATGAGCCCCATTAGGAGAATTGAAACTTCAATATTATAGATGTTATAGAAGAATGACGTAAGGATATTAGTTAGATTACGGTTGATATTGAAAGTTGAGTTTGAAATGAAGATTGGGAGACAAAAGGAATTTATCGAAGGATTTAAGATCTCTTGATGATATAGTTATGTGACACAATTAGAAATGATTGTGGACATTTGGCATAAAATTCTGGTAATACCAAGTGATATAGATCATTTTTGGGATGTGTGTAACCATTTGTGAAGAGTTACAACGAGAAATTCTGTGAAAATCATGGTATGTCTTGTAAGTATGGATCGTGTGAATTAGAATATTTGTCAAAGATTAGGAATAATATGTGATTGAGGTATTTAGGTAATTTCAATTGAGAGTTGTTGCCAATATCGGTAATTTGATTTGTCAAAAGTAAAAATTTTGAGCACAAAATTTCTTAAGAGGGGAGGATGTAACACCCGAGAATTTCGTAAGATTTAAGGTATAATTTATCTTGGGCCATAAGTAAAATCTTTAGAAGATTAGGGCTATAACATAATTATCGGTACAGTCTTGAGTGACCGAATCAATGGCAGGGAATGCCTGGGAGCCTAAATGTCGAAGGAAAATGATACGGTATTGATGAGCATTTCGAGGCGTGATTTATGACACAGAGAGAAATCAGATCGGAAACAGTTTTCAGTACAACTATGATTCATGCTAAAAAATAGAATCGTCGTAAAAAACTATCGGGAAGTCAACGAAACCTTTAAGAGTGACTTTGATTTTGTAATTAGAATAACCCTAAAGTGGTTTCGAGTTGAAACAAAAGTGGGGCGTTACACGAGGGATCTGTCTTC
This sequence comes from Diospyros lotus, assembly GCF_014633365.1. Classification (NCBI taxonomy): domain Eukaryota; kingdom Viridiplantae; phylum Streptophyta; class Magnoliopsida; order Ericales; family Ebenaceae; genus Diospyros; species Diospyros lotus. The sequence goes on from NC_068350.1 coordinate 20,043,052, forward strand.
AAGCTTTTAGGACTCTAGAAGAAAGAAACCGTCAAAGGGTACAGGGCATTCTCTCACAAATATTCTGATTCTTAAATCAGATTCTTAGAGATTACAAAAGAAATTACAAAGCTCTTGAATGAATCAAAGTGACTTCATTATGAGGAAATATCCTCCTTTATTTATATATGGAATTTCTAGGAAATGATAACAATCCCTGATATATTGAGATTTGAGATTAGGATTGTTACAGATAATCCTCACCTATTGTTGATTTTTAGGAGGAGATTTTAAAGGTAATTATTCGCACATTTGTCATGGGAATACCTTATAAGTGATCACCCGAGAGACTCTGATATGGCTTGTTGGTCTTTTTTAGCAGAAAGCTGCCAAGGGAGTCTCTAGAGCCCACTTGGCCAAGAAGGTCTCCCGGGGCCACTTTTGGCATGGACTCATTTCTCTAGACCTTATGTTTTAAGCTTTGAGTTTCATAGGCCTTAGTTTATATACACATCAATTGCTCCCTACTCTTTTCAATGAAGAGTAGCATCTATCATCGGTTTACTTTCTTCAAGAAACTCTCCTAAAGGGGACCTTTTTCTTTAGGGTGGAATTCATTTTACTTGGATCTTCCTGTTGTTGTACTTTTTGTACATTAGTTTTAATGATGAAAAACATTTATTGGTTTAATCCCTAAGTCATGAGTCAAGACTATGGTTTTCAACATACACTAATTTCAATATCATGTATTTCTTTGTGAAAATGAAAAACCAAAAGCATTTCAAGTATCAAGATTTCAAAACCCTATTTTTGACTAAGTTTGGAAGGTTAGCACCTTATAAGGAGACATATATGAAAATGTTTTCATTTTGGAAAACTATCTCTCGGTAATTTGATATCTAACATTCATTAGTGCTAAAACGATTTTTAATGAATTTTTCATCAAATAGAAAGTATATATTTTGGAGGTGGTTAAATCGTAAAATCGTAAGTTTGTACTAAAACCCAAAATCTACTTTCTTATTGTTTTGGATTTTGATTTTCTAGATATTTTTATCGAATCCAAATAGGGGGTACTTTGTTATTTACATTTATGTATTAAAGTAAATGGAGGTAAAATATAAATAAAATAAAATGAGGACGTTTACTTGCTGCCATATATACATGCTGTGGATTGTGCTGTCAAACAAATTATTCTGATATCTGTCATGTTTCTATGCATGTTTTGAAACCCCTTTGAAAAGCTTTCATGTTTTCTAAAGTGAATATGCTATTTCGAAACATCTATGTATTAGCATTTGTTTCAGGTTTTGAACTATGTTTTGAAACCTATATATCATGTTTCGAAACCTATGATGGTATGTTTCGAAACCTCATTTCCAGAGAGGTATGTTTCGAAATCTATGATAGTATGTTTTGAAACCTATGTCTTTGTCAGCAGAGATCCGAGATGTTTTTTGCTTTGCATTTTTAATATTTTTCTAAAAGCTTCTCAAAACATTTTTTAATGCATTCTCCATGGCTTGCAAAATTCAAATTCAAATTTGAAGTGGAGATCATTATTATGTGTTAGTGGGGAATAGATTGTGTCTCCCACTAATTGCTATCTCTTGGTGCATATCCAGCTGTAAAGGGTATATGTTTCGAAACCTATGTGTAAAATTGTGATGTTTCGTAACCTATTATGTATGTTTCGAAACCTACTTTTTTGTCTTGTCTCTAATGGCTATAAAACGGCTAGATTTCTATCTTTTGGTATAAATAGCAGGTATTTGAAGACAATAAGAGATTGATTGAGAAACAACAAGTAAGAATAAGAGAACACACACTAGAGACACACACACAAGCACAAGTGATCTAAATCCTTCTTGACAAAGCTTTCAAAGAAGATCCATTCATCCATTCCTAGATGTGCATTGTGATGTGAAAAAGGAGAAGCAAGTGCAAACAACGAGTCTCATCCTTCTAGCTCTGCTCACCTCAAGTTAATCGGTTTGTACAACCACATTGGTAAGATATTCATTGCTATACATTCCATTGGGTTGTAAAGATAAACTTTATTTATCTTGATTGTTGTAAGGCTTGAGTTTAGCCTAAAAACTCACTTGGTGTAAAGGTTTGAGTTGAGTCTAAAACTCATTGTGTCGAAGGTTCGAGTTTAGCCTTAAAATTCACTTGGTGTAAGGTTTGAGTTGAGCCTAAAACTCACTTGGTGCTAAGTTTGATTTGAGCCCGTAAAAACTCACATTGTAAGGTTTTGGGGTGAACCGTGGTAAAACCCTTATTGTGGTGATCACTAGTAAAAGTGATTGGGATTGTAAAATCCTTCAAGTGGGTAAACTTGAAGGTAGTGGAGTAGGCGGGTGCCGAACCACTATATATCTTGTGTGCAAAGTGTTCTTTAGCTTTCATGTATCATTATTGCCTATTGCACATGCTTTCATATGCTTTGTTATCAAAGTCTAAAACAAGGTTTTCATAAACATAAGTTTATATATATACATAGAAAACATATCTTTGATATACAAACATCTTTGGTATACTCTTAAATATATAAATCATTTTTTTCAAAGATCATTATTTTGAAATACAAGGTAAAGGATTTCGAATCAAGTAAAACAGTGAAGTAGATTTCGAAACATACATTTCATATTTCGAAACTTGTAAAAAAAAGTGAGCTATATTTCGAAACATATATAGTAAGTTTCAAAACCTACTTAACAGAAAGGTTTATTTCGAAACTTAGTATTCTACCCACAATCAAAGTTTTAAATTATCAAAAATTTATACAAATCCCAATTCACCCCCCTCTTGGGATATATTTGCCATCATTAGGAATCAACACTTCCCCTCTCTCCCTTTCTTTAATTCAACAGCTATGATTCTCTGGGAGTTTTTCATCAAGTGGTATAAATCAAGGCTTCCTCTATTGTTTCGTTTTCCCAAATTTGGAATGAACTTCTTTAAGAGAAAGTTGCCTAGTTCTTACCTAGTTTTATCCCAACAAATGGGTTCAACTGGTGCACTACAAAAAAACGATTATTTTGCGACAGTTCACTAACCGCCGCAAAATATGTTTTTTACGGCGGTTTATCCATCATTTTGCGGTGATTCTCAAAAAGTGCCGCAAAATTAATTAATTTAAAATTATAAAATTAAATTTAGCGGCGGTTTCCCGCTAAATTCAGTACTAAAAGAATTAAAAAATAAATTTAGCTGCAGTTTTATGAAAATCGTCACTAAATTTATTAATAAAAAATTTAAAAAATAAATAAATTTAGCGACAGTTTTTTGAAACCGCCGCTAAATTCAGGACTAAAAAATTAAAAATTAAATTTAGCGGCTGTTTTATGCAAACTACCGCTAAATTTATTAATAAAAAATTGAATTTAGCAGCGGTTTTAGCAAAACCACCACAAAAATTGTGTGTTTTGCAGTGGTTTATGAAACCGCTGCAAAAAAACTGCTTAAACACCCGTAGTGATAATATGATATTAAAAAATTAATTAATATTAAATTTTTTCTATTGATTAAAAATAAAATTTATCAACGATTTTGAAAAGAACCATCACAAAATTTTAGAAAATAATCTAATATTTATATTAAAAATATAAAAAAATTTAAAAAATATGTTTAACTCTAGTTTTGAATTTTTAATAAATTTATTTAAATTAATTCAATGAATTTATTTTTAATTGTGATTTATCTATAAATGTTATATATGTGTGGGGATACACGTATTTGTGATTTCTTATTTAAATTACAAAATATAAATAAATAGTACATTTGAATGTGTACAATTATTGATAATAAACAAACATTGTATACTTACAAATGTTATATAATAATTAATTATTAGTAATATTTATTAAATGCACATGTTCAAAATTAAATGTACACAAATATTATATTTGAAAAATATCGAGAGATTGTATTATATATTGTCGACATTCAAAATTAGCCAACCGTAATTCATAGGCTCGTAATGAAGACATAAGCCCAAAATGCAATGAGGAGAAACGAAACTTGTTTTTCTCCTCATTGCATTTCAGACACAAAACTGAGATTCAACTAATTAAATTAATATATGTTCACAATCTAAACTTGTTTTTGTTTTTGCAAGCATTTTTGTGACATCAAGAGACAGTACTCTCTTGCATCTCGATCGAGATATTTTCTCGCATAAAAATATTTATTATTATATCTTGATAATAATAGTGTAAATTTCTCATATAATAATGATGTGTTAAAACTTAACTCTAACATGCAATTTTTATTAGAAAATTTTATTTTTAAAATAAAATCATGAAATGTCTCCTTATTTTTTACACATGTATTATCAAAATTATTTATAAACTGTCTCAATGCTTATCTTTGTGCGTCTGTCTCTTTGTTTTTTTTTTTTTTTTTGCTGATAATTGCTTGACCTCTTTGTATAATAGTCATATATTGTTAGTTTTTTAAATTTATTCTTTTTTTAGTGTTTAGTTTTACTTTCGTTATTTACAAGTAATGCTTTGCGATATTTGTTTAATTTAATTCTTATTTATAGAAAAAATTAATTATTTGAGGTGAGAAACTAATAATAAATAATTCAATATATCAAATTAATTTATTAATTATTAGATTTATAATATAAATATATTTTTAAATAAATATATAGCAATTTGATGTAATAATCTAAATTATTTTAATATCACATTTTAGATTATTATTTTAAATTATTAATTTATTAATGATCATATTCATAAGTTATTTTAATAAATTTCAATAAAATAATTAATAATATTATTTTCATAAATAATTTTATTTTTATTTTACAAATAAATATGTTAAATAAAATAAAAAAACCAAAAAATTCCCTCCCGCCCCTTTCCCCAAATTCCCGCGAACTTAGCCCAAATCCCCTCTTTCCCCTAGAAAAAACCCGAAATCATACCCCCCTCTCACTCACTCACTCACTCACTCACTCTCTCTCTCTCTCTCTCTCTCTCTCTCTCTCGCCGTCGACCCATCTGCCTCGACCTCCGCCTAAGCATCTGCCTCTGGTCTTCGTCGCTGTGTCTGCATCCTGTTGTCATCGCGGCCTTCACCTCCGGTCTTCGCTGCTGCGTCTGCGTCCCATTATCATCGTGGCCTCCGCCTCCGGTCTTCGCCACTGCGTTTGCGTCCTGTTGTCATTTCGGCCTCCGCCTTCACTTCCACCTCCGCTTCTGCCTCCACCTTCGGTCTTTGCCCCTGCCTCTGCCTCCAGTTGTCATTGCCGCCTCCGCCTCAGGTACATCATTTATTCCTCTCTTTTGTACCGCAAATTTTCATCTACAGCACTCTCTAATTAGCAAGTGTTATGTATTTTCAATCAGTCACATCTCAGAAATATTAACTTAGATTTGAATCAACAAGGTGGATTTTAAAAATTGAAACTCCACGTCTCAGTGAGAGGATGGAACTTAAAAGGGAGCATTTATATAATTAAATTAAATTTATATCTGTTCTATTATTATATACGAGTAAATTTATCATTTAGTGATATTTTTTGAGAAATTTTGTTAATGAAGTTTGAATTTATAATATTCGATTATAGAAAATTTATAAAAATCCTACTAAAAAAGTAAAATATTATACTAAAACTATTAAATGAAGGTAATGGATTTTTATTTAAAAATTTGTATTTTTTAACATACACGTAGTAGATAGCACAAATCACTTTTGTAGTACTAATTATTTAAAATTGGGATGCAGAGATTAGCTCTGGCACCAACTATTCTGTTTTTGCTTGCTTCCTTCATCTATTTAATTCATGAATGGAATGGAGATGTGTAACACCTAGTAATCCCGGTGTTAAGGGAATAAGAAAGGAAGTGTGAAACTTCCAAAAAAAAATACCCTTGAGGAGATGATGGATCATTGAGATTGAGGGTGCCTTATGAGAGGGTATTTTGGTAATTTGGATAGTGAAGTCCAATAAAGAGTATTTTGATAAATTAAAAATAATTCCTATGCGGAATTAGGTGTGTAAGTGAATAAAATCCCAATTTGGTATTTATGTGGAAATATGGGATTAATAATTCATGAAAAGGGTATTTTGGTAATTTGAAGTGATTTCATAGAAGAAATTAATTATGGAAAATAGGGATGGCCAATATAAAGGCTTGGAAGCCAAGTTTGTGTCTTAGAGTGACACTTGGCATAATCTTGAAAATTTGAGAGAATCTATATATATTGGAAATGTGGTGGCATATATATATATATATATGTGGATTTATGAGTTGGAGAATAATTTATATAAATCAAAAAGAAAATGGCAAATGGGTCATTTTTGGCCCATGTGAGTGTAATCATTAAGTTGCTTAAAGAAAAATGCAAAAAGAAATGGAATTTAGTCACTCATTTATGAGTGAAAATGGAAGGATTATTTAAATGAAAATGAGTGAAATTTGTCACTCAAGTTGATGTGTTGAAATTAGTCAAAATAAATATATGAGAAAATGGCTAATTTTGGTATTGGAAGACTAAATTGATCCAAGGGTTAGGATCAAGTCTTGAAAAGGTGAGATATATCCAATAGCTTGTATTAAGTCTTGAAAATGGCATAAAATTGTCTCATTAAAGTAAATGAGAAAGAAATGGAATTTTCAAGAGGGATTCAATGGTTGAGATTTGGCCTTGAAAAAGGGAAAGAAATCCAATGGTTGGGATTCTAGAAGACTAAAGCACATGGATTGTGCTTTTGGTGGAGGGCTAGGATTTGATCTCTCAAATCCATAAAGATCCAAAGGCCTAGATTCATTCTTGAAATATGGAGGCCTAGTATAAAATGACAAGTGTGGAAGACTTGTCTCCCTTTGGCCATTTGTAGAAAGAATGAAAGAAAGAAGAGATGAGAGGAAAGGAAGAAGAAGAAGAAGAGAAGGGAAAGAAGATGAAAGATCTCTTGAAATGAAGATTTAAAGATTCAAGAAGAGATAAGGGATGGCCTCATGTGGAGGAGGCCTTGCATTGCATTGTAAGTAGGTTGCATAAACTTTTATATATCTCTTTGCATGCTTTACTTGTTTATGAGACCTATGGCCATGGGGGTGGGAAACAAATGGTGGGTTAATGCCTCAAACCATGTTGGGTTGTGAGGATAGAATGACTTAACCATGCTAGCATGCATTTGCCATTACATAAACTTGTTATGCTTGTATTTACTTTGCATATGCACCCTTACTGAGCTTTATGGCTCATGAGGTTTTACCCTCCCCTTGTAAGTTATTCTTATGTCAAAGAGAAAATGAAATGTTGCAAGCTTGTGGTTAAAGCTCATGGTGTATTATTCCTTTGTTGTAAATGTATGGCTTAGGGAAGCTTATTTATTGTATGTGTATCATGTAATGTAATTTAATGGTTGGTAATGGCATGTGAAGGCCTAGAACCATGGATGTAATTTATTTGGAATAAATCATGAGGGTGGAGAAATGATTTTGTTTATGAAATCTTGATTGTGTAATGAGGCTTTGAAATGAGAAAAGTGGATGTTTTGATGCGTATATGTGGGGTGGAAAAATCTGGAAATTTTTGGGTTAGAAGGATCAAGAAAAAAGAAAAAAGAAAAAAAAAAGGGAAAGCGAAGTGGCAGCAGCCGGGTGCAGCCGAGGCCTGTGTGTGGCCCGTAGGGGGCCACAGCGGTGGCAGCAAGCGCGTAGGTGCTGGCGGCCGCCCAGGCGCACGGGCAGGGGCAGCCACGCAGGCGAGTGCGCGGGGGTGGCCGCGCGCGGCAGGCGCACCGCGAGGCCTCGTGCGGGGCGTGCCAGCGGTCCCTGTTGGCCAATTTTTTTTTAAAATTTGGAATTTTGGGAAATTAAGGGGCAATTCTAAATTGATTTTTGGGCCCCTGAGAAATTTTCAAAATAAAGGAATTTTTCGGGTATTTTGGAGAATAATGCCGAAATTTTGGAAAATTGAAAATTATGAGTTTTTCCTCCTAAATTGGTAATCAATCAATGAATTGATTTAAATGGTGATTTTTTTGGAGCCCGGTAAAATTCTTGGTCTGAAAAAAAATTTAAAATAATTGAGAAAATGGCGATTGGGCATTTTCATGAGTTTTCTTTTTAACCAAATGCGGTGTAGTTGCAGCCCAATTCTTCTAGGAAATCCTGGGGTTTGAGGGAAGGGAAGGACGAGCCTAATTCCCACCTAGGGCGTTTCATCTTAAAACAAGGTCCACCCTTCACCAAAGGTCGGGCATGTGGACAATTCGGGTAATTGTTCACGAGTAACACCCGTAAGTGGGAGCAGGGCGTTACAAGATGGTGCTTCCAATCCCCATTCCTCAGTTATGTTATGTGATTGTATTCATTATCTTCTAAAATCTTATATATTGTTGAATGAAAATAGATAAAAAGAACTTTACAAAAAATTTTCTTATCAAGGTATGTTACCCTTAATAATTTTATAAAATTTCTAATTTGCATTTAGCAAGATACTATTTTTTCATTAAAAGAATATTCCAATTTATTTTTCATTTTTGTAACTCTTTCAAACAAATACAAAGCGCTTTTTAAGCTAATAATATTTTTTAGACATAAAAATCATTTTACCTTCCATTTCACTGTTTCTTTTTGCAAATGGTGAAGTTGAAGGTGATTAATTGAAAATAAAAATTATATTAAGACACACTTTCCACTTCTTAAGCAAATGAAATGTTATGTTATCTATGTCAAATAATATAACGTTTGTCTAATGCAAATAAATTTAGAGAGGTGCATGGGCTCTGATGTGGGCCCCATTCTTGCATAACTGTGGGCAACCCCATGCAATTTTCATTGTTTCTAAGTTAAAAAATAAAAAAAAGTAGCCAAAAGGCAATCTTTTGGCAAGATTTTAATTTTGCAAGTTGGGCCAAGTGATGTTTAATAGACTCGAGTTCTAAAGAATAACTTACTCTCTTATTTCTCTATAGCTAGATTTTATAAAATATGGTTCTAAAATAGTTGATTGTTTGCAACTTAGTTTAGGGACATTTTTTCTTTTTATAATAAATTGAAGTTATAGTTTATGAGTAATGTTATTTATAACAGTAGTGATGTGACAGTTCATGTAAAAGTATTTGATTGACATTAGATATCTATTCAAGAACATAAAAAATAAAATTTATTGGGTATCTTTTCATCTTTTCTAGACAAACACTTTTATATAAATTTTTACATTACTATTATTCATCTTTATCGAAGATGAATAACATTACTCCTAATCTATTGATAGTTGATAAAGTCAATAAATGCAGTGTTTTTGGTTCATATTTACTTTGAGTATTAATTACCCTCTTCACTAAGTTTAAAGTGATAATCTTAGTGTATGTAACAATTTTTGTAATGTTAAAATAATAGATTCATAATCAATCACATCATTTGTAATCATCCAATATGACCCTTTAATTCTTCATATCACAACCCACTAATTACAGCACAATCTCAAGAAAAGATAGATTAAAATATAATCATTAATTAAGTATCGATCAAAGCATAATCAGACAATAAGCATCATCGAGAGATTAATTACTGCATATTTTAAAACATTATACTCCAAGTAGTGTGAGATTTGACAGGATGACTGCATCAATGCACTCACAAGTAGTGTGAAATAAAGTTTATAGGAGTTGCAGAGTCTTTTCTAGTGCTGCATTTCATAATTAAACTCTTTTTCATTTGGGATAAATTAAACTGATTGCTCCAGGTACAAACAAGGAAAACATCAATTTTTTGCAAACAAAGAATTACACAAGGAATTAAAACATAAAGATACATTAATTAAACTTTATCACATTATTTACATCCATATTTATATAGAAAAGTTTTTGTGAGTTAATTTGTTGGTGTTAATCGGAGTTTTTTTGAGTTGATTTGCTAGTGTTTTGTTGTTATTGATATTGTTTTTTAATCCATACATATATAGGACAAAATTTTTGACATTGATAGTTAAGGCACATCTCCACAATTAGTCTCCTTACATGATTCACTTGCTCAAGTGATAGGAAAAGAACACTTAGGCCGAGTCTGAGATTTGGGATTTAGTCCGAGTCCAAATCAAGTTTTTGGGACCGCTAGTCAATTGAATGGGATATCTTCGTCTTCCAATAATACCAGTCCATCATGTCAAGAACAAGTGAACTTTTTGACAGAAGAATTACGAACTAATAAACAAAAGGTTCAAAGTTTAGAGTCGTAGCTGCAAAATTTTCAAGGTGTAGTGAGTTTTCTTTTGACAAACGTTGTGGCAAATATACCACCTGAGATTGTTGCGATGCTCAATTCAATGGTATGTTAATTCTGAAATTATTAATTTTGATTTTTCATTTTAAGTGATTGTTTATGTTTATGCCTACAAATACTTTTAAGAGTATGTTTTTATCTTTTGTATACATCTAATACAATTTTAATTATTTCAGGCACCAGATGCGAATAGTGGACAAGCTTCACCAGCGGGAAGGCGGTCTTTGATATCTAGTCATAACATTCATGATCCACCACAATCTCCAGACCAACAAAATTGATGTATTGTTAAAATATTTGAACAACTTGACTTCTAAACTTTTTAAATTTCATTTTGATATGTAAGTCTATTTTGATTGGACTTTGATATGTTACATGTTTGGATATTTAAGTTGGAATCTTTATAGTTTATTGATTAAATAGATGGAGATATTGTGTTTGTGAATTTGGATATTTATGGTTAGCTATTTAGGTACACAGGTAATTAGGTATCCTAATTTAAGGCACACAGGTAATGGTATTATTGAATTTAGCGGCGGTTTTATGACTGCCGCTATAATTTGAAATGAATTACTTTAGCGGCGGTTTTAAAACTGTCGCCATATTTTTTTATAGTGTTCATTTAGCGGCGATTTTATAACTGTCGCTAAGACATTTAATTTATTTAATTCAATAATTTTAGCAGTGGTTTCACAATCGCCGCTAAATTTAAAAAAATCGTCACTAAAAATATCACTTAGCGGCTGTTATACCAGCAGTTGCTAAAAACTGCCACTAAATGTCGTGTGACGGCTGTATTAGCGACGGTTTTAAAAATCGCCGCTAAATCACTTTGCGGTGGTTAGAAACCGTCGCTAAATGCCAAAAAAATCGCCGCTAAAAACCAAATTTTTTGTAGTGGTGGCTTTCTCGATTTTGTGCCTCTAAAGAGAAGTAATGCTCACTTCGGACTAATGCTCAAGTTTTCTTACCCTTTAACACTTATCAAGAGCTAGCAAACTTTTAACTAGCTTTCTCTTGGTGTTTTCGAGGTTCGGCACATATGGTGGTGCTGGGATGGAGAGAGAGGTTTATATGGTGGCAATAAAAAACTATAGCGTGAATTCTACAAAGCTCCCTATCGCTTTTCTCAATCCTTTCTATTGATTAGATTGAGTGTTTAGCCTATCTTGTAGCTTGTTTTTGATAGGCAAAGTTTGAAGTTGTTTCTGAAAGACAGTTGGATTGAATGCTAATACACTAAGGGGGTGTTTGTTAATCAAGATAAGAGGGAGAAAATGTCAGATATGGGAAACATTCTGGATGTTTGGTCTTTCGAACATATTTGTTAAGCTTATCTGACTGATAGGGCTTAATTGTTTATATATTTTTATCTAATTTTTATCTTAATCTTGTGTTAATTTTCTTGCATAAATGTGTGTTTATATGAATTTTATATTATTTTAATTTCTTTTTGTAGGAACCCGACAAATGATTTTAATTTGAAGATTTGGGCATAAATAGAAAAAATATATATATATTATAAAGTTAATTTTAAAATTAATATTTTAAATAATTAATATTATAATATAATTAAAATTATTATATTTAATAGTATATTAAATATTATATATTATAATAAAATAACTATTATATATATATATATGTTAATTGGCAGTGAGGCGTGAATGTGGAGATTAGGGCTCCATGTGCATGTATATATTTATATTATTAGGGGCTGGATTTTTGGATGGCTTGGGGCGCCCAGCGTTTCATATATATACATAATAATAAGATATTATAGATGAGGGCATATGGAATTAAGGAGGCGGGGACGGCGCGCACTGGAGCAAGGAATTGAAGATCAGAAGAGGCGCGCACAGTGAAGAAGCAATTGGAGATTGGGAGGAAGAAGGAAGCGGCGCACGGAAGGAAGCCACGCACAGAGCAGCAACGTGACCCAGATCTGAAATAGATCTGGGCAGGAACTTCTTTCTCCTTTCAATTTCTATTGTTATTTTTACTTTAATAATGTCTAACTAATTTATTTTAGCTAGGGTTTAGATGGATTTTAATTTTGAGATTATGTGATTATTTGTTTAGTTTGATTCAAAACCCGATTATTATTTGTGTGAGGATTTTATATTGTTGTGCTTAATGCTTTAAAAGATTGGCCACCTTTTAATGATTTATGCATGACTGACTAAAAGATTGTCATAAATTAGATCCATAGGCAATATAAATCACATGCTTGATTATGAATTCGAAAGATGATTAGCTCATGTGTGGGAATCGAGGAAGCTTAGTGAGTCAAATCTCCTTCCGAGATTAGAGATTTCCAAATAACTTAATGCTTAATTTTTTCATTGATATCTGCTCAGAAATCTGACAGTAAAATTGAATTAATAAAGGATTAATATGACTTGAGAAAGCTTATTAATTAATTGAGAGAAATCCACTATCACATGCAAATAATTATAAAATACTGTAAAGTTATTTGTGATTTTGAATCAAGTTGAATAGATAATTAGATAATCCAGATTAAATGAAATCTAAACCCTAGTGCATTCATTAATTAATCTTTATCCCAAAGAATTCAGTTTTCTATTTATTCTTCTTTTTATTTATCCAATTAATTAATTAATTCAACTTAGGCTAATTAAAATTGTTTTGATATTGTGATCTAGTCCTCGTGAGATCGACATCTTTTCATCACTATATGCATATTTGATTAGGGTGCACTTGCTCAAATTAATTGTGCATAAAATCACACATCACTGACCACTTCTGAAAAACCCCTTATAGGATAGTTAATTCCATTTAATGCATTTTAAATATTTAAATTTATTAAAAAAACTTATTTATTTAACTCTTATAATTAATATTATTTAATACATTATTAAATTGTTATATGTTTTGACAATTTTTAAATTTTAAATGACATTATTCATTTCATTGATTTTTAAAATTTAAATTTCTCTCTCTCTATATATATTTTATTAACTAATATAATTTCTTTCACCAATTTTTAAATTATTTTATTTAATTTTATATTTTATTACCTATTATGAAAATATGTTTTGGCCATTTTTAATTATCTAGATGGAATTATTGTAATTCTAATAATAATTATTTCTACTTTTCAACTCTTTTTAAATTTATTTTTGAACATGAATTTAGAAAATAAAATATTATTTTTATTTTTAATTTTAATTTTTTTGACAATTCATATTAATCATAAAATACTATTTTAATTATAAATTTGGTAATAGGGATGTTTGGTAAAAAAACTATTATCTTGGTGTTTATCATATGCATTAACAAACACATAAAAAGAAAAAATACAATTATCAGTGGATTCTAAAAAAATTAACAAACACTCTGATAGAAATCTTGGAATACTTTCCAGACTTATCTTGATCATTCCATATCTTGATCTGGAATGTATTCTAAATTTATCTTGATACCTCTTATCTTGCTCATTTTAACAAACGCCCCCTAAGGATAAAGTTTCCTTCATGCTTGAATATCAAGAAGTCACCCATATTCAGGGCGATATTCATCCATCCTGACCTAAAGTTGTGTAATTTAGTGTTCATGGTTATTGTTGTGGCATAACCAAGTAGCTAGTGCATGATGTAACACCCTGCCTTACTCGGGCACGTCACTATAAGGGAATCTCCGGGAATCTTTTTTTTTTTTTCAAGTTCGTCACTCACAGTGCTTTAAGAACAATCGTCACATGCTTTAACATGCCCGATACATATGATGGCTGGTACCCACGGTGATTTCAAGAACAATCTTCACATGCAGATAAGATCCCGAAAACTCCAGTCTTGCTCATTTAACTAACAAGATCAATAATCTTTAAACTAAACGAAACATAGTATAACGCAACAGATACATTAACATCAAAATACTGTGGCTTACCACGAGGTTCTTATATAGTATTCCCACGACAAAATACGTAGTACAAAGCTACCAAATGAAAACAACATTATCAAACATCCGTTCATACATATATCATAACAAATACTATCGCCTCCAAAATGATACAACAACAATCATAAAGAACACCATTGACCCTTAAGTGGTCACATCCTCACATTCGCAGTAGTCCCTGGCTGGAACGTTAAATGTTCCAGGGGCATAACCCAGGTTAGATAATAAACCATCTAAGTGATGGCATGATACAGTTTACTGAATGCATGAAAGATATACGAGCATGGCATACACCGACCACAACAACATGCAACACGTCTAACTTGAGAAATCTCCCTGGCATACTCAACCTCTCGTGGAAAATCCATTCCACACACCTTTGAGGTTGATCTTGCCGCGGCATACTTAACCCTCGAGTGCCCTACCGTGTCACCCGATCATTGGGATTAACCTTGCCCCATTCTCAAGAAGACCCCATCCCGCCTCTCACGGATATAACGACACGAAAATTAATACCCCGATGATATGAAAATTCACACTCCATGCACCAACTCTTTTACAAGTTAAAAATAGTTGATGCAATATACCACATGTTCAATATGCATACGATGCCACAAGTACATAAGTAAAAATGCCTATGCATAGCATCCCGAGTTTTGAAGGGTATAACCACTCATTAGAACTAGCTCAATCTCATGTAACCTAAGCTTGGGAGGGTAAAACCGCTCACCTGAACCCACAACATGCACACCAACACACTTTCAAACAAAGGTAAGACTGGAATCGAACCACTCACCTTGATTCAAAAAAGACCGATTTTTGCCTCGAAAAGCATGTCGTACCTCAAAAAATGTGCAATCCTTCTCCTTAAAAGTTCGGTCATCTCCTGTTTACCATTATGACTATAGAAATCAATATTTCTATTTTTCTCATAATTTTCTCAATTTTCTCTATTTTTTTCCTATTTTTTTAACATTTATTATTTTCAAAAAATCATAATAAATACCAAACACCTAATTTCTCCAAATATTTTTGCATAAACCTTCCTAAAATAATTTTACAAAAATTTTAAAATTAATTTTAGGGAAAACCTGGGCCTCATGCGCTGGCATGTGGGTGAGGCTGAAGTTCGCGCGTGCACACGCGATGGCTGTCTTTTCTGGCTACGGTCGCCGGCGATGATCTCCGATGGCTAGTCTGGTTGAAGGGGCTTGAAGCTCTCCTCAAGGTGACCCCAATGGAACCTTTAGATGTCTGAAACTATCACCGAAAGAGGCGTTAAAGGCCTGCTGCAGGTCGCAGCTTCAGCGAGCCTGATTTTCTGGCAACCTTGCTAAAACCCGTTGAATCCTATGTAAAATGACTCCAAACTCTCCAGAAATGCTTCCCACAATCCAAAGAACAAAAGCCCCTTATTCTCAAGGCTCGATTCAAGCAAAAATGAGAGTAATTTCGGCCGATTTGTTTTTGAAACCCTCGGCCCTCAAACCCCTTTTATACCTGTTTTCGATGCGATTTCCCACCAAATCTCACTTGTTCTTATCCCTTAAGCCCCAAATCTAGTATTTAATCCCATCGAATAGCCCTAAATCATGAGGAAATAGCTTTGAAAAATTCGATCAAAACACCGGTCACATCGCAGCCATTTCCGACCAATGGTGACCACCACTTACTTCATCATCACCCGGAGGCTATCCCCGAGCCTCCAGGCTAGCTTCCCGACGCCTCAGGGTTGCTGGCCGGCGGCCACATGTGGTGGTCGATTTCACACCACCAATTTTTTATTTTTGCACTTTAGCCCCTCAAGTTATTTCTAACCTCATTTCTCCCCTATCCATGATGCCCCTAGACTTTTCATTTATTCCTTTACTGCCCTCAAGTTTCAATTTATTCATTTTCCTCAAGAATTTCTGAAAAACTTGTTGATTCGACCTCCCTCGGGCAGTTTACACAAACTACACTTTTGCCCGGATGCCCCTAATCGCGTGTTGTCGACCTCAAACCTTCGCAAATCTCTTGATTTTGTCAAATATCACTTATTTGGGAAATTTTACCTTTATTGACTTGCTTTGACATGGACTCTCGCCTTTCATTCATGTTTTGGATATTGCACTTTGGCCCGAAACTGTAGTAAATTCCATTTTGACTCCTCAATATACAAAAATACCCTTGATATTAAATGCTGAGTATTACACATGAGCTTTCCTTTCATCCATTTATCATTAGTTCGGGACCAGCTTCCCAAACCTACATATCATAATTCCCCCTAATCGAGCCATGCTTTCGAGAGAAACCTAGAGAGATACGTCCTCTGCCTGTATTACCCCGCATTGCCCCACAACAATGTGGCTCACTTGTTTTATACTCTCTTCCTTTCGAAGGTCGTTCCCCACAAAGGAAAGGGGGGAAGGATTCTTCCTAAGACCTTTCCAATCTTAACCCCAAGACAACACCACAGATAGGGGAAACGCACCACCCTTTCTCAAGAAAGAGCATCGGACCCTTGCACATGTGTGTCACATGTATCAACCTAATGTCAATAAATAACCCCCAACTCTCTAGTTTCGGGGATGAGGGGAAAAAAGAAAGACAAAGGGCCCAATAGGTCTAGATAAGCACAATATGCTTAAGCTAAAGCGAATACAACTAGCAATAGCGAACCTTCATCTCGCACGATATTTTCACATTTTTACTACAGCTACATCTTACATTGCATAAAGACCTCATTTGAATTAAGTATCGAAGGGCCCAAGACAGAGAAATCCTTGCATTTCTCTAATTGCTTTATATATTGTAGATCTATCTTCCACAACTCTCCCAGCCTGCAGATCAAGCCCTTTCCAGGCTAGTGGGGTAGGAGATGTGAGAGCTTTTAAAGCTCATTGCCTTCATCTTCTTCCCATAGTTCTTCATTCTTCTTTGCTTCTGGTTGGATCTTTTTTTTCTTCTTGCTCCAAGATGTCAATCGATCTCCTTCTTCTCTTGCTCTTTTTGTTAATCCTTGGTTGTGAAACAACCAATAGTAACCCAAAGGAACCATTACACCTTCCGTTCACCTTCATTGACATGGTCCTAGCACAGGTCCAATGAAGGGTTTTAAGGCAACATGGACGGGCTAGGTCCTCCACATTTGAGGAGGCAGGCTAGTCACCCAGGTTTTGGTGGTTCAAGAGTAGATTTGGATAGCTTGGAGGAAGCTAGGAGCTTGCTATTGAGGCACGTTGGACAACCGACAACAACAATCATCCATTGAGGCGTAAATTTCGAACGCCCTATAGATGGTTTGTGTTTATATGCATATAGATGTTTAATATCGAGTCTTACAAGGGTTTGTTTTCTTTGCGCTGCACGTTTAATTTTGGTTTTGAAAATGTTTTAAAATCGATATACCCTTGCATAGATCCACCAAGCATTGAATTTTTCGTTTGGGATTTTACTCCTTTCAGTGGTATCGGAGACTTGACTCCGTATTTTCATCCTATGCGTGTGTTTGGTGTAATGTGTGCTTGTTTCGGACATGTTTTGCTCTCTATTTTGTTGCAAGTTTACAATGATTGTCGACAGTTCGTCCAAATTGTTTACTGTTTTTGATGTCTGAGTAGGATACAATTGACAGTTTCTAGTGACCCAGAAAAACGGTCAATCGAGTCTTGGAGAATGTTAACTGGTTTTGTTGAAACAACCCGAAATAGTTGATAGCCATGAAAGATGTTGATCGTTTGTTCTAGTGGGAGGAATAGTTAATAGTCTTTGAGACAATTGATAGTTTCTGCTTCACAAGGGAATAACAGTCGACTAGTTTATCTTGTTTGCTAGCCAGTTGTCTGTTTCTCTTTAGTACATGCCTAAATGTAATGAGATTATGTTAAATGGCTTAAACCGAAAGAAACTTAACATTAGATGTCATTGGTCTGAAAAGTGGAACACATTACATAAGCAAAAGATTTATTTTAATTTAATTGTAAATATGCTAACATGCTGATGTGGGAATTTATTAAGGGTGTGCAAAAAAATCGGTGCACCGCGGAAACCGACCAGACCGAACTAGTCAGTTTTTTTTTTTATTTTGGTCGAAAACGGTTTGGTGGCTGTGCAAACCGCGCGTTTCGCGGTTTGCACAGCCGGTGGTTCGGTTTAAAACCGAATCAGCCAAGAAATTCATAAATATATATATATTAATAGTATAAATACTTAATAATCGGCAGCGGGCAACCCTTCTCCCCCACCCTCGCACATTCGCAAGGTTTGAATCGCGCAACCCTAATCGATCTTTCGATCCTTCTCCCCCACCCGCGCAAGCGCAAGCTGCGCAACCCTAATCGACAGCAGCCCCATCCATCCCCCACCCTTGCAAGTCCCAACCCTAATCGACAGCCGTCATAGCTCCCTCTCTCACCCTCGCAAGTTCGCAATTGCAACCCTAATCGATCGGCAGCCCCTTCTCCCCCACCCGCACAAGCGCAAGCTGCGCACAACCCTAATCGATAGCAGCCCCATCCATCCCCCACCCTTGCAAGTCCCAACCCTAATCGACAGCCGTCACAGCCCCCTCCCTCACCCTCGCAAGTTCGCAATCGCCCCTCGGCACCCAGCCCCTGCAATCGCAAATCCATCATCTTCTCTTCTACTTTCTCTTTGCTTCTTGTCCTCGGATTTTCGTCAACAGCCCACGCCCACAGTTCCACCGCCGGCTGCGAAAAATTGAGGCAGAGAAGAGGACCGACGAGAAGACCGGTTCTTCAATAGGTAGATGTGTGTATTTTTATTAATGTTTAGTGTTCACTGTGTTTGTTTGTTTGTTTGTTGTTATTGGGTCTAAAATAGGTTGTGAGCACTTCTCAATTTGATAGTAGATTCGGCTAACAATTGACTAACTACAACGTAAAATGGGTTTTGGCCAAGTGTGGAGTAGCCTATATTGTTTGTTTGTATGGCCACTGGCCGCTTAGTTGGAATGATCGATCTTGGGTGTAGCAGTTAGCAGCAACAAAATGTATTTAAATAGTGGATGCATGTTATTAAAATGAGAACGATTGTAGAGGATTAGGCATATGATGTATATATATTGTAAATAGACTGATAATTAGAAGTTACAAGATTTTGAAATAGATAAGTCATTTTTACTCTGTTTTCTTCTTCTCTGTAATTTCTGGTTCTTGATTGTTAGATTTTGATTATTCACAAATGAGGATTAGACTTGAAAATAGTTTTTCTATAAAAATCATAACAAATTTCATAATTAAGTGTGTTCATGGATCTAGATGTATTACAAGACTTGTACTATAGTCTAATTTGCTTCAAATTTTTTATTGCTTTAATAGCAGATGGAAACAGATAGTAGCACCAATGATTCATCCGTTAAAAACCTCAATGAAGGTAGTGGTTCTAAACCTCCATTACCTTCTAAGTTTAAGGATAAAGGTATGAAAAAGAAACCTAGGCTACAATCTGAAGTATGGGATCATTTTATAAGAAATGAGGATGACCCTTCTGAGCCTAGAGCTATCTGCAAGTATTGTGGAAAAAATTATGCAAGTGATACTAAAAAAAATGGGACAAGTACTCTTTGGAACCATGTAAACAATCAATGTAAGAAGAATCCTTACAGAGTAGAAGATAAGAAGAAAAAGATTTTACATTATCTAAAGAATAGTGACAATGAGGATGGAAGTGTTGGAGGTAGTAATCTTCTAGCTGTGGGATTTAGTCATGCAGCTTCTAGGATAGCATGTGCCAAAATGATTGTCATTGATGAATTGTCATTTAGGTTTGTGGAGCAAGAAGGTTTTAGATTATTTTGTGGTGTTGCATGCCCTAAGTTTGATCCTCCTTCACGCACTACAATTGCTAGGGATATAATTAGTCTTTACAATGATGAGAAGAAGAACTTGAAGTCATTTTTTGTTAAGAATTCACAAAGAGTCTCCCTTACCATCGATACATGGACTTCCGTTCAAAATGTCAACTATATGGTGCTTACGGCTCATTTTATAGATTCTGAATGGAAAATGCAAAAAAGAATCTTAAACTTTTGTCAAATTCCAAATCATAAGGGAGAGACAATTGGTAAAGCAATTGAGGCGTGTTTGAAACAATGGGGTATTGAGAAGATGTTCACAATCACAGTTAATAATGCTGCTTCTAACAATGGGGCTATTGGGCACATGAAGAAAAGATTACAAATTTGGAAGAGTGCTGTTTGTGATGGAGAATTCTTACACGTGAGGTGTTCGGCTCATATTCTTAATTTGGTAGTGGGTGAAGGCTTAAAGGAATTGGACTTCTCTATCATGGCTATACGTAACGCAGTTAGATATGTTAGAGCTTCTCCTTCAAGGTTGGCAAGATTCAAAAGTTGTGTCAAGAATACTTGTAAAGAAGAGAAGGCTCTTGTGTGCTTGGATGTGCCAACAAGGTGGAACTCCACTTATTTTTGGAGCATGCACTGAGATTTGTTGACGCGTTTAAATTATTGGAAGAAGAGGATTTGCTTTATTTGCAGTATTTTTGTGAAGAGGATAGAAATGGGAAAAGGCCTATTGGGCCACCAAATTCTAAAGACTGGGAGAATTGTGCAACGTTCTGCAAGTTTTTGAAAACTTTTTATGATGCTACCCTCATGTTTAATGCTTCTTTGAATGTTACTGCAAATAATTATTTTCATGAAATTTGTAACGTACTTGGGAGACTAAACAAATGGAGTTCATCTTACGAATCAATCTTGAAAGATATGGCTTCTAGCATGAAGATAAAATTTGATAAGTATTGGGGCAACATTGAAAAATAGAATATACTTTTTTATGTGGCGGTTGTGCTTGATCCTAGGTACAAGATGAAATATGTTGCATTTTGTTTACGCAAGCTCTATTCTGAAGATGAAGTTAAAAACGTAATGGATTCTATCAAGATCGCTCTAGGGAAGTTAGTGAATTTTTATGCAACAAATAACTCAAATGGACAATCAGGAGAACATAAACAGGTGGGACAAGTTCTGAATAAAAGATTTCAGTTGTGGATTCTGATGAGGATGATGATGTTAACATGTTCAAATCTGATTTTGAGAAAGAATGTATTGAAGATAATGCTTTTGAAATGAAAAATGAGCTTGACAGGTACCTAGCTGAGCCTAATGAGGATATAAGAAATAATATTTTTGATATATTGAATTGGTGGAAGGTAACTTCATCAAAGTACCATATCCTATCAGAGATTGCTCGAGATGTTCTTGTCATCCAAGTGTCAACAGTTGCTTCTGAATCAGCTTTTAGCACTGGAGGTAGGGTGCTTGATTGCTTTCGGAGTTCATTGAGTCCATCTATGGTAGAAGCGTTGATTTGTTGCAAAAATTGGTTGAGAGGGACGTCTTTACCATTGGATATGACTTCAGTATTAGAAGAGCGTGCTACTTATGAATCAGTTGAATTTGGTAATTTTTTATTAACTCATCAAACATGTTTATTATTTTGTTTGTATTAATTCTTAACATTTTATTTTTCTAACTTTATTGTTTATCTTAATATTACAGATAAGTCCACCATGACAACAGATATTGTAAACATTGATTAGTGATGAAGTTGAAGTTGGAGGCTTGGAGCATGTGTGGTTGTGTTGTAAACTTTGAACTTTTAAGTTTGTATTTTGATCGGATTGTAACTTATCTTATTTTGAATGGTTTTGTTATTGCGTGGCATGTTTTTGCCGTTTTGGACTCTAAATACTTAGTTATGATTGGTGGTTGCCAACTATAATTCATTGTTATACAGGTTATAATTGCTGAATATGTTGGATAGAATTTTTGCTAAATAGTTGAATAGGTTATAACAATGTTATGGCATGTTTTGTTTATTTATAACAGGTTGGATGTTGTATGTTGAAATGTTGAACAAGTTATTTTCTGCTTTCAATGTTGAATAGGTTATTTTCTGCTAAATAGGTTATTTTCTAACAGGTTAATTGCATTGCTAAACAGGTTAATTTAATTACATAATTCATAATTCATTGTTAAACAGGTTAATTTGATAATTTGTTTATTTTCTAAACTGGTTAATTGCATAATTTTTTGCTAAACAAATTATTTTTTGCTTTCAATGTTGAAATGTTATATGTTGAATTATACTCTTTTGTGTTTATTTTTTGTTTCTATTTATTTAACTTTGATTGTCTTTATTTACTAATATTTGTGCCTTTATTTACCATTTTTAAGTAGCATTTTTAGTGATTTTAAAACGCTTGTACCAGATTTTCAAATCGCGGTAAACCGCACCAAACCAGACCGCAAATGCAATGCGGTTTGGTGCGGTTTGGCCGCATCCAAACCAGATCGCGGTTTGGCTTGCTGAAAATGGTTCAGACTGACCAAACCGCACCGTGCACACCCCTAGAATTTATCTATATATGTATTGGTCATAATTGAGTAGTATTTTTAGTATTTTATATGTAATTTACTTAGACTTGTCTAGTATTTTGAATTTCTTTCACATATATTTAATTTTTTAATATTTCTTGTTATTTTACAGGAATACTACTTGGTGTTTGAGTTAAAAATAAAAATAAAAACATAAAAAAAATATTATAAAGTTAATTTTAAAATTAATACTATAAATTAATAGTATAATATAAATAAAAAATAAACATTATAAATAAGTAATATTATAATATAATTAAAATTAATATAATTAATACTATATTAAATATTATATTTTATTATATATTATATTATGTATATATATTATATATTGAAGTGGCGTGAACATGGAGCATTAGGGTGGCCATATGCATGTACATATATAATAATAATATATGAGAATAAATGGTGGGATTTGGGAGAGAAGGAATTGGTGGAGACGACGAACAAAGGGAATTGCCAGGGAAGGAGATAGAAGATTGGAGCAGCGTACAGTGAAGCAAGGGAACAAGGGAGAGATTGGAAGCTACGAAGCGGCCTGCGCACTAGTGGCGGAATCACGCTCAAGGCGGACGCGGGCAATGGGCTAAAGTGGCTGAGGCAAATCCGTTGGAGCAGCAAGCACCCAGATCTGTTTTAAATCTGGGCATAGAGCTTCTTCTTCTTTTTCTTCTTTGTTTAATTAATTTTTTTATGCTTTTGCTGTTATTTTAGATTTTAATTAACTTTGTTATGAACTAATTTATTAAAGTAAGGCCACGCATTTTTAATAATTTTATTTCCCTTGCAAAATTAATAATTATGTGATTAAATAATAGATCATGTGTCAAAGAATACACATACATTAATACCATACAAAGATAGGATACCTTGAATCATGTCATTCTCCTTCTCCACCTCGACTACACCCTTGTACATGGGGGTCTATCAATGATAGCCGGACGCTGATCTGGAGGCAAAGCTAGCTGAATCATAGGCCTCTGAGTGGACCTCTATCCCTAACTTCCAAGTCTAGGTCCTCCAGGCTGAAGTCCATAGTGCATGAGTTGGCTCGATGACCCTTTTGTCCACATCGATAGCAAATTAAATCCCTGCCTATTGAAGCGGTATCCGTATTCAGAGGGAAATCCCTCCAATGGTGTCCTATCTGTCCACAAAGAAAACAAGCCCCACCTTCTCCTTCTTCTCTAGCAAAGTGACAAGGATCACGATGCTTCTTGCCAGATATCTTGCAAGTTGGAATTTCTAGGGTACTCCTCACTGGCCCAACTTCCCATCTTCTTTTCTTATTGTTGTTATGCCCTTGTGAAGATCCTGCTTCCTTTGATAATACCCGATCTAGTCCCATCTCAATCCTTTCCTTTTCCACAGCATAGGCTCGTTGCACTGCAGTAGAGTATTCTGTAATCCAAGTCCCGGTTAGAGTATATATGATCTTAGGTCGTAGGCCCTACTGAAATTTTGTCGCCTTGCTTATGTTTGAGGCCACTAATTCTGGGAAAATTTTGACAAGGGAAATAAATTATGCTTCGTACTAGGCTATTGTCTTACTTTCTTGGGTTAATTCAATGAGTTCATATACCTTATTTGCTCGCATCCATTCAAGAAAATACGTATCATTAAACACCAATTGAAACTCCGCCCATGTAGGCTCTCTATCTACAAATCTATGTCTAGCCGTCTCCCACCATGATTCTGCATCACCAACCAACAAGAAGGTCGCCAACTGCACTTTCGGTGCATCAGTGCTTCCTACAGCCTGCAGGTGCTTCTCCACTGTCCTTATCCACTTTTCTTGGCCAAGGCATCATTTCCCCCACTGAATACTAGGGTCGTAGGGCCATAAAATTTTTCAGTAACTAGCTTCTAGCACTACCCTCTACTTCTTGTGCCATTCCTTGAGGTACAAGACTTGCAGTCTGTAATACCCCGTATTACATGGTATTGAAAAATAAATAATTTTTAGTGATTTTGAAAGGATCTCAGGTGATCTAAGAAGCCCGAAAGTCGGTTTCAAGAAATTAATTAATAAAATTGTCAAATCGACTGTAGGAAATGTCCCGGGACTTGGATGTCCAGGGAAGAGGGCATGAAATTGGTGAGCGTCTTGAGGTGAGGTTAATGATGCTAGAAGCAGTCCGATCGGGAATAATTTCTAGAATAAATTCTATATAAGCCTGAATGAGTGTTAGTACCGAATGGTTGTAAAGGACCTCCAGGAAGCTGAGGGAACCCTAGGGGTGGTCTGGTTTTGTGAGTAAGGAAACCCTGAGGTGTTTTTGGGTAGAGAAAAGGTCTCGTGTAGGCGTAGAGATGAAATCAATATTTTTGAGTAAATGCCAAATATTATTTTTTGGAACAATTAAGTTTTTGTGGGCTGGATGGCAATTAATTAAAGCATTGGAAGAGTTAAAGTGAAATTGTGAAAAGTAAGGGGGATAAATGCGTAAATTATATAAATAAATTTATATATGTGTGTGCACGCGCACGAAAGGGGGATGAAGCTTCCTCCCCGTGATATTTTGAATCAGAGAATGAAAGGCAGAGCAATCGGGAAAGAGCTTGGCTGAGAGAGGCATCGCGCGAGAGAGAAGGGAGATGGAGAGAATGAGAGAGATCGAGAGAGGGAGAGCAGGCCAGTGGCTAGAAGAAGAAGCTAGCAGCGAAGGCGACCATAGCCAGTGCGAGGCAAGTAGAGCGACAATAGTGGCGAACCAGCGATGGTGCGCAACAGAGTAGCAACAGTAGCTCGCGGTGGCACGAGGGAGGAGGCCAACTGTGGTTGCAGTGAGCTCGGCTGAGGCGGTGGCCGGCAATGGCGGTTGTAATGTTGCAGCTGCGGGTGCACGCGCAGGAGCTGCAAGCCGCGGTGGAGGCAGTGCAGGTCGATGGTCGCATGGCCGTTAGGTGCAGCCGGCGATGGCCGCGGGCGAGCGGTGGCTGTTGGGGGAGCCAGGGGGCAATGATCGGCTGCTGGTGCAAGGCACGTGCAGGGAAGAAGGCACGGGAAGAAGAATCTAGAGAAGAAGGAGCAGGCATGCGAGAAATGAGTGAAAAAAAAGAAAGAAAGAAATATAGAAAATGTGGAAAATGGTGGAAAAATAGAAAAGATTAGTTGAAAATTCAAAAAATTGGGGAAATTTTCCAGAAATTAAATTGGGGCTCGAAGAGCATTCCGGAGTCTCAGAAATGGGGTTTTGAGCGTAAGATGGCATCCTAGGAGGCAACGCCAGTGTGGGCATTTGGCCAGATTTTTCCCTCCAGATGGGTTAAGGCTCTATCGAGGAGGTGGTGGTCCTAGCAGAGTGCGAGGTTCAGGTTGGAGTTCGTGATGAGGCAGGGAAGAGGCTTCGAGCTAGGTAAGGGATGACCCCAAGTGGTGGTGGCCTTGCTTGCATTGTAAGTGTTTCTCTATGAGTTGTATGTAGTGGTTAGCATCTGCGTGATATGTGTTCTAGTCTACCTATGGCCATATGGAAGACTAGTGTGGTGGGAAGGGTTGGTCGATGCCTTAACCTAAGGAGGTTATGAGGGCAGGGAAGACTACCCGTTTGCATTGCATTTTTGCATTACATGCCCTCTCATACTTCATTTACTTATGCATTGCACCCTTACTAAGTCTTTATGACTCATGAGGTTTTACCTCATGTTGTAGATGTTGCAAGTCCAGAGGCAAGCATGGATGGCGTAGGGAGGATGAAGTGGCAATTAGCATGTTGCCCGAGATGTGTTATTGTATATTCTCTTGTATTTTCATATGTAATCCTGTGATTGAATGTACTTGTTGATGAGCGTTAAATGTATCTAGTTGCTGTATTTATTGTAGTGTGAGAGGTGTTTGTGAGATTACTTTTTGTATACGGCTTTAGTTGGTGGGGCTAAGTTCGGATCAGGTAAAGATCGAAAGGGTATGTTCCCTTAAATCCCCAGTACTCAGTGGATATTTGATGTGCTAGTTTGTGCCTGGGTCACCTTTGGCTCGTTGTGTGGCGAGCTAAAGAAATGTGAAGCTCACTCGAGTTTCGGGTCCCAGTTCGCTGTGTTTCCTTGATTATTTGGGGGATCAATTCCTCGAGTGGAGTGAAGGGAAGGACGAAGCCTATTGCCCACCTAGGGTGTTTCTTATTGCAACATAGTCCCTCTCTTCATTGTTGGTTGTTGTGTGTGAGTAATCCGGTCGATTATTCATTAGTGGCACCCGTAAGTGGGAGCGGGTCGTTACAGAGTCTGTACCTCATCAGTTTTTTTCGTTCTAAATTCATTTTCCACCTTCTATTGTGGTTGCTTTTGAACTCTTTGGTTAGCCATAAGCTCATCCATCGGTCTTTGCATACCCGCCAAAACCCCTCTTATCTTTTTCACTTCATGGCGTAAATCCCCAGTCGATTCACTCTGAGTGACTGGAGCAGGCAGGGGAACATTCTGACCTTGACCCCTACATGGCGATCTCCTTCTTCCTCTTTGGGTACTCATGTGCTGCAAAATCCAATCACTTTTAAAATCCATTTCTTAATTAAATTCACACTAAATGACTAGACATTGTCCTAACTCTAATTGAATCTCCTATGTGTACAGAGTTCACTCATACTCATACCTCAAAACTCGACTCTGATACGAAAACTATCACGACTTACCTCTCGGAGTACCCGCTAGCATAGGCAATTCGTGAGATGGTCGCTAGGAAATGGAAACAAAGCATCCTACCAATACTTTCATGGCATTTCACTAACATTTAAAAGTATAGTACTTTTCATTCATATAACATCATCTAGTAACATGTCTAGTCTAGGCTTAATTGCCCATACAATACAAAAAACATAGGTGGCATGAAGCAAAATTACCTTAAGACATTTGTTTTCCCATGCCCTGCCAAAAAGAAAACAAAACACTCCCCAGCATCCTCTGACCGGCATGACTCTGTACACACTACGCATCTCCTAACATCAGGTGTGGTAAGACTCACTGCCCATTATTGTTTTGCCCTTATCTAGAATGACACAAAGTAAGCAAAGTGAGCCACAAGGCTTAGCAAGTATAATTTATGAAAGAGTAAAGTAGTAGGAAACAATGAGACATAAATAAACATACAACAAATTTATTTTACCATGTGTGATTACACCATGCATTTCTAACTCAACCATACATGCGTCACATATATCATATCACAACATGTCATATGCTACAATATAAAGTGAATGCACCATCAACTCATAGACCGTTATCCACCCTCGTCCTAACCTTATTTCAAGCGAGTCTAAATAGCTATAGTGGGACTCTAACCCATAGTCTTACACATCACAATGACAGATGCTAAGGGACTCTAACCCACAGTCTTACATGTAACGAGGTACATATGCAATGGGACCCTAACCTATAACTTTACATTTTCCCCTTTGTAGGACATCCTTTTTCTTTCCATCCGTGAAAAATAATAGGTATGCTAATGTACATATAAGTATATTGTGAGACTATGAGCTTAGACACCAAAAATTTGATAATAAACAAAAGATTTACATACAACTAGATTTTATGTAAAAACTCAAACTTTTTGTGAAAACACACCGAATCTCAAAAGAACCCCAAAATTTACCATTTGCAAGTGTTACCAAAACCCCCCAAAGGACTTATTTTCATCAACCCCACAAAAAAGAGAGGCATTTATACATAAATAACAAAGAAAGAAGGAACTTGCCTTAAGTTGTAAAAACTCGTTAAGCCAAAATTACCGCCTCCAAGCTAACCTTTGATCCTTACTAAAGCCCACAAATCAAGCTAGATAGTGAAGAAACAAGTAGAAGAGAGGAATTTTTTAGGTGGCTGAGAAGAAGGAAGAAGAAGAAAGAAAGAAGAAAGAAGGTGAAGGAAAGAAATGAGAGAAGGAGAGGAAGGAATGAAGTGCACGAGTAGCCCCCCTCCCCCTCTTTAATTCCCTTTTGACTTTACCAATTTACCCCTTTTTCAAATATGCCAATGCCCACCATGTCCCCATTCAATTTAATTCGTTTTAAATAAACATACATGCATGTACACATTTCTTTTCCTCTTTCCCTTTGCTTTTCTTTTTCTTTTCTATACACAATTTATTTAACATTTCATCTCTTTCTTTTTCTTTTTTTTCCAATTTAATCATTTTATGGCCACAATATAATACACGCAAAAATAATATCAAAAAATAATTTAGACCCATTAACGGGTCGTTATAGAGCAAGCTTAGTGTATTTCAAATTCTAATTGGAAAAACCAACAAAATAATCCATATTCTAACAGCTATAATACAGGTTGGAAAAATCACCCCAATTTTTCCTAGAGGGATCAGAGCAGCAGTAGCAATTCTAGGCCTAGCAATCCTCCTGGTTTTCAACCAAGACATCAAGGAGTGATGCAACAACAACCAAAAAGCAAGCCGTATTGGGAGTTGGCAATTGAAAAGTTAGCAAATGCCACTGCAAAGAGATTTGAAAAGCTAAAGGCAAAAGTAGACCAGATGGCTAGTTTCAACAGAAATCTAGAGGTTCAAATGGGGCAGATATCAAATGCCATAAATTTGAGAGGTCAAGGTAAATTACCCAGTAAAACTGAGGTGAATCCAAGAGATGAAGTCAAGGCAATGACATTGAGAAGTGGTAAGCAACTTGGTGAGGTAAGCTAGCATGTTACAAAGGATGTTGATAAAAATAATAATGTTAAGAATGAGCAGAACGAGATACCATCCCTAACACCACCTGTTAAACCTTATGTTCCTCTTATCCCTTTTCCTTAAAGGCCTAAATAGAATAAGGTTGACAAATAGTTTGAAAATTTTCTTGAAGTTTTTAAGCAATTGTACATTAACATTCCATTTGCAAATACTTTAGCATAGATTCCTGCTTATGTAAAATTTTTGAAAGAAATTATGTCAAACAAGAGAAAGCTAGAGGATTGTAAGTGTTACAAAATTATATCGATAACAAACCACAATCAAATCAATCAACCGCACAAGAACACAAAATTTTACATGGAAAACCCAAATCGAAAAAAATCATGGGCAGAAAGAACAAAATATCACTAACCAAATATTGGTAATACAAAAGTGATATAGGTACAACTAATTCCAAAACATTTGACACCTATTTATAGACCTAAAATCATCTATTGATGAACATATGAAATCATATCCTGATCAGAAGATGATGTATGAGAATATTCTTTCAGATGAGATAAATCCCACATGAAATTGAATTTGACAACATCATAATCACAGTTAAATTCGAAGTCATAATCAAGGTCAAATTAAGAGTTCCAATCTTAGTCAAATTTGAATTCTGGGTCACAACTGTAACAAGCTCGACCTTGACCCGAAATTCAAAATATAGAATTATCCAAAATTCTTTCTTCCAACAAAATTACAGAGAATTAATCTCATGATAAATACCAACCAAAATTGCACCATAGGAAATACCACCCAAATCCACACAAAGTTACTGTAGTGGATATCTTTTGCCTCACTTAAAGCATAGCCACGTATCAGCCTTAACATATCTTTTTTAATTTTAATAACTCCGCATTTATCAATATAAATCTCTCTTGATAACTCCACCTTCATATAAATCCATTAGTCCAAAATTGCACGTATTTTAACCTACCATTGCGAGAATCAAATATTCCGATCCAATAACAGAATATCATACTTCAAGGTAACCAATATGAAGATTAAATAACCTCAAATAATGCCAAACGGTCCATAAACAAAATTCCAATTGAAAATAAACTAAAATACCATATCCAGGCCAAATCTAGACATAAAAATAGAATTGGATCTGTTAATTTGGCTAACTAGATCTGAAGCGGGTTGGATCCTGGTGAGTTGGGTTGACTAAGATCTGGGCCAAATCTAGGTGTGTTAGAACCTTGAAGCTTCCTCCAATACGAGAAACCCAATCGGCAATGGCAGCTATGTTGACGGACGACAAGCAATAAGGAAGGCCGATGGTTGATGGCAGAGGAGAAGGTGACGAAGGCTAGCCAATGATCGACGGTGGAAGAGAGAGTAGATCGGTAACAAGAAGCTCGACAACTATAGGCGATGTTCCAATCGACGAAAGGAAAACGACCAATGAGGTGGAGGAAGATGACTAGATCTGAAGTGATAGCAAGGGAAAGAGGGGTTGATGGTGAATGCAAGGTCATCAGTGAAGGAGGAGGAGGCGAACATGCAGCGGCAGCAGGGGCTGAACGTGCTGAGAAACCTAAAACCAGCTTATGCAGATGATGATGCAGATCCAACGGCTAAGATCTATCAAATGTTGATGGTTTGATCCAACAGCCCTGATACCAGTTTGTTACGAAATTGGATCGACATCAAACCACAATCAAACCAATCAACCACACAAGAACACAAAATTTTACATGAAAAACCCAAATCAGAAAAAACCACGGGCTGAAAGAACAAAATAAGTTTGTTACAAAATTGGATCGATAACAAACCACAATTAAACCAATCAACCACACAAGAACATAGAATTTTACATGGAAAACCTAAATCGAAAAAACTATGGGTAGAAATAACAAAATATCACTAACTAAATATTAGTAATACAAAAGTGATATAGCTACCACTAATTCCAAAACATTGAATGCCTATTTATAGGCCTAAAATCATTTATAGATGAACACAAGAAATCATATCCTAATCAGAAGATGATGTATGAGGATATTCCTCTAGATGAGTTAAATCTCATATAAAATCGAATTTGACAACATCAAAATCACAGTCAAATTCGAAGTCATAATCATGGTCAAATTAGGAGTCTCAATCTCATTTAAATTTGAATTTTGAGTCACAATTGTAACAATAAGACCATTGCCTTGACTAAAGAATGCAGTGCTATGATTCAGAAGAAGCTACCACCAAAGTGGAGAGATCCAAGGAGTTTTTTTTATCCTTTGTACTATTAGTGATATTAATTTTCCTAAAGCTTTGTGTGATTTAGGTGCAAGTGTTTCATTGATGCCCTTATTTGTGTGCAAGAAACTTGGACTTAAGGAGACCCAACCAACTACCGTTTCTTTATAGTTCTCTAATTGGTCGATGAAGTACCCATCAAGGATTCTAGATATTGTGCTTGTGAAGGTAAAAAAAATTCATTATTCCAATAGATTTCATTGTTCTGGACATGGATGAAGACATGGAATTCCCTATCATTCTTGGATGTCCTTTCCTAGCCACAACAAAAGTTGTTGTTGATGTGAAAAATGGTAGGTTAACATTGAAAATAGGTGAAGAAAAGGTAGAGTTTGATTTATTTAAAGCAAGTAAATACCATTCTTTCATTGATCATGTGTTAAGAATAGATTATGTTGAAGACCTAACTATAGAGGTTTTTCAGACATAAATGCCTAAGGAACCTCTTGAGAATTGTTTAGTGTGTGTAGGAACAACGAGAGATAGCAACTACTTTGGAGAGTCCATGTGTTAAGTTTAAGCATAAAGGTAGGTATTTTGAAGAGTTAGGAAAACGTAAGCCACTCCTTCCCGCTTCTAATGTGCAGGCACCAGTTCTTGAGCTAAATGGTTTTAGGAGAAAATGATACTTTACCCGTGATTGTAAATGCTTCTTTATCTGATAGTCAACTTGAGAAACTATTGCATGTCTTAAGATTGAGAAAGAAGGCCATAAGATGGACAATTACAGACCTCGGGGGGATCGTCCCTTCAGTGTGTGTACATAAAATATTAATAGAGGATAACCATAAACCTGTAATTGAAAATC
Organism: Diospyros lotus; assembly: GCF_014633365.1. Taxonomy (NCBI): domain Eukaryota; kingdom Viridiplantae; phylum Streptophyta; class Magnoliopsida; order Ericales; family Ebenaceae; genus Diospyros; species Diospyros lotus. Next base: position 20,075,361 of record NC_068350.1, read on the forward strand.
AGAGGTGGTTAAATCCTAACAAGAAAGAAGTAGTGAGGGTTGAAATTCTAAAATGGTAAGATGCAGGAATTGTTTATCCAAACTCTGATAGTGCATAGGTTAGTCCAATGTAGGTGGTACCTAAAAAAACCAAGATGACTATTGTGCATAACGAGAATAATGAATTAATACCCACGAGGACAATAACTGGTTGGAGAGTTTGCATAGATTATAGAAAACTGGATAGTGCAACCCGTAAAGATCATTTTCCTTTACCTTTTCTTGATCAAATGCTTGAGAGACTTGTTAGGTATGACTATTACTATTTTCTTGATGGTTATTTAGGGTATAACCAGATTCCAGTAGCCCCCGAAGACCAAGAGAAAACCACTTTTACTTGTCCATACAACACTTTTGCATTTCGTAGGATGCCTTTTAGATTATGCAATGCACCTGCTACATTCCAACGTTGTATGATGGCCATTTTTCTAATTTCGTTCAGTGGATTATGGAAATTTTCATGGATGATTTTTCTATTTTTGGCTCTTCTCTTGATGATTGTTTGGCTAATTTATCTCAAGTTTTGTAGCGTTGTAAAGAAACCAATCTAGTTTTGAACTGGGAAAAGTGTCATTTCATGGTGCAGGAATGCATTCTTTTAGGTAATAAAATTTCCACAAGGGGAATTGAGGTGGATAGGGCAAAGATTGATATTATTGAAAAACTGCCACCACCTAGTAATATGAAGGGAGTTAGGAGTTTCCTTGGGCATGCAAGATTTTATTGACATTTTATCAAAGATTTTTCTCTAAAATTGCTAAACCTTTGTGTAACATGTTGAATAGGGATGTTGTGTTTGATTTTGATACTAATTGTTTGAATGCTTTTGACAGGTTGAGAAAAGAGTTAGTGTCAACACCTATCATGGCACCGCCAAATTGGAGCTTGTCGTTCAAATTAATGTGTGATGTAAGCGATTTTGCTTTGGGAGTTGTTCTTAGTCAACGAAAAAACAAGAATTTGCATGTTATTTTTTATGCTAGTAGAGTTTTAAATGATGCTTAGTTGAATTATGCAACTACTGAAAAAGAATTACTTGTTGTTGTGTTTGCTTTTGATAAATTCCGGTCTTATCTTATAGGTTCTAAGGTGGCAAATGATTGCCCTAAAATCTACAGCAAGTGTACGGGTCGTACAAGTAATATAGTAGTAAGAATATCGTTCCCACGAGGAAAGATTTCAAATACCAAATTTTCAAACTTTCTATATTGTTTAAACAATCAAAAATTCCAAGTTTAATAAAAAACAAGTAAAAAAATTGATTAAGAAAATTTAAAGTAAACTAATTAATTAAATTAATAAAATAAAATTAATTTAGAAAGAAACTTGAATCAAAGAAATCAATGAATTTTAATAACTAAGACACATGTATGAACTATGCAAATTATAAATTTTTATGTGAATAAATTGATAAATTGAGTATGTGATGGCGAAATCTCCTGACGCATTTGTTATCCTATTTCTAGGTTATAACGAGTCTATTCTCATTTAATAACTTCCTATATTTCTATGAAAGTTTAATTAAATGAAAACGCATTACAATTTTCCTAACTTATTGCTAAAAGCCACACAAAGAAATCGAATTATATTTCTAGTCGGTTTTACTTTATGGTGCATGGTACCTACGATGCAATTCCTAACCAATCTCCTCTTGGTCTCAAGATTAGGCATCAAATCATGTAAATAATGGCTAATTATTCACAAGCATTAAATCCAATATCACATAACTCAACATAACCCAATTTATTCAATCACATAAAATTATAAAAAATGCATCATCATAGTTTCAGTCAATACATGGCCTTAGTTTAATAAATTAGTTCATGGAAGAATTAATTAAAACCCAAAGTAACAGTAGAAGTATAGGAGAATTAATTAAACAAGGAAGAAAAAGAAGAAGACGAAGCTCCCTGCTTCAAATTTGTGTCAAATCTGAACCCAAATCTGTTCCAACCTTCGCCCACTTCCGCCGCTCCAATCTTGCTTATTTTCGCCACTGCCTTCAATCTCCCATCTCTTTCTTAATTCCCCTCATATATTATTATATATATATACATGCATATGCTGCCCTTCCCTCCACTTTCATTTAATAATATATAATATGTAATATATGATATAATAAAATATAATATTTAATATTTAATATATATTATTAATTGCATTAACTTTAATTATATTATAATATTAATTTATAGTATTAATTTTAAAATTAACTTTATAATCTCTTTTCTTTTTTATTTATTATAATTTTTAATCCAAACTCTAAGTAGTATTCTTGTAAAATAACAAGAAATACTAGAAATTAAATATATGTAAAGGAAACTCAAAACACTAAGCAATTCTAGGTAAAACACATATAAAATACTAAAAATACTACTCAATTATGACCGATAAATGTGTGAATAATTTCCCACATCAATTATTGGAGTTGCAGTCCCAAGCCGATGAGGTGCCAATCAATGATTACTTCCCTGATGAATAGTTACTAGCCCTATCAATGGTTCCATGGTATGCTGATTTTGTAAATTACCCGGTGAGTGGCATTATTCCTCTTGGCATGAGTTACCATCAGAAGAAAAAGTTCTTATGGGATGTGAAGCAGTATTTCTAGGAAGAGCCATTGTTATAGAAGCATTTTGCTGATGGCATGATTAGAAGATGTGTGCCAGAAGATGAGATTCGAGATATTCTTGATCATTGTCATTCTTTGGAGTGTGGCGACCATTTTAGTACCACTGAGATGGTGGAAAAGATATGGCAATCCGAGTTCTATTGGCCAACCATGTACCAAGAAGCTAAGCAGTATGTGGTTAGTTGTGACATATGTCAGCGAATGGGTAACATCACAAAAAAGAATGAGATGCCTTTGACTAGTATGATGGAGGTGGAGTTGTTTGATGTGTGGGGAATAGACTTCATGGGGCCATTTCAGTTATCCTTCAACAATTAATACATTCTAGTCACTGTGGACTATGTCTCCAAGTAGGTTGAAGCTATTCCGTTCCAAACAAATGACTCTCGGGTGGTGATGAAATTTATGAAGAAGAACATCTTTTCCAAATTTGGAGTTCCTAGAGTCATTGTTAGTGATGAAGGTTCTCACTTTTGTAACCAGTCCTTTGACACATTGTTGAGCAAGTATGAAGTAACACACAAGGTTGTACTCGCCTATCATCCACAAGCAAATGGGTAAGTGGAATGAGCTAACCGGGAGCTAAAGCATATTTTAGAGAAGATTGTAAGCCGTTCAAGGAAGAATTGGGCTACCAAATTGGATAATGCACTTTGGGCGTATCGAACAACTTTTTAAGACACCTTTAGGCATGTCGCCATATAGATTGGTCTTTGGCAAGTCTTACCACCTACCAGTTGAGTTAGAGCACAAAACATACTGGGTTATTCAAGAGCTAAACATGGATTTGAAGGCTGTAGGAGAGAAGAGATTATTACAGTTGAGTGAGTTGGAAGAGTTTAGGTTGAATGCTTATGAGAATGCCAAGCTCTACAAAGAAAAGACCAAGTATTGGCATGACAAGCATATCTTGAAGAGAAATTTCGAGATTGGGCAATAAGTACTCCTTTTAAACTCATGGTTGAAATTGTTTCCAAGCAAGCTTCGGAGCATCTTACCCTAGTATTGTAGAGGCTTAGAGAAGAGGAATTATATGCCAAGTTCAGTAAGTGTGAGTTTTGGCTCACTCAAATTAGATTTTTGGGTTATGTGGTGTCTGGAGATGGCATTTCAGTGGCCAGAAAAGACTAAAGTAGTGATGCATTAGCCGAGACTGACGATAGTGACGGAGATACGTAGTTTTCTGGGACTTGCATGGTATTATAGTCGATTCATTGAGGGATTTGCTTGTTTATCTTCCCCTATGACCAAGATAACAAGAAAATGAGTGAAGTTTGAGTGGAATGATGCATGTGAATGTGTTTTCCAAAAATTGAAGCAAAAGTAGACCATACTAGTCTTAGCCATTCCAAAAAGTAGAGAGAAAATTTTCATATACAGTGATGCCTCTCATTTGGGTTTGGGATGTGTATTGATGCAAGAGGGGCAAGTCAATGCTTATGCTTCAAGGCAATTGAAGAGACACGAGATGAATTACCCTACTCATGATTTGGAATTGGCAGTAGTAGTATTTACATTAAAGATATGGTGGCACTATCTATATGGAGAGAAAGTTAAGATTTATACAGATTATAAGAGTTTACATTATCTTTTATCCCAAAAAGAATTGAACATGAGGCAAAGGCGCTGGATTGAGTTATTCAAAGACTTTGATTGTGAGATTCTATAGCACCCTAGGAAGGCTAATATGGTGACCGATGCTTTGAGTAGGCAATGAGCTTCTATGGCTGCAATAATGGTCCAAGAATTAAGGTTGTTGGAAAAATTGAGTGCTTTATCTATTTTGGCCCCAGAAGATAGATCGATAGTGAGTTGTGCCTATATGAGAGTGCAACCCGAGTTTTTTGATCAACTCAAGACCCAGCAATCAAAAGATGAGAAGTTAGCCTAGATTTTAGCTGATATTGAGAAGTTCTCTCCTTCGGGATATACTCTACGAGGTGATGGTATACTCTTATTTCAGGGACATATTTGTTTACCCAATGATGGAAATCTTAAGAAAGAGATTTTAAATGAAGCGCACAAGACTTGTTATACTATTCGTCTAGGTGTTGCGAAGATGTACCAAGACCTTAAGCGTCAGTGTTGGTGGAGTGGTACGAAGAGGAACGTGGTCAAGTATGTTTCACAATGTTCAATATGCCAACAAGTTAAAGTGGAACATTAGAAATCCGCAAGGTTATTACTTCCATTGCCAATTCTGGAGTGGAAATAGGACAATGTTGCTATAGATTTTGTGATGGGATTGCTGAGGACGGCAAGAGGCCATGATGTTATATGCGTGATTGTTGACCATTTAACCAAATCAACCCATTTTCTATCTATTAAGAAGATTTATCCATTGAATAGATTGGCAAGGATTTATATTGAGGAGATCGTGAAACTGCACGGTTTCTGTCTAGTATTGTATCAAATCGAGATCCTCGTTTCACTTCTCATTTTTGGGCAGCTTTACATGATGTATTAGAATCCCAACTGAGGTTTAGTATGACATTTCATCCGTAGACAAATGGCTAGTCATAAAGAACTATTAAGACTCTGAAAGATATGTTGAAGGCTTGTGTTTTAGACTTATAGGGTGGTTGGGATGAGCATTTACCTATAGTAGAGTTTGCTTACAATAATAGTTTCCATTCGAGTATTAGGATGTCACTATATGAAGCCTTATATGGTCATCCATGTCGATCATGATATTTTACTCTCTTGAGTATTAAAAGAGTTTTGATAATAACACAAAGTTCTTCAATATATGAAAATAAATCTTGAAATCTAAAGAAAAAAAATTAAGTGTTTGAATTCAAAATCAATATCATTTTGATAATCTCAACTTGCTTTCAAAAGAAATAAAGTTAAGAGAGTTCAATGCTAAAGACTTTTATGTTTGGAATCCCAATTATATCAATCAAGTATTCATTTTCATGTTGTCATCTAAGTGTTAAGTTTTTTTAAAAGAATAGTCGACTAAGTGCGTTTGAATTGTCGACTAAGTGCTTCATCTGTCGACTATATGTCATGCATATGTCAACTATGACTTGCATCTGTCAACTATATGTTGTGAATCTATCGACTATGCCTTGCATCTGTCGACTATGTTTTGATCTGTCAACTATCCTCATGATTCTGTCAACAGAATTATTTGATCTATCGACTATCAGTGTGTATTTTAGGAGTTTTCTTCATATTTTTATCTATCGACTATATTTTTGGTTCTGTTGACTATGTCTAAATTTTGTTCATATAATTAGTCAACTAACCTTTTTGAGTTTGTTGATAGTTTGTTTCACAAAAAATTATAATGGTTAGTTTTTGGCGCATTTAATGCTCACCCAACCACCCCAACGGTTCGATTTTTGGAAGTATCCTCCAACAACTATATATATATATATATATGGTTTTGAAGAGCATTGAAGACAAGCGGAGATCATTGATTGCTCAACGATCGTGCATTAATTCCTTCAATTGCGCTTTAATTTTTGTTCTCTCATTTACTATTGTATTGAGGCTTTATACTTAACCGATTTCATTTATTTAAAGTCTCAAGTTGTTTGTAGAGAGAACTTGTAACTAAGAGTATTCACTCTTAGCTTCTCTTATTTATTCTTTTTTTTTTACCTAGCGTAAGCTAGAAGGCCATTTGAGTGGGAGGTTTGTAATCTTCCTAGTCGCGGACTAGATTATCATCTTCATTTTATTAAGCATCATTATTGATCAAGATTTTATCAAGAAAATTTAATTTTATTAAATTATCCCAATTCACCCCGCTCTTGGGTTTTGGTTCCATTGCTATACATTCATATCAATTGGTATCAGAGCAAGGTTCCCTCTGTTTTCATTGCTTTAACAATCTAGGGAAAAAAAGTATTTTCAAATGGCACATTTTGCATCTACATCCCAAACCGAGGGTCAAAGCACCACTCGTCCTTCATTCTTTGATGGAACAAATTATAACTACTAGAAAATAAGGATGCAAATTTATTTAATGCAAGATTCTAATTTGATGCAGGCTATTCATAAACGAATCAAGTTGTCTGACATGAAAAAGATTGAATCTTGGATAGTGGAAGAAAGGAGAGACATGGAGATCAATGTAATACTCGGTATTGCATGGTATTGAAAATAAATAAAATTTGGATTATTTTGTTAGGACCTCTGGTGGTCCGGGAAGCCTAAGGGTCAACTTGAGAAATTAATTAATAAAATTATCGAATTGGCGGCTGGGAGTGCCTCGGGACTTGGATGTCCAAGGAAGAGGGCAAGGGATTGGTGAGCGTCTCGAGATGAGGATAATGACGTTGGAAGTAGTCCGATCGAAAATAATTTTCGGAATAAATTCTGTATAAGCCTGAGTGGGTGCCAGTCTCGAATGGTCGTAGGGGACCTTTGGGAAGCTGAGGGGACCCTAGGGGTGGTCTGGTTTTGCGAGTAAGACAACCCTTAAGTATTTTTAGGTGGAATAAAGGTCTCGTGTAGGTGCTGGGATGAAATCGGTATTTCTGAGTAAAAGCTAATTTTTAATTTTGGAGAAATTAAGCTTTAGTGGGGCTTGATATCTATTAAATTAAAGTTTGGAGGGCTTAAGTGAAATTAGAAGATCTCCAAGTGGAATTATTAAAACCTCAAGTGATATTATTGAGAAATTGAGGGGTTAAATGTGTAAATTACACACATATATATATATATATATTGGTGTGTGCGTGAGCTTCCAGGAAGCTTCCTTTGTCTCTGTAAGTTTGAAATGTTGAGATCTGAAGCAGAGAAGGAGAGAGCATGGTTGAGAGAGGCATCGCGCTGGAGAGAGAGGGAGAGAGAGTCTGATCAGCCATGGCAGCAACTGCCATGGTCAACGAAGAAAGGTAGCTGCAGCAGGAGCAACGGACGCGGGAAGCGGGCTGGTGGCTCGCGGTGGAAGCGGTCGTTGCTGGTTGCAGCGATTGCAGAGGTGGCGGCGGCGTCAACCGGAGGCGCTGGAGCAACTGGCGGCAGCGACCATGGCGGACACGTTGGAGCTGCAGCGCGCAAGGCGGTGGCTCGCGATGGTGTTGGGGTGATCGACAGTGGGGCTGGTCGTGGCTGCGGCTGGCGGAGGCCGAGAGGGTCGGTCTGCGCTGAGGAAGAAGAAGGGGGAGACGCGCGTAGGGGAGCTGGCGCGATGAAGAAGACGAAGCTGGGAGAAAAGAGAAAATAAAAAGAAAAAAATAAAAAGAAAAGGAAATAAGGAAAAATCTGGAAAATGGGGAAAAATTCCAGAAAAATGGCGAAAAGTTTCGGAAATTAAATTAGGGCTTGAGGAGCGGGTCGAAAGCTCGAAAATGAGATTTTTGAGTGCAAATGGCAGCTCGGGAGGCAACGTCGGTGTGGGCGTTTTTCGAATTTCTCTCCAGATAAGTCGAGGTAAATTAATATTTCCTTCCCAAATTATTTGCATTAAGCGAGTTAATGTGGAATAATTATTTCTTGGATTAAACCTATGTCAGGGTTGTTTGGAAAGTTGTTAATGTCTGGTTTATGCCGTGGTTGGTATTGTTTTTGTTGAGTTGTCGATTGATGGTTCTGATGGTGTGTGTGGCGAAGTTAAGGGCATTGGTTTAATGCCAGATGTTAATAGAGTTGGGGTTTTGTGTGTTTGCCTCTAGGTTTGACCGGGAAGGCCGTGATCCTAGAGGAACTTGAGATTCAGGCTGGAATTTGTGCCAAGACAGAGATGAGGCTTCGAGCCAGGTAAGGGATGGCTCCATGCGGAGGTGGCCTTGCAAGTTGGTAAATATGTTTGATAATGTTTTTATGTTGCATTGGCATATGGTGGTTATATCTTGTGTGATGCAAGATCTAGTGGACCTATAGCCATATGGAGGACTAGTGTGGTGGGGGCTGATAGATTGATGCCTCAAACCTCAGTGGGTTGTGAGGATGAATGGGCCTAGCCTCATTTGCATACATTTGGCATACATAAACATGATTATATTCATATTTACATGCATTGCTCTTTGAGAGAGAGGTGGGAAATGAAATGACAGTGCCCTGGGGGAGGGGCATTTTGGTAATTTGGATAGTGAGCGGTCCGACGGGCCCTAAGGTCAGTTTCGAGAAATGAATTAGCAAATTATCGAATCCACGACAGGGAATGCCTCGGGACTTGGATGTCCAAGAAAGGGGGCATGAGATTGACAAGTGTCTCGAGATGAGGCTACTGATGCTGAAAGAAATCATATTGGGAATAGTTTCCAGATCAGTTTCTGTATAAGCTTAAATTGTTGCTCGAATCGAATGTTCATAAGGGGCAACCGAGAAGTCACCGGTAAGTAAGAGAGCCCCGAAGGGTGGCCCGATTTGATGAATAAGTCAACCCTAAAGTATTTTCAGGTTGAGATAAGGTCCTGTGAAGGTACAGGGACGAGATCGGTCTTATTGAGTAATGACCGATTATTAATTTTGAGAAATCAAGATTTGTAGTGTCTTGAGGGAAATTATTTAAGACCTTAGAGGATCTAAATGCGATTATTAAAATTCCTTAAGTGGGATTATAGAGTATTAGTGGGGTTGATGCGTAATTATAAAATAATTGTGTCTTATGGTGTAATTAAATGTGTATAATTAAGTGTAAATAATATATTATATATATATATGTGCATTGGATGCATGAGCCTCCAACAGTGGCCTTTGCTTTGGATTCCAAACAGAGAGAGGCTAAGGGGCCAAGGCATTTTGAGAGAGAGATCGTTATAGATGAGAGATGAAGGAAGAGAAGCGGTAGCCAGAGGCAGCACTTGACAACGGCGGGGTGGCTTGAAGAACCAGCGACGGTGCTGAAGCAAGGCGACCATGGAGGCTGATTGCGATGGCTGGCGAAGCTGGCCGCAGTGGCTCAGCGTGTAGGCTAGGGATCTCACGATGGAGACTGGAGTGATCGAGGGCAGCCAATGGGAAGCCAGTAATGGTCGGCTAATGGCCGATCGGCTGGTTGCAGCGGCCGAAATAGAGGCGAGCGGCGGCAGGGTCGAATGCAGGGAGTCCTAACTGAGGCGTTCGTGGTGGCGACAGCTACTAGGGTGGTCGCGCGACAGTTGATGATGGCCAGCGATGACGAATTTGGCCGTAACAACGGTCGGCGAACCCAGGTGGCAATAGCTGCACGAAGGAGCATAACTGTGAGCATGCGGGGAGGAAGAAGGAAGTAGGTTGAAAATAAAGAAAAAAAAAGAAAATAAAATAAAGAAATTTGGAGAAGAAAGGAAAAATAGAGAAAATAGTCAAGAATTCCAGAAAAAATGAGAGAAAATTCTAGAAATTAATTTGGGGCTTGAGGATTGTTCTGAAAGCTCGAAAATGGGGTTTATAGCGCAAGGTGGCATCCCATGAGGCAACGCCGATATGGACGATATGGACGTTTTTTGAATTTTTCCTCCAGATGGATGAGGTAAATTAAATTAATTCTTTCTAGTTATTTTCATTATGTGAGATGATATAATGTGAATTATAGGTTGGATTAAACCCTCGGTTGGGGTTTATTGGAAGTTATTGATGGGTGATTTTGCGGTGTATAGCAAAAACATAGACCCTAATTTAATTTCTGTTGTTGGGTTTGTGATTGCATCTAGGATCGACCGAAGAGGCAGTGATCCTATAAGAGTTCGAAGTTCGAGCTAGCGTTCTCGCCGTGGTAGAGATAAGGCTTCGAGTCAAGTAAGGGACGGCCCCAATGGTTGTAGCCATGCGAATGTTTGGTAATATGGTTAAATATATGTTGTGTGCAGTTGTGTGTTGTGCATATTCTATAGGTAGTCTAGTGGAGTCCTATGGCCATGGGAGAGGCTAGATGCATACTAGGGGTAATATGGGAGGTAAGTGCCTCGAATAAGAAGGTTCGGAGGGCAGTGATGCCTCGTCATTCATGCATACTTACTTGTCATTGAACTGCATATATTATCTTGATTACATTCATTTGCATCCTTAAGAAGTCTTTACGACTCATGAGGTTTTACCTCGAGTTATAGATGTTGCGAGTCCAGATACAAGCAGGGATCATGTCGAGAGGTTGAAATGGCGACTAGCGTTGTTGACCGTGTTGTGAATTGTATTATCTTCTGTATGTATTCATGTGGTGGTATGTATATATATCCTTGTGCGTGAATGTGTATGTTGTTGGGCGCTAAATAGTATCTAGTTTGTTGTAATCGGTATAATGTAGTGTATGATTGTGTAGACTTCTGGTTGTTAGTGGCTTGTTTAGTGGAGCCAAGTTTTAGGAACGAGTAAGGATCAAAAAGATACTTCCCATAAATCCCTAGTACTCAGTAGATATTTAATGTGCTAGTTTTGTGCTTGGGTCACCTTTGGCTTGTGGTGAGACGAGCTAAAGAAAGGTGAAGCTCACTCGGGTTTCAAGTCCCGTTTCGCTGTCGTTCTTTAATTGTTTTGGGACCGACTCCTCGAGTGGAGCAAAGGGAAGGACGAAGCCTAGTCCCCACCTAGGATGTTTTCCAATGAAATGTAGTCTATCTCTTCATTAGTTTAGTGTTGTGCGTGAGTAATCAGGATGATTATTCACCGGTAGCGCTCGTGAGTGGGAGCAGGTCATTATAGAATCCCAATTATATCAATCAAGTATTATTTTTCATGTTATCATCTAAGTGTTAAGTTTTTCTAAGAGAATAGTCAACTAAGTGCATTTGAACTATCAACTAAGTGCTTCATCTGTTGACTATATGCCATGCATCTATCGACTATGCCTTCCATCTATCGACTATGTTTTGATTTGTCAACTATCCTCGTGGTTTTGTCAAGATAATTATTTGATCTGTCGACTATTAGTGTGTATTTTAGAAGGAGTTTTCTTCATATTTTTGATCTGTCGACTATGTTTTTGGTTCTGTCAACTATGTCTAAATTTTGTTCATATAATTAGTCGATTAACCTTTTGAGTCTATCGACAGTTTGTTTCACATAAAATTATAACGACTAGTTTTTAACGCATTTAATGCTCGCCCAACCACCCCAATGGTTCGATTTTTGGAAGTATCCTCCAACAACTATATATATAGTTTTGAAGAGAATTGAAGCCAAGTAGAGATCATTGATTGCTCAACAATCGTGCATTAATTCCTTCAATGGCGCTTTAATTTGTGTTCTCTCATTTACTATTGTATTGAGACTTTATACTTAATCGATTTCATTCATTTAAAGTCTCAAGTTGTTTGTAGAGAGAACTTGTAAATAAGAGTATTCACTCTTTGCTTCTCTTATTTATTCTCTTTTTTTTTTTTTTTTTTACCTAGCGTAAGCTAGAGGGCCTATTTGAGTGGGAGGCTTGTAATCTTCCTAGTCGAAGACTAGAGGACTTACTTGGCTTAAGTTGGGGGTTTTTAGTGGATTGATTTCAAAATCCTTGGTGGGAAGCTAAGATAGTGGACTAGGGTTTGAAAGCTGAACCACTATAAATCATTGTCTCTTATAGTTGTTTTCTATTTCCTTATTTTCCTTAAACATTTCTCATTGATTATCATCTTCATTTTATTAAATCTTCATTATCGATCAAGATTTTATCAAGAAAAATCAACTTTATTAAATTATCCCAGTTCACCCCCCTTGGGTTTTGGTGCCATTGCTATACGTTCATATTAGATCACTAATATGTTGGGAAGAAATTAGCGACGGAGCTTTCTTGGGTCCTGAAATTGTTGAGCAGACGACGAAGAAGAACTGAGTTATTAAATCTAGAATGAAAACGACCCAAGACAGATAGAAGAGCTATGCAGATAAGCAGTGACGGGACCTACAGTTTGAAGTGGGTGATCATGTGTGGTTGAGAGTCATGCCTATAAAAAGAGTGCGAAGATTTGGTGTGTCGAGGAAGCTTAGTCCCTGTTACATTGGTCCATTTGTGATTTAAAAGCGAATAGGATCTTTGGCTTACGAGTTAGCTTTGCTAACCTAGTTGTCCCATGTTCACAATGTGTTTCATGTGTCGATGTTGAGGAAGTATGTGCCTGATCCTCAGCATGTAATTGATTTTTAGACTCTTGAAGTTGGGAAAGATGCATCTTATAAAGAGTTATCTATCAGTATTTTGGAGCGAAAGGAAAAGATTTTGAGGAACCAATCAATTCCCCTTGTAAGGGTGCAATGGCAGTAGCATTCATCAAATGAGGTGACAAGGGAGTTAAAAAAGGAGATGAAGCGTCTCTACCCCTCTCTATTTGAGTAACCAGGTATAAATTTTTTTAGGGGAGAAATTGTAACGACCCGTTAGAGGGCCTAGAATTTTATTGAGAATTATTTAATTATCTTTTTAAAAATTATTAGGTAAAAAGGGATTTTGCCAAGTAAATATTTAATGTGATATTTTAGAAATATTAAATTGTAAGGATAGCCTTAAATGGGATTTAGAAAAATCTATAAGGGCAGAAAGGTCAATTCAAGAATTTAAATAATAATTTGGGGATGATAAGGGAATTTGATGATAACTAGAAAAAATAAGGGGATTTGATGATAACTTGCGTGAAGATTAAGTTTGAAATTATTCAAGTTGTTAAAGGATAAGGATTCCGTAAAAATTAAGGACTTATGGACATCCAAGGTTCTTCTATATATACCCATATATCTTATTCCTTCTTCCTTACGCCGCAAGAAGAAGAGAAGAGTTGAAGAAGTTGTAGCACTGTGAGGATTCTATATAGGAGAGTTTGCGTTACAATCCAGCTAAGAAAATCGTAAGGCAAGTTTCTCTCCCTATAATCCTTTTCGTTACAGGTTTAATATTTAGTGCAAAAATCTCTATATATAGCAAGATCTTGTTCTCAAATTTCAAGCACAATCAATATATATATATATATATACACACACACATATACACATATATATGTCCAATGAGAGTCTTATTTGATTAGGTAAGTTCTGTATTTTCCTTAAGCAATTCTTCGAATACAATCTTTGAATCATTCTTGAGATTGTTTCATATCGATTTGTATTTGTTTTCCCAAGTTTCTTTCGGAATGGTATAGAGATGATAGGTTTGTTTTAGAATATGAACACTATTATTGTAAGTTTTATTTCTTATGATGGTTCAAACATCCGAAGGATTACCCCCATATTCGGATGGTTTTGTTTGATTTCTGCGTGTATCATCCGAATGCACTCTTGTAGCATTCGAATATGACCAATTGTATCAGTGACATCTGAATATCTTGGTGAGTCATCCGAATGATTGGAGATCACATATGCCTTGAGATTACATTTGAATGCCTTGAGATAACATCCGAATGTTTTGCTTCACATCTGACTACCTCTCATATCATATCCGAATAGCTTGTGTTTTATAAACCTAGTGCATCCGAATGCCTTGGGTTATATCCAAATGTCCGTATGCCATATCTAAATGCCTTGCATAATATATCCTAATGTCATGTCTTATGCATGTATGAACATCCGAATATGTGATTAAAGCATCTGAATGCCTATCTATGATGTCCGAATACCTTAGAACAACTTTCCACCAAATTCGAATAAGCCTAACCATATATCCGAATGCAAGGTTCAATATTCATAAATATTGATATCTCATATCAGATTGTGATAAACTTAGCATGTCTAAACCATAAATCTTAACTCATAAAACTGTTGCATTCCAATATGATTGATGATGATTATATGTTATGCCTAGTACTATTATGATATTATATGCATACATCCTAGTATGAGCATGGAGCATGATATTATGTGGAGCACTACACAATGTGTGAGAGCATGTATATATGCATTGCATAACATTATGCGTGCGAGGCAGCTTAGTCCGTAGGGATCCTGTAAGTTTTAATTTCAGTTCAGGGGCACAAGGCCCACATTTCAGTTTCAGATTCAGTTCAAGGGTGCAAGGCCCACAATTACAGTTCAGTTTCAGTTTCGCTCACCTGGTAACAACCAGGGGGCTAGGGGCGCAAGGCCCACAATATGTGCTTACAGTTTTTATGGTTGCAGGTTTCAATTCAGGCAGGTGTGTATTTCAAATTATGTGGGCCTACGTGCCAAAGTTGTTTACCTATATTATACAGTATATGTGCATCAATACTTATCACATGTGTGCAACCATACAGTTGATTAATAATCCCTTAGTGCAAGAATAGTCAATACTTGATAAGTATCAATGTTCCTTGATTTAGTTGCTATGTTATCTCATGTTATTACTTGTTAAGCCTTGTGGCTCACCTTGTATTCTTGACCATTCTAGGTGCTAGCGGGGGAGTTCCAGATGTTGGACCTCGCAGTGTCGAGCAATAGAGTGTGTGCGGGGAGCCACTCAAAGATCAAAATATTTTTGGGAGTTACTTGTGTCTTGAGATTTTTAGAGTTTCTTATATTTTCAGACGAGGAATTTCCTTGGTCAGTGATTATTGTTTCAGTTTACGATAATTCAAAATTTTGTTACAATATAGTTTGAGGTATTTTTCAGTTATGATGTGTTCAGATTAGTCAATTTATTGATGATTCCAGATTCCAGATTTATTGTGAGTATTTATTATTTATTTTCCTGGTAGCACCTCTTTCCCGACAGCTCTAAGAGAGGGGGTGCTACACATTCAATTGACCCTTAGAATATTTAGAAGATACTCAATTAAACTAATAGGGTTGTTGAGTATGACCACATGTCACTCAACTAATCCTTTTCTTTACTCGATTAAAGGAAGAATATTCTATTGAGCTCATACTTTCAAGACATAGCATATTTTACAAGTATGCAGCTATGTAAGTAACCTGACTTTCCTATTCACATTTACTCAATTAATGTCACACGTAAGTCAACTATCTTTCCTATTACTCAATTGAGACAAAACTTACTCAATTAAATCTTTAAACTCTAAAGCATTTTACTCGATTATCAATCTTGAGTACTTCGAGTAATATTTGAAAGATTGATACAACTGTCATTTCAAAGCTTTGTTACTCGATTACAATTTAGTTTTACTTGAGCAAACTTTCTCGAAGACATTTACTCGATTAATAGAGAGCTTTACTTGATTACAAGGATGATTAGTTGAGTACATTACTTGTTATTCAACTAAAAGGTTTATTTTGATTAAAATGATAAGTGATATTTTGTTTTGGTTTTGATGATGCAAAAATAAGATTAAAATTTCAAATGTCTTTCAAATAAAAATCAATTTCAAATTCACCAAATTAAATTAATTTTCACTCTTTTCCCCCAAATCATTCATGTTCCTAAGTTATTTGTTTTGACAAAATGTTGGTTAAAGTATGTCAAAAGTCTTTTCTAAAACATATGTTTTTCATGTTTTATGAGCTTGGAAAAACAAAGTATTAACATTCAAATAAATCTCCAAATATTGAGAATTAAATCTAAAGCAAAAATAGTAGGATCTGTAAACTGATTGGCTTAGATCTATCAACTAATAGGCAATCCTGGCTTTTATCTGTTGACTTATGTCTTGTAATCTATCGACAGACAGCATGGTCATTGTTATGCATCTGTCGACTAGGTAAGCTATTTTTACCTTTGCCTGTCGATCGATCTCTCTTGATCTATTGACCGACATAATGCATGTTGATCTTAAATTTCAAATAATTTCCTCATCTATCAACTAATCATCTAGGATCTGTCAAATAGCAGAATGCATATCAACTCATTTCCATTTTATATCTATGATGTATCTGTTGACTAACCTATTTTTTCTGTCGACGAATTTTTGAATTTATGCACTAATCTGTCAACTGATGCTTTGCATTTGTCGACTGTCTTTTTTGCAGAAACTCATGATGACTAGTTTTGTGTGCATTAAATATCCATTTAAGAAAGCACTATTAACATCCATTTGATATAGCTTAAAGTTTTTGTAGCAAGCAAATGATAATAGCATCCTTATGGCTTCTAGTCTAGCAACAGGGGCATAGGTTTCATCATAGTCAATACCTTTCTCTTGGCTATAACCTCGAGCCACTAGCCTAGCTTTATTTCTAATGACTATACCATTTTCATCCATTTTGTTTCTAAATACCCATTTTGTGCCTATAGTTGGATAGTCTTTTGGTCTTGGCACTAGTTTCCAAACTCTATTTCTTTCAAATTGATTTAATTCTTCTTGCATGGAAATAATCCAATTTTCATCAACTAAAGCTTCTTTGACATTTTTAGGTTCAACTTGAGATAAGAAAGCGGCATATTGACATTGATTTCTAATGGATGATCTAGTTCTAATGCCTTTTGATGGATCTCCTATGATTTTATTTTCTTTAACATATTTCCTTTCTCTTGGAAATGTTGGTTATTTTTCTTCTTGATACTCTCGATCTCTTTCAACCAGATCATTGTCCAGAGAGTTTGATTCATTTTGTTCTAATGAAAGTCTTTCATGATTTTGAGTTACTAGGTTTTGGGATATCAACATTTATGCCATCAACTATTACTTGAATTGTTTCTTCTACTACTAAAGTTCTTTTGTTGAATACTCTATCACCTTTACTTTGAGATGAGTAATCTAGAAATATACTTTCATCACTTTTGGCATCAAATTTACCTAGATATTCTTTTCCATTGTTAAGAATATAACAAGTACTACCAAAGACATGAAAATGACTTCTATTAGGTTTTCTTTCTTTGTATAATTCATAAGGAGTCTTCTTCATAATAGGTCTTATTGAGACTCTATTTAATATATGACAAGCAGTATTAACGGCCTCCACCCAAAAGTATTTAGGTAGGTTTTTATCACATAGCATTGTTCTAGCCATTTCTTGAAGAGATCTATTCTTTCTTTCTACTACCCCATTTTGGCGAGGAGTTCTAGCACAAGAGAAGCTATAGTCTATACCATTTTCTTCACAATATAGTTTGAAAGATTCATTCTCAAATTCTCCTCCATGATCACTTCTAATTTTGAAATATGAAAACCTTTTTTTCTTTTTGAACTCTTTTGCTAAAAATTTTAAAAGACTTAAAAGTTTCATTTTTAGAGGCAAGAAAGATTACCCATGTGAATCTAGAATAATCATCTACTATGACGAAAACATATTATTTTCCTCCTAGATTTGAAGTTCTCATTGGACCAAATAGATCTAAGTGAAGTAACGTTAGAGGTCTAGATGTTGAGATTTCATTTGTAGGTTTGAATGAAATACTAATTTGTTTACCTTTCATGCATGTACCACAAATTTGGTCTCTTTCAAATTTTAGCTTTGGCAAACCATTAACAAGGTCGTGTTTCACTAACTTATTAAACAAGTTCATACTAGCATGCCCTAATTTATTATGCCACAACCAAGTATTTTGAGAGGAGTTAGTTACTAAGTAATTTTCTATTTTAGATGATTATAAAAATGTACGATAAACATTTCCTATTCTATTTCTAATTAGTTTCACTTCTTTTGACTTAGAGCAAATAACTTTACAAGAATTAGCATCAAAGTAAACTTTATAATTCATATCACATAATTGACTCATACTAATCGAGTTGTGTTTAAGACCATCAACAAGAAACACATTATCTAACATAAGATGTTCAAAGAAGATATAACTCATACCTATGATCTTACCTTTGAGAGTTATCACCATAGTATACCTTACCTCATTCTTTGAAGATGACATTGTTGAGAAGCCCTTGATCTCCTGTCATGTGCCTTGAGCACCCATTATCGAGGAACCACTTGCTCCTTGAATCACATGAAACCAAAGCCACCTACACGAGGATTGTTCCCTTTTGTACCCACATCATCTTGGGTTCATTCTTGTTAGAAGATACTACACCCTTAGGAACCCAAACTTGTTTAAACTTTTGAGGATTATTTCTTATGAAACATTTGTTGATTGAGTGACAATTTCTACCACAATAATGACATGTAATGCCTTCTTTGAGAAATAGTTTTCTTTGAATGAACTTTTGATTTGAGGCCTTTATAAATACTGTTTTAATAGAACTTGCATGTAATGGATCAAATCCAATTCCTTGCTTATCTCCAAAATTTCTTTGAGCTCTAAGGATTATTTCCAATTTCTTCTTTCCTTCAACTAATTTTTCTAAGGATTCCTTCATGTGTTTGTTTTCCTTGAGCAAACTCTCTTTTTCATTAATCAAGACATTCTTTTCATTTTATAATACTTCTTTTTCAGATTTCAAGTTTTTGCTCTCACTTTCTAGCAAATTTATCTTTTTCCTCAAATCATTGTTTTTATATTCATTTGCTAACATTCACTTAGCAATTCATTAAATGCATCATGTAGCTCTTCAAAGGTAAATTCTGAAATTGAATTTGGGGTTTAAGAGGTTACCTTATCTTCAAATTTTGTCATGAAACAAACATTGGCCACCTCTTCATCTTGAGAATCATCACTTGAGGATAAATCTTCCTCGCTCCATGCAACTAGAGCTTTCTTTTTAACTTTCTTTTCCTTGCGATCCTTCTTCTTTAATTGAGGACATTCGTTCCTCATATGACCTAACTTTTTACACTTAAAACATCTAATTTCATTTGAAGAGTTAGTATCCTTTTGATCTTTTTCTTTTCTAAAATTTCTTATTTGATTAAATCTACCCTTCTTCATGAATCTTTTGAATTTCCTAGCTAGTAAGGCAAAGTCATCATCTTCACTATCTTGTGAATCATTACCATTATCTTCTATTTTAAAAGCAGCATTCTTATGTTTCTTTGACTCATCCTCATTGTTTCTTTTCATCATGACTTCGTGAGTCATTAAAGAACCTAGAAAATTTTCAAAGGGTAAGTTATCTAAGTCTTTTGCTTCAGTTATGGCAGTCACTTTAGGATCTCATGATCTAGGTAAGCTCCTTAGAATTTTCCTAACCTTTTCAATGTTGGTATAAGTTTTTCCTAGAGACTCTAAGGTAAAAACGATATCATTAAACCTAGTGTACATGTCCTTAATAGTTTCATCTTCTTTCATAGTGAATAAGTCATAATCATGAATAAGAATATTAATTTTTGTTTCTTTTACCTAGTTTGTGCCTCATGTGTTACCTTGAGCTTGTCCCACATCTCCTTTGTTGTTTTGCAAGTTGAGACTCGATTGAATTCTTCTAAGCTAAGAGCATAAATTAATGTGTTCATAGCCTTGGCATTAATTTCCATGTCTCTCCTTTCTTCCACTATCCATGTTTCAATCTTCTCCATATCAAACATCTTTATTTTCTTTTGAATAGCATGCATCAAACTAGAGTCTTGCATTAAATAGATTTGCATTCTTGTTTTCTAGTAGTTAGAATTAGTTCCATAAAAAAATGGGGGATGAGTGGTGCTTTGACCCTCGGTTTGGGATGTAGATGCAAAATGTGCTATTTGAAAAGATCTTTTTCCCTAGGTTGTTAAACCAATGAAAACAGAGGGAACCTTGCTTTGATACCAATTGATATAATTGTATAGCAATGGAACGCACCAAGAAAGGGGTGAATTGGTGTATTTAAAAATTTCTTACTAATAGATTAAAATATAGTAGAAGAGATGGTTTAGTAATAGAATGGAAATGATAAATGATGAAATAAAGATTAACACACAAAGAACAAGAACGATTTAAGAAATGACAAGAACTATGCTTTGTGATAAAAAATCTTCCAAAATATCTTTAGGCAGAAGCTATAAATACCGTATGCCATGTTTTAAATAGGGTTTCCATAAGACCTGTTTTAAAGAAGACCCCTTATGAGCTATATAAAGGTAAAAAACCAAACATTGGCTATTTTCATGTTTTTGGTAGTACTTGTTACATTCTAAACAATGGAAAAGATTCATTAGAAAAATTTGATGCCAAAAGTGATGAAGACATCTTCTTAGGATATTCTTCTCAAAGTAAGGTTATAGGGTATTTAATAAAAGAACACTTGTTATAGAAGAAACAGTTTAAGTTAAAGTTGATGACATAAATGTTGAAACTCCTAAACCTAGAGAAGATTGTGAAAATGAACTCAATCAAAATATGGAAAAACTCTCATTAGAGTAAAAAGAATCAAATTCATTGGAAAATGATGTATTGAATGAAGAAAATGCAACTCATCAAGAGAAAAACCCATCATTTCCAAGAAAAAGAAAATAAGATTATAGAAGATCCATCCAAAGGAATTAGGGCTAGATCATCCATTAGAAATAAATATCAATATGTGGCCTTCTTATCTCAAATTGAACCTAAGAATATCAAAGAAGCTTTAAAAGATGAAAATTGGATTATAGCAATACAAGATGAACTAAATCAATTTAAAAGAAATGAGGTATGGAAACTACTTACAAGACCAAATGATCATCCTACTATAGGACAAAAGTGGCATTATCATAAGAGATAAAGCTAGGCTAGTGGCTCAAGGATATAGCCAAGAAGAGGGAATTGATTATGATGAAACTTATGCCCCAATTGCTAGATTAGAAGCTATAAGAATGTTGTTGGCATTTGCTTGCCATAAAAATTTCAAACTATACCAAATGGATGTTAAGAGTGTATTTTTAAATGGATATATTAATAAGAAAGTATTGTTAGTGTTGGTGCCCTAATGCTAGATTTAGATGGCATCTAACATTTATATTTATGGGACTAATGATGTGATTCTTACAATATGTAATAAAAATATGTTTTCATATTTATGGTCATATCTTCATTCATAGCTCTCCAATCATTAATATGAATGAGTTCTTAGATTTCCTATTGAAGGTCTTATTCTTAAGTATTAAGAATATGTGACAATTGACCTTTGTAACAAGGATGTCTTAATGGTTATTCCCAGTCCTTAGACTTCTCAGATGAGGACTATGATTAGTCAAGTACGGACTGGCACTTGGGATACTACCTTTGATTAGTATGAGATGCTAATGATAAAGGAGAGTGAGTCGCATGCCATAATCATGAGATGGATATAGTATACATGTGAGTAGATGTTAGTGGAACACATATTGAATGTGATGCACACAATAGATCACATTGCTGAGAGTATCTATGATCTATCATAGGTTTCGATTATGTTATTGGTCCTTTGACCAGAGGCAACACAGTTGTCTTGTGTGTCAGTATCAGGGATTTGCCATTGCTAAGAACCATCTGATTACCGGGTAGGAGATGCACTGTGCGGTCTCTGTGTAGTGGCATATGGAGGCAAGTGATTGCTAATGGGATCCATCGACCTTCGGTGTGAGGTGAACATCCTATGCAATCAGTGGTGGTCTTGATTGTAGAAACCCCTGGCTAGGGTACACTTGATTGAAAAGTGTTCCAATACTGGAAAGAGTTTCGATGTGTCATCTCAACTCACCACACTGATTTTGGCATAGTCATCGAGTTAGTGAGTTTGATCAGTCTATGATTCTCACTCGATCTTGATGATAACTGATGGAGAGATTATAGTACACAGGAATCGAAAGCCCAAATAGTTTATATTCTGAAATAAGACTTCATTACTAGTAGGATCGCCCTAACATAATGCTAGTTATCACTTATGGTCTTTCTGGGTACATCGAGGAGATGGAGAGATCCATATTGTAGACCAAAAGTGTTTGGTCAACGTCAAGGTGGTTAACGTTTCCTGATTGCTACATAGTAATGAACCTACAAAGTCACACGTATATCCGGATGTGATGGTTAACTAAACAATTAAGGCTGAAACCGTCATTAAGAGTTAATAACATTACCATTAAGAGTTAACAAAACGGGTTCAATGATCAAATTTAATGAGAAGCAATCGTCAAGTGTTGACGGGCATGCCGTTAAGAGTTAACGTGGGTCTTAATGTCATTATGAGATAATAAAAATGCTATTAAGAGTTAATAGCGGGCCTAGATGTAATTTCTGGATAAATGACCAAGACTGTCAACAGTTCCTTTGGAAACTGTCGACAGTTCCTTGCAATTTGTCAACAATTTTTGTCGACTGGATTAGGGATTTCGCGATCGTTTGTCGATTAGTGAGGTGAAAAGCTTGGGCCCATGGCCAAAGTAGATAAGGGTAACATAGAGTGCGTCTTCCTTGTATCCTCCATGTTCCCAACCCAATTTTGAGGTCCCTTGTCTATTGTGTGATTGATTTGGTTAGTTAGAGTTTGCTTGTTTTCATTTAGGAGCAAAGTGGGAGAAGAAATAAGGTAAGGTTGCCTTTTTGATTTTTCTCCCAAGCCCTAGCGCGAATCTTCCACACCTTAGAGAGCCTAAAATCCTCTCTGATTTGCCTCCTTCCATTTCTCCTCTTAGCTATGGTAGTTTAGTGTTTTTGATAGTGAGACTATCAAGCTTGAGAAGCCCCCTTGATTTAGAACTCATTTCATTCCAGCCTTCAATCTCTCTTATTCTCTCTGTTTAGCACAAAGAGAAAGTGTTGGGGTTCGACCATCTCGCTGGAGCGTGGACTAACTAGGCCTCCTATGCTTTCGGGAGTCGATTCGGTTTAACCAATAGGATTCTTCTGGTGCTATTTGGAACAAGGAGTTGTTGCCATCGGGAGGATTTCAACCTCTACATCAGCCTTCAAGTGTTGAAAGATATACTTACTAAATCCCGTATGACATAGTTTAGTTTCGATTTGCATATAGACATTGGAAATGGGTCTTGCAAGGTGTTTTTTTTTTTTATATATATTGTTTCCTCTGCTATCTTTGATGTTTTCAAAAAATATTTTTGAAAATGGCTTAAACCCTTGCATTGGTACACCTCGTTATGGGGTTCCTCATCAAGTATATGTGGAACAACATACCGAGTTTTAGAATTTTAATTATGGGAACTTTGTGTTCAAACTAACTAAGCCATTGTATAGTCTTAAGCAATCTCCTTGAGCATAGTATGAAAGACTTGGCAAATTTTTGTTAGAAACATGATTTAGAAAAGGGAAAATAGACACAACATTGTTCATTAGAACTCATGGCAAGGATATCCTATTAGTTCAAATCTATGTAGATGACAATATTATATTTGAATCTACCAATAAATTCTTATGTGACCAATTTGCAAATCTAATGCAATGGGAATTTGAAATGAGTATGATGGGAGAATTAAAATATTTTCTAGGACTACAAATTAGGCAAGAAGATGAAGGTATATTCATATCTCAACAAAAATACATTAAAGATCTTCTCAAGAAATTCAATATTGCGGAATGCAAACCAATGACCACTCCTTTGAGTAGTTCATTAAGCTTAGACAATGATGAAATAGGTCAAGTGATGGATAATAAGTTATATGGAAGTATAATTAGATCATTGTTATATGTGATAGCTAGTAGACCGGATATTATGTTATTTGACTAAGACAAAGTTTACTCGATTATCATCCTAAAGCTTTAAATACTTTAGGGTTAGTTGCTTAAAACTTAATTTGACGAGTTCTAAATCCATCAAACACTTGAATGATTTGCTTACCAGGCAACGAACATTCAAACTTTGAGTCCTTCATGTGTTTTTCATCTTTATTAAACCTTAAGCATCAAGAACCTTGAGCACTTGATGTTTTTCCTTCAAACCACCAAGTAATTAATTTGAATGATTTTCAAGAACTCAAGTATGAATATGTCAAAATTATTTTTACTTGAGTTTCTGTTTCAAGACATTGAATGAATATTTACCCATAAAATTCATTCATATTATATCAAAGGCATTCAAGTCTTCTTTTAATCTTACTCTATATGTTACTACATTAACACACATTTAAATACTTAAAATTTTAAGTCATTCAAATATATCATAAGTGCGATAAGACATTTGATTTCAATTGATATGCCATGAACATTTGGGATGTTAATCCACGAAATCCTAGAATAATACATTATGGATTATTCTTTTAGAGTTTATTAAAGATTTGCTTTTAACTTAAGCAATCCCAACTCAACCTCAAATATACATTACAATTTTGTTTTTAATAATCACTATCACAACACTGTGAAAATCAAATTCAACACAAAGTTTTAATAAAATCAAAAATTTGAAAACATCCAATTCACCTCACTCTTGAATGGGCACTCTTATTTTTCTCTTAAAAAAATTTTCAAGAGACTTTATAATCATCCCAGAGCTTTTTTTATTTTGAGAAAGTTTGTCAAGACTCTCCCGAAAACCCCTCAATTGAGAGGGTCACCCGAAGTCTTTTCATACGAGACTTTTCTTTTAGACCTTATGATTTATCTTTAATTTTTGGGCTTGCTCTTCATGGAATTTATGATTAGTGATTAAATAAATGTGTATTCATTAGGTGGATAACTTTACCCCAAGTCCTTTCCCCTTTAAGGTCCCCTTTTGGGTTTCCTAAAGACTTCCCTCTGTGTTCGCATACACATCAACTTTTTATTCCAGAAAGTAAACAAATTTGACAGAATTTATTTGGTGAACTTAAATGAAAACTCTTTTAACTTTAAAAACATTTGCCTCCAACGCTCAACTAAAGTGAAGTAAAAATTAAATTCATCATAAGACGAGATTTTTAGGTAGTTTCAACGGATCTTTAATTATTTATTTAAAATTAAAAATTGAGATCTAAATACAAAATTTATTTAAAACTGTAGTAAAATAAATATATAAATGTATAGTGGTTTTTGTTTGTATTTCATACAAATTGCCAATTCTCAACACAACAAATCAATCGGGGCGGTGACTTTGTTGCTTGAAGAATAAATTAACTGCGACGCGCCGTAGCCAGAGACTTCTCAGGGTTACAGTTTTGTCACCAACGCAAAGCAAAAGGACAGAAGAAGAAGAAGAAGAATAGAAACTATAAATTATTATATTTATATATATATATATATATATGGAGAGAGAGAGGGGGGGGATGGAAAAGTAGACAAGAAAACACAGACGTTGGGAAGAGGATAACTAAAGCCGCGGATATATTAATTCTTTTTGCCCACTTGCATCGCCCACTTGCCAGCAAAGTCCCCCTCCCCGCCTTCCTCACTCATCATTATTATTATTATTATTATTATTCTAAATACTTAATAAAAACATAATAATAAACACTTGCTGCAACTTGCGCTTTCTTTTTTTGAATTCATTCATAACAAATTAAAAAGGTAAGACATGCAAGTTGCCATTTCTCCTTTTCCTTTCAAAGTACATTATATATATATATATAATAACAGCTAGAAAATCGCCAACTTGCGGTCGCAGCTGTCGATTCTGGCGATATCACGTTTTCCTTGTATTTTTTAATATCCCCAAAGCAAACAGTGCCTCCTCCGCCATCGCATCTCCCTCTCAACTTGGAAATTTCTGGCTTGGACTTTTCAAACCAACTAATTACCGACAAAATTTGTTTATACAAACCAATCATATATATATATATATTGTATATATTATATCAAGTCTGTCACTTACCCCGTGAAGTCGGAAAGCCACCGCCTTTACCGGGGAAAACAGTTGGGAGGGAGCATCTTTCTTCTTCTTCTTCTTTTCTTCTTCTACAATAACATATATATCCATCCACTCACTCAGGTCAGGGTAAATCAAATTACTTCTTCACCCACCGACCAACCAACCAAACACCAACAAGTAGTCTGTCCCTCAAATTGCCCATTGCGATCGTATTTATTTAATATAATAATAATTTAGTACATGTTTGCAGATAACCTCGGACTCCCAACCCATTTAATTGCAGTGGGCTGGGCTGAGAGTTACCGCCGCGTTAAATTTAAACAACGCCGTCGCAGCATTTATTTATTTATTGTTTCGTTAGAGTACGGTAATGCGTCCTCTACGGTTTGATGGCCAGTTCAGCGAGTAATTATTTGTTTAATGTATTTTATTTTTATTTAGGGTCTCCCCTCTCTCTCTCTCTCTCTTCACTTATTTCTGGGTACGGCAAAGCAATCCCTCACCAAATTAAACGAGAGGTAGCTTACGGCGGGGGATTCCATGCATGCAATTCATCACTTCGTTAAATGTACTGTCCCCCATTCAGATAATATGAAACACAGAAACAAATTATGAGTCAATTTGTTCATTCATACATGATGATGATCAGCAGTATATATATATATATAAAAGAACTGGAAAGAGAATCCAAAGATTTTAAGACGACGTACGTTGGTGTATGTATCAATCACATTATTCCACCAATATTATAAAAAAAAAAAAGGACAAAAAATTATTAGTAATAGATCTTGCAATAATAATGTTCCTCAAACTATAGATTTCCACCAAAATCAAGCCAGCATCGATCAATCACAGATTTTACAACGCAGAAAGCCACGAAATCGATCATTGTGTAGTTACCAATACAGATGGGTTGCTGTTCGTTCGCTTGTTTATTTGTTTGTTGACGAAATGTGTCGTTAATCGATGTGAACCGAGTCATTGAGAGGAGTTTCGTCTGGCCGTGTTCTCCGCGATCTGAGCCAGCGATTGGAGGTTGCACCGGACGATGGTGTCCACGAATACGCAGGTCTCCTCCTCGGTGTTCCCCGGCGGAGTGTCGACGACGTAGGACTCTACAACAACCGTGCCGCGGCCGTCAACGGAGGGGTGGAGGGTGGTGACGGACCGGTAATTGGCCAAGCGGTGGTCGCCACCGACTACGCTGAAGCTGATGACGTGGCGCTCGTCGTCGAGGATCTCCAGCCGTTCGGTGCTGTTGGCTGCGGGGAGGCCGGAGATGACGTGGACTTCGCGGACTGTGCCGACGGTGCCGTCGCCGTCGACGAGGTGGCAGCTCTTGACGAAGTGCTTGTAGGCCTGGGGGTTGTCGAAGCGTCGGACGACCGACCAGACGGTGGAGGGGGGGGCAGCGATGTCCTGGATCACGGCGGAGCAGCACTGGTTGGGACCGACGGCGTGGGTATGGTAGCGGGCAACTGCGTCTGGCAAGTGGGCGGCGCCGGCTAGAGGGGCCCGACGTTGGAGGGACGGTTTCTGGCCGCAAGTGGCGGAGGCGGCGGTGATCCGGTGAAGCAGGAGAGAGGACTTTGGTGTAGTGGAAAGCATGTTTCAATGATGGGTTTAATTTGGCGTTGTGTTAGAGAGAGAGAGAGAGAGAGAGAGAGAATTGGCCACTTTGGAGATGTGCGAGGCGTATAAATCTGAGTTGGGTTAAGCGCTTTCTGGTTTTGATCAGTCTGTAAAGATTCAAGAAAGTCGATGATGCTCTCCCTCAGTTTTGAATATATATATATATATATATATATATCTAGCGAGAGAGAGAGAGAGAGAGAGAGAGAGAGAGAAGGGGTTGGTTGGATTTTCGAAAAAGAAGAACGAGGGGTTGATGGAAGTTCGTGTTCATGTGGGGGCTATAAAATAGGTCCTACTGGCCTACCTAAATTACTAAACTAACCCTCTGCCGAAAATGCAAATTCCACATTGACTGTCCGCCGTCAATAGGGATGACAACGAGGACGCTACTGCTGGTAGCTATTCGTCAAATCCTCGATATATAGGTAAATTTAGCTGACTCATACCAAGTGTACACACATTTTACACATTAAAAATGCTATTGATACATTTATTTTATATATCTTAATTACATAAAGGAATATTATGATAAAAAAACTCCTCATGAGGCATATAGAGCGCATGAGGTGCATGTAAAATACAGAATATTTTGGTCATAATATCCTCTTATATAGCCCAAGATGTACAAAATGAATGTACATCTAGCATGATTTTTTACACATTTTGTACATCTTGAGTTACATAACTAATATTATGACTAAAATACCCTACACCTCACATGCACCTCACGCATCTCTATGCACTTCATGAGGGGTATTTTTATCATAATACTCTCTTATGTAGCTTAAAATGTATAAAATGGGTGTATCAATAGTATTTTTCAATTTAGCTATGAAAATTGCTAACGTTAACTGTGGAAATTTCGACTGGGCTTTTGAAAATATATTTCCACAACGGGCAGAGAGGTGGTGGAGAAGGCTGGTTTCCTGACTACCTTGCCAGCCTCAATTCTTAAGTAAATAAATATTGTAATACTAAATAAGTTTATAATATTATAAAAAAAATTGAAACTATTTAAGGATCCAAATCGAGATTATGGTTCTATATTGAGCCCTACGTTCCAAAAGATTGAAGATTAAATAAAATATTCATTAAAAATGATTACAAAATTAGATATTATAAGAATATAAATATAAATTTGCCCAATGCCAATCTCCGTTGTTTCTCAGGCTACCAGCGATTCTTGTGTCAAAGGCTTACTGGACTTGCTTGCGGGTCAAATCACAAATCCCCAAGGAGGGGCAATCGCGTAAATAAGGAGGAAATAAAGGGAGGAAAAGGAAAAAGAGGATGGCAAATTGGCTATCAACTTGCAGAGGGCGGAGGATCAGATGAGCCATGCTGGGGCCTGGCCCCGCTCCAGCCTCCTCCTATTTCACATCACCCTGTGACAATTACTTTCACAGCTTAAACAAACAAACAAACATGTATATATGTATATATGTCACCCACCAACTCAACTTGCTCTTTCTTAATTCTGAAGTTTCTTTCAAGTTTCTGTTCTTAAAATACAATAAACGTTTAATTTGCTTAGTTTATTTATATTCTTTTTTATATATTATTTAACTAACAAATTATCATTTGAAATGTATAAATAGTAATAATAATTTTTAGGAGAAAGTAATTTGTTTGGAAAGTGTAGCTCAAGGGAAGGGAAGGGGGTGCGGTCTCGTGAATCTTCTTGGATTGGATGATGGATGGGCACCCCGCCAATGTTGACACAGCAGCGCTTTCCTTTGGCCTTCTTTTTCATCGCCTGTGGCTGCTTTAACGTGAACCCCCCGGCCCGTCACCACCACTATTGCTGCTCACTGCCAACATGCGTATATATTGGCGACGACTCTTTATGTAATGTCGCGCATCTCCCTGTCTATTTTATTTGAAAAATA
This sequence comes from Diospyros lotus, assembly GCF_014633365.1. Classification (NCBI taxonomy): domain Eukaryota; kingdom Viridiplantae; phylum Streptophyta; class Magnoliopsida; order Ericales; family Ebenaceae; genus Diospyros; species Diospyros lotus. The sequence continues at coordinate 20,104,835 of NC_068350.1, forward strand.
TTACTTATACATAATGGATAATCGATAGATGACAAAATGATAAAAATGCCCTCACTTGCAATTACTTTCCCCTTTCTTCTCATGACCACCTCCTCTCTCTCCCCTTCCCATGGGCGCTCAAGCAATCGTCGACAGTCGTCGGCTCACGTTGACCGTCGCACTGCTGTCGCCCTCGACATCACTGACAGTAGCTGTATCTTCTCGTCGCCTCATCTCATTCCGATTGTTGCACTATCACCGCCCCTGCCCTCGACCTCGCCCCCGCCCCCGCCACCGCTAACAACTGCTGCATCTTCTCGTTGCCTCGCAGCCTCACCTCGCGCCGACTGTTACACCATTGTTGCTCTCGTCACAGGCTATCGATTATCTTTTCCCCCAAGTTCGCAGACATACTCTCCCCTAATGAAGTCATATTCGGACTTCATCCTCCAATGGAGACTTACTTCCTCGATGAAGTCCAATCAAGCTTCATCCATAACCACAAAAAATTATTCAATCCGCAATTGAAAAGCACTCGAAAATGTTAGTGACTGTGGCTAGTTGGGGCCACTGTAAGTGCGACTGCGGTTGCAATGCAAGTTGGGGTGCGGGGCGGGCGATGACGGTGCGAGTGGGGGTGACGGCGATGGTGGGTTTCTCAAGATTGGAGGATTTCGTGGAAGTGATTTAGGAAAAAGGTTTTCATTATTTTACCATATGTGTGTAAAGTTATATGTAAATCTCTATGTACATATAGCATTGTCCATTTTATTTATACACACATCTGACTTTTGACAGATAAGGCTCCTGCCTGAATCAAGGATAAAAGGGAATAGAGATGAGTAATATATATATATATATTATTTGAGAGAGAGATGTTAAGAATGAAATGTGATGATACTGGACCGATCATCGAGGTCTGTCTCGAAGCAAGTATCTGCAAGGGTAGGGCCTTTAATCCCCTAGGAGAACTCCGACGCTTAAGTCAATAGAAGAAAAATACCAGAAATGGAAAGTCAGACAGTAGTCAGATGATCCATACCTATAGAAGTTAACCTCTATTTAAAGATGATGTAGAGCATACTCTGAAGAGATAAGATAACCTCTGAACAAGACGTTGGAGAGAATCTCAGTTGATCGAATCAGCCTTGTTCAAAATCAAATATGGGATGAAGATCTAGATGACACGTGGCGCTTCTTGAGACAGGCACGTGGCGGCACCAGGTTGGTAGTCTCTGAGGGTAGTATAGTAATTTTGCCCTTAGTAAAATATCCCCTCACCACTTGCCCCCCCAACTCCTTGAGCTGTGAGGGTGAGGAGCTTGGGCAGCTAAAGGAGTAGTCCTTTAAGTTTTTTCGCTTTCCTGTAAAAAAGAGTTTTGCCAAAAATAAATAAGATTAAATGATCTCAATTATTGGCTCGCTTCCCAACTCAAAGTCTCCTCATCCTTCTCATGGCCCTCCAAGGACTCTATAAAAAGGGATGTGAGCATGGTCCCCTCCTCCTAAGAATTATTGGAGTGAGGGCATTCTTGGAGTGGAGTAAAAAGGTATGAGGCATCTCCCCCTCTCTTTTTATTTTTCTTTTTATTTTCTTTTTTTTTATTTTTTTATTTTTTTTACCTGTAGCCGAGACTAACGGTCTCGGCCTCGCTGGTAGAGGCCGCAGTGGCCTTGATTGCTCCGGCCGAGGCTGCATGGCGCTGCATGTGGGGGTCCTGCTGCCCCCCTCTTTTTTTTTTGGCAGGCTTCCCACAAGGCACGAGAGACCCTGAGCGGCACTTTCAAGTTCAATAGACGACAGACTGACTCCCTCATAAGGGTTATCTCGTGCATTTCCCTATTTCCCTTTCATCTTTAGAATTTTTCTCATCCGCCGGTATTCCTTTACCTCCCTTCTCTTATTTTTCTGTGATTTTTTATTGTCTCTCTTCCCCATGTCACGTTGTTTTAGTAAGTCGATCCCCATGAATTCCTCTAGTAACTCGGATGGGAATAGCTCGGACTCTTTTAGCTCTTTTTCCCAGTCTGGTATGCAAATAGGGGATGCTGGGACCTCCCGGCCCCATCCTGATACATCCTCTTTTGATAACGATACTGACCTAGAGTTAGAGCTCCATCATAGTGGTCTCCCTGATGACCTAACCCCTGCTTATTCTTCCTTGTCCGAGGATAAGATCTCCGGACTTGCCCAAAAATATCATCTCCCCATCACGGGCTACTGGTACTCTGCACCCTCCAACCTTAGAGCCCATAAATCCTCTCCTAGGGGTTTAACCATCTATGAAGCCTCTCTTGAATCTGGGTGTCGGTTCCTTTTCGAAGGCACCTAGCTGAGATCTTTCGTCTCGTAAGGCTATCTCTTTCTCAACTAGTGCCCAACGGGTGGAGGAACTTAGTCTCTTTCGTTATATGTTGTCGAGGGAGAGGTATCGTCCCTAAAGCTGAGCTCTTCTTAAAACTATTTCGCCTTGTATGCGTTGATAAGTCTGAATTTTGCTACTCCTTCATGGAATACCCTGGCTGTAAGTTCCTCGTAGACACCCCGTCCTCTTTGAAAGGTTGGAAAAATTGGTATTTTTTTCATGGGATCTTCCTCCGATACTATGGGTGTGCCCACCGCCTGGTGTCGGCCTCCTTGTACAAATTTTCCACGTGAAATGTCCCCTTTAGAGAGGAGGGATACTAAGCTTTTGATGGGTTTGGAGCACATCAGTACCGCCAGATTGATTAACAAGCAAACTCTATTTCTCGAGGGTGTGTGTCGATACCCCTACCCAGCAGCCGACATTCCCTTAGGTTGATTTTTTCAATCCTCTCGTTCCGCTTCATATCTCCAATTTAAGTGTGCTTCTTTATCCTGACACTTGATCTTATTTTTTCATGCTTTGTAGCCACGATGATTGACGATGCGGAGCTATGGGGGACTGATAAATAGGCCGCTGAAGAGGCCAAACGGGCCCAGAAGAATGCCAAGTGACATACCAAAGATTCTCGGCTCCCACCTCGGCACAAAAAATTGAAGGCCACTGGGTCTTGTTCTTCTTTGCCCCGGGCTGAGGTAGACGGCTCCCAAGGCATCGAGCCTTTTTCTGACATGATTGAGGGGGAGGCGTCCATTCCCACCCGGGTTCTTCACCGACCAGAATGGAACATTCATGGGTCAGACCACAGCAGCGAGGCTTGGGTTGCGACTCAACTTATTCAGGGTCTACCAACTCAGGCAGACTTGGAGGGGGTCGCAGATCTAACTTCAGAGACCTTAGAGTCGTGCTACTGCCAGGGCATGGTTCAGGTTAGTCTCTTGGTCCTTTATCATAGAGAACTTTTGACCCCCCATATTCTAATTTTTGCTATTTGTATACAGAGTATTGTCGCTCAGAACGAGTTCCAGAGGCGAATGGCGAGGAACTCACAAAAAATGCTTGAGTTAGATAATGCCCTTCCTGAGTGCCATAGGACCCTCGAGCAGGAGGATGAGGATCTGAGGGCTCAACATCAACGAGCCGCAAAGCTGGAGGAGCACCTCTAGAGCCTTGAGATTAGCCGCCATGCAACGGAGGGAGAGTTAGGGAGGTTTAAACAGAGTGTTCGGGAGCTAGATGAGAGATATGCAGACCCCACCCAGCTCCCCGAGGTGAAAGATTTATCAAACGAGAGTTGTAGGGTTTCTGGAAGAAAGGCTTCCTTCGGAGCAAGGAGGAAGTGCAAAAAGCCTGCCTCGACTTTGATTTCTCCCCCGTCAGACCTATGGAGGACGTGATCGCAGAGCTCAGCCGAGCATCATCCTCCCGAGCCTCCGCCATTGAATCTGAGGAGTCCAAAGAAGAAGAAGCCTAGTTGTTAGTTCTAGGTTCATATGTACCTTCTTGCTGTGAGCATGAGTTGTACTGGACTTTTGATCATTTGCTAAATAAAATGCCTCGAAGTTATGCTTTTTGCAATAGTCCGAGTTGGGTGGTCTCTGTTATCCGATTTCTTGCACCTCTTACCGTAACTCTCATGTTGACGTGGTGGTGGATGCCATTCTACTTGGTTCCTTTTTATTAGGGGTGGTCCCCTGGGTCACATCTGCCCCTATTATTTTTGGTCCTCTTTAACTCCGACATGGAGGTGAGGACTTAGGAGTCTCCTCGGGGACCCCTTAAGTCGGCTCCTTTGGGGGTCATTTCCACCCCTCTTCGCCTTTCTTTCCTTTTTATTTTTAGGAGTGGTCTCCTAGGGCCATGTCTGGTCCTTTGCTCTTCCTTTTTTTATCGTCAGGGGTGGTCCCCTAGGACCATATCTGGTCTATTGCTCTTTCTTCATTCTCGCTATCTTTGATGACGAAAGGACTCAAAAAATCTCTTTGGAGGTTTCTGAGGTCAGGGGAAAATAGTTCATTCCCCTTCACCTCTTTTTTTGTTTTATATTCTGTAGGATAAAAAATCTGCACATGTAAAAAGAAACATAATGAGATTTTATTGGGAAAAATACGCAGCTCCAAATTCCTTGGGGTAAACCCCTTATTGATAAAATTTTCTCAAATTCTGAATATTCTAAGTATTCTTTATGGGAGTGTCGTCCATGGTCTCGAGCCGGTATGCCCCAGGGCTGAGGGTCTCGGTAACCCGGTAAGGGCCTTCCCATGTTAGTGACAACTTGTTGGAGTCTCGAGGGTTGCTAACACTTGCTTGTCGAAGGACCAGATTGCCAGGTAGAAAACTTTGAGCTTTCACCCTTCGATTGTAGTACCTCTCAATCCGCTGATTATAAATTGCCTGGCGGACCCTTGCTTCATCCCAAAGCTCCTCCACTATATCTAAGTTATTCCTCAAGCCTTGCTTATTGGACTCTAGGTCAAAATGCTCCACCCCAAAAATTGGGATCCCGATCTCTACCGGAATAAGGGCCTCTGAGCCGTAACATAAGCTGAATGGGGTCTCCCCGGTGGACCCCCCCTCGTGGTCCGATAAGACCAAAGGATGCTCGATAACTCGTCCACCCAACTTTCGTCTGCCTTGTTCACCTGAGATTTTAATCCATGGAGCATAGTCCTATTAACAAGCTTAATCTGTCTGTTAGCTTGTGGATGAGCTACAGAGGTGAAGTGCTGCTTGATCCCCAACTCCTAACACCATTCCTTGACCGTCCGATCTGTAAACTGGGTCCCATTATCTGAAACAATCACCCATGGGATCCCAAATTGACAAACCACGTTCTTCCATAAAAATTGCTTCACTTTTCGCACAGTGATGGAGGCTAGGGGCTCGGCCTCTATCCATTTGGAGAAGTAATCTATAGCTGCGATCAAAAATTTTACTTAACCTACGATAAGCGGGAACAGACCTAGGATGTCAATCCCCCATTGGCGAAGGGGCACGGCTGAACCAGGTGGGTGAGCATGGCACTAGGAACATGAATCAGGTTAGAGACCTATTGGCATCTTTCACATTTGTTGATCAGCTGCTCTGGATCAGGCATCATAGTCGGCCAGTAGTACCCTTGTCGAAGGGCTTTTTGATAGAGAGTCCGGGCTCCAATGTGACTCCCACATATTCCCTCATGGATCTCTCTTAAAACATAGTCATCTTCGTGTGTCCTCACGCACCTCAAGAGTGGTTAGGTGAAGGATCTCTTATACAACTCCTCGTTGACTAGTATAAACTTTTGGGCCCTCCTTTTTAGCTCACGGGCCTCTACGTCACTCTCTGGTAGCTTGCCATCCTTCAAATAATTGACAAGAGGGTCCATCCAACTTGGTTCTAGGTCGAGACATAGCTGCTCCACCATCTCGTCAATGCTTCTCTAGGGTAGTGTCTCGATAAAAATCTATTTGGAATTGGTTGGGAAAGAAGCCAACGCGATCAGGGACAAAGTGTCTGCTTCCACATTCTGGGATCGAGGCACATGCTCAATTTTCACAGATCGAAAATGACTCATCAATTCCTGAACGAAAATCAAATATTTGGACATGTGGTCCTCCCTGGCCTCGTATTCTCCTTTCACCTACTGAACAACAAGGTTAGAATCAGATTGTACGTTGAGATGCCTCGCCCCAAGCTGTGTGGCGAGCCTCAACCCTGCTATGAGGGCCTCGTATTCTGCCTCATTGTTAGACATTCGGAACTCAAAAATGTAGAGCATATAACCAGGACTGGCCCTCAAGGCTCTTAATCATCAGCTCAGCTCCTCCACCCCCAGGGTTTGAGCTGCCATCCACTGTCAACATCCATGGTCCTAGGCTATCTTCTGGAGATCCGCCGAGCCCAAATCCTTCGGCGATGAAGTCTGCTAAGGCTTGGTCCTTAATAGCTGAACGGGGCTTGTACTCTATGTCGAATGTTGTTAGCTCCATCGACCACTTAAGCATTCTCCTTGAGAGCTCTGGCTTTCCCAGAACCTGCCTTAGAGGCTGGTCAGTAAGCATGATGATAGAGTGTGCCTGGAAGTAGGGTCGCAACTTCCTCACTAAAATGACCAGGGCAAACGCTAATTTCTCCATGGGGGAATACTGAGCCTTTGCCACAGATAATCATTTTCTCGTATAGTATACTAGCCTCTGCCTCTTATTCTCTTCGCGCACCAGTATTGAGCTTACTGCCTCTTTTGCTATGGCCAAGTAGAGGTAGAGCAGCTCGCCCATCCGTGGCTTGGTGAGGACTGGCGGTGAGGCCAGACATGCCTTGAGCTCGTTGAAGGCCTCCTGGCACTTGTCATCCTAGACAAATTCCTTGGTCTTGGATAGGGCTTTGAAGAAAGGGAGGCCTTTTTTGCCGATCGGGAGAGGAATCTCCCTAAAGCCGCTATCCTTCCTGTGAGTTGTTGGACCTCCTTAATGCTTCTTGGGGTCGGCATTTCTAGTATCACTTTAATCTTCTCAGGATTCACCTCGATCCCACGATGATGCATGATGTACCCGAGGAACTTCCCTGCAGAGACACCAAAAGCGCACTTAGAGGGATTAAGCTTCAATTGGAACCTGCGCAAGGTTTTGAAACACTCTTCCAAGTCTACCAGATGCTCCTCTGCCAGTAGGATTTTTACTAGCATGTCATACACATAGGCCTCCATGTTGCATCCTAACTGGTCTTGAAAGAGCCTATTTATAAGCCGTTGGTATGTAGCTCCTGCATTCTTCAAACTGAAAGGCATAACAGTATAACAATAGGTGCCCCATTTCGTAACGAATGTCGTCTTCTCCTGATCCTCTTTATGTAACGGGATCTGATGATATCCCTGAAAAGCATCTAAAAAACTCATAAGGTGGCATCCGATCGTGCCATCAATTAGGGCATCAATCCGGGGAAATGGGTAACTATCTTTTGGACAAACCTTGTTTAGGTCAGTGAAATCAATACATAACCTCCACTTACCTTATCCCTTGGGGACTAGAACCACATTGGTGAGCCACTATGGATAATCAACCTCCCGAATATACCGTGCTGCCATCATTTTGTCCATGTCGGCCTCTATAGCCCTTGCCCTATCTGGGGAAAATTTCCTCTTCTTCTATATGACTGATTGGTACCTCCGCTTCACTCCCAAATGGTGTGTCATCACTTCCGGGTCTATGCTAGGAATGTCGTGGACCGATTATGCAAAAATATCTGCATATTGGCGAAGAAGGGATACAATCCGAGCCCGAAGAGGGTCTTTCAATTAGGCGCTCACCCTCACGCATCTATCGAGTCGATTTGGGTCCAATGGTACCACTGCGAGCTCATCCATCGGCTCAGCAGCCTTTGGGTCCTCTAAGCCCTCCAGCAAAAAACTGACAGTGGCGGGAAGGGAGATTCCTACCTCTCTCCCTTTGGGGCCCTGTCCTTATCCTGAATCTTCCTAGGGTTCTAACTACTCCTGTACGATACCCTTAGCGGTATTGATGGATGCCATGTAGCACTCCCGAGCGGACCTTAGGTCTCCTCTAACTTCGCCAACCCCCGCAGCAGTAGGGAACTTAAGCACCATGTGGTAAGTGCTCGGCACAGCCCGGAGAGCATTTAATCCCGATCTCCCAAGATCATACTGTAGGCCGAGGGGATCTCTGCTACCAAAATGTCTAACATGACCTGGGCAGACTGAGAACCCTTCCTAAGAGTTAATGAGAGCTGAAACATACCATCCGCATACACCACTTCCCCGTCGAATCCAATCAAAGGGACACGAGCTGGCTTCAACTGTTCCATCTTGTATCCCATGCCTAAGAAGGCCTGTCGATATAAAACCTCATATGAGCTCCATGGGTCCACGAGGATCCGTCGAAGCTTCTATTTTCCCAACTTTGCTGTGATGACTAGCGGATCATTAGAAACTGGATACCCGGGCAAGTCGTTGTCCGTAAAGGAGATAACGTTCCTTGGTCGAGCCCTCTTGACTCCACCATTTCAATGCAGATCAAAGCTTTCTCCCGACTCCTTGCCTGGCACCATCCCAGCCGCTAAAATGTGAAAAATTAAATGTTGTGGAGGATTTCCCTCCCTCTGGTGACTCTTTCTCCTGGGCAGAGTTCTGGTCCTACTCTTTTCTTGGGATCTACCACGTCTACGGGAAGGGCTCCTTAATCTCCGACGTTCGCCCCTTTGTGGCTTATTATCCTTAGCTACGAACCTACTTAGGAAACCCCTATTGATAAGCTCCTAAATCTCCTCTTTTAGCTGATGGCACTCCTTCGTGTCATGTCCATGATCTCGATGAAATCGGCAATACTTCTTTACTCCTTTTGTTAGCTGGGGCCTTCATAGGTCTCAATTTTTTCAAGTAATCCTTATTGTCAATTGTAGCCAGGATCTCTGCCCAAGGGGTATTAAGTAGGGTGAACCTGACCGGACTCCATTGGGGGCTCGACCTTTCCCTTCGTCGGCTTGGTTTATCTTCCGGCTTCTACTCCCTATTCTGACTTTTCTTCTTTTTCTTTTTTGAGTATTCGATTCTCTTGGCCCGCATTACCTCCTCGGCATTAATGTACTTTGTGGCTCGATTCAGGATCTCCGTGAACATCTGGGGAGGCCTCTTAGTCAGTGACTGGGTAAAAGGACCAACCCTCAAGGCATTCTGAAAGGCTACCATGGCAATACTCTAATCGAGATTCTCAATACTCAGTGCCTTCATATTAAACCTAGCCACAAAATTTGTTAATGACTCCCCTTGGTTCTGCTTGAGATTCACAAGGGTTATAGTTGACCTTCGGTGCCTTCGGAGGGGAGCGAAATACGCCAAGAACTTGTTCCGAAGCTGTCCGAAGTTAGCAATCGACCGGTGTGCCAGGCTTGAATACCAGGCCCGTGCATGTCCTTCCAAAGTGGCCGGGAAGACTCTACACCACATAGCATTAGGTGCTTCCTGGACCATCATGTGAGAGGCGAAGAGACTCAAGTGGTTAGCAGGGTCGGTTGTGCCTCCATATGGTTTGATGGTTGGGATTCGTAGGCGCTCAGATGGAATAATCGCCATGATCTCCCGACTTAATGACTGGTTGGAAACAATGTCATATGGCTCTTTCTCCCTCCATCTCAACTCTGCAACCTCCCTCTCCAAATGTCGCAAACGCCTTTCTTGTTGAGCATCTCCGGTTCGGGCATAATCGGGACCAAAGGACTCCTTCTCCTCTGAGCTCGGCCTCCCATACTCGCCACACCTAGAGGGTTCACTCCGTCTCTCATCCTAATAGGACTCATTCCCAGTACGGGGGGATCCGCCACCTTGGAATTCTTTGTGACTAGAATGGCGGTCTCCCTGGTGCCGATTATCGTGGTTGGAGGGCTCCCCTTGTCTCCCATCTGGAGGTTGTTGTTGAGCCAAAAAGGTGTTGAGTAATTCCGTCAAGTATTGGACCTGTCCCTCTAACTGGGTGACACGATCTTGTGATGGCGAGGGATCTAGGGGATGAGCCCCTAGGGGTCTACTCTCTGGTGGTTGGTGTTGACTCTGATCTGGGACAAGTTGAGTATTAGCAGCTCACGATGGATTTCTTCTTGTTGCCATAACAGGGGGGAACTTGAGCTCGTTTAAGGTACTCGACGAACAAGAGCAGATATAGCAACCGGCCCCATAGTGGGCACCAAATGATGATACTGGACCGATCACTGAGGTCTGCCTCGAAGCAAGTACCTGCAAGGGCGGGGCCTTTAATCGCCCAGGAGAACTCCGACGCTCAAGTCAGTAGAAGAAAAATACCCAAAATGGAAAGTCACATAGTAGTCAGATGATCCATACTTATAGAAAGTTGACCTCTATTTAAAGATGGCGTAGAGCATACTCTGAAGAGATAAGATAACCTCTGAACAAGACGTTGGAGAGAATCTCGGTTGACCGAGTCAGCCTCGTTCAAAATCAAATATGGGATGGAGATCTAGATGACACGTGGCGCTTCCTGAGATAGGCACGTGACGGCACCAAGTTGGTAGTCTCCGAGGGTAGTATAGTAATTTTTTCCTTAGTAAAATATCCCCTCACCAAAATGAAACTTAATAAATTGGCTGATTGCCTAGTAATTTTATACCAGTTTTCAAATGAAAGTACTTTCTTATCCTTTTTTCTTTTTTCTCAAGTATAGAATAATTTTGAAAAAGTATATCAATGGCAAGCATAGGCAAAACAAGAACTAGATACAATTGGCCTAATCACTGAATTTACTTTGAATTTTTTATTAAATTTTAATTTAATTGTATTATGAAAATTATTTCAATTTATATTTAATATTTCAAAATTAGTTGCAATTGTATTCTAATTAGCTCTAACATGTACTTATGTTGACAAGGCGAGATAATTAGTTGACATGCTAATGTATCTTAATATTGACTTATCAAACCATAACATTTAAAACTCTAGGGTGACTGGTTGTACATATGGGATGGGATGTCAATTTATGATGTGGCACTTGAGTGATAGCACTAGAAAAGCGTGCTAAGGGAAAATGCCCATTTGTGACAGAGGCTGAGAGTGGACGCCACTCTTGCGAGTCGACAAGTGACGAGGCTGAGAGTGTACATCACCCCGAACCGGCTTAAGTGGCGAGTGGACACCACCTCAGGAGCTTTTGAGCGGTAGTATTGTTTCTGAGGTGGACGTGGATTCCCAGGATGGTGTTGATCATCATGTGCCCAGAATTTGTCTTGACATGATTCGTTATGCTTTTGAGTGGGAATGTAATGATGATGGAATGATTCCCGGGTTCATGCATTGATGTTGCCTCTCTTAAGCTATGACTATGTTATGCTAATGTGTCGATGTGGTTGTGTTGCCTTTAGAGAGATTGCATTTTTCCCGGTTAGGGTTAAGTGCTTTGTGGGATTCTCTTAGACTGGGATTTATCGTGATATTTCAATTATTTCATGTCTTGTATGCATTCATGAAAATATTTTGAATTCTCACTTAGATGATTTAGCATCTTATTTTGGACTTTGTCCTTGGAATATTTTAACGTTTCAGGTGAAAACAGTGGTGCCAAAAGGAAAGGAATTGCCGAGAATTGACGACAACTTGTAGGTGGATCATAGCATGTCTTTTGGATTATTATGTATTTTATTTTGATGATATGATGTTAAACGATGGTACGGTTTTGGTATTATGAAGGAAATGATTTTAGTTATGTATCATATCAGGTTTTGATCTAACTTTCGCATTTATGATGATGTTGCCTGTCTTAACTTGATGATTCTAGGTTTGATGTGCTGAAAAGGTGATACGGGATTGTCAAGGAACGATTTATGTTATGTATTTGTTGAAAAAAATATATCCCCGAAATCCCTTGAGTTATTTAACACCCCTTGGAGAGGTAGGGTGTTACACCGTTGCTATCGTCGCCCATCACCGTGCACTTCCCACCACTACTATTGATCATCATCCACTGCTATCGTTGCCATCAATCGCTACTATCGATTGTCGTCTGTTTCCATTGTTGCCATTGAATACTATTGCCATTGACTAGCATTGCCATCTATTGTCGTCGATCTCCATCTGCGAGCCATCGTTGTCTGTTGCCATCGCTGTCGACATTCCCTATCGAGCCATCGCCATCTGCTGCCATTGCCTCTAAAATCTGTATGTGTATATATATTGTTTTTTTTATTTTATTTGATTATTTATGTGTATATATATAGTAAGGTAGTTTTATGTTGTCGTTATATCATAGGCAAGATCCCTTTATTTCCTCGATGGAGATGTCTTCTCCAATCTCATAATCCTTTAGCAATGTGACGATAATGCTAGAGCTGAGGGCAACGCTAAACCCACTGACTTCTCTCGAGTGGACTAGGTTGGACCCCTATAGTCGAAAGCATGTTGGTTGCAATGATGACCAGGTTACCTTGGTCCAAATCGAGCACTAAGGCCTAACAAGGTCCCTCCAATGAGCCTTGCAAACGTCACTACCTTAGAGCGATTTGAGGTCATGTCTAACCAATTCATTAGGTTGGTCCCCAATCTAGCCAAGCTCATCTCGTTCTAGTACCTCATTCTCAACAACAATAATCTCTTTTCTTTTTTCGCTAATTTCTTTTCCGGCTTGACGTCACTCCAAGTCATTTACCTCAACTACAACCCCCTTCTCAGCATGGGAAATTCCTCATAGTCTCTAAGAAGCCACTACCCTACAATTCTTTTATGCCACATTGGGGAACCTCCATTTTAGAGTTTTAAATGGGTTTGTTGGATGAGTCAACATTAAGACATATCAACGTACTAGCTCATCTCGCCAAATCAACAAAGGCACATATTATAGCAAATTAGGATACAATTGCAACTAATCTTAAAGTATTAAGTATAAATTGAAACAATTCCCAAAACAAGATTAAATTAAAAATTGGTGAGAAGTTCATGATAAATCAAGTGATTGACCCAATACAATTTGTTCGTAGCCTAGAGAGCTAGCAAAGGATGATTATCTACCCTAGCGTTTGCCTTCACAATAGCTAAAGATATAGGATGCCTATAGTACATTGAATTTCCACATCAACATGAAGGTGTATTTGTGTGGGGTGGGAGGAGCAGGGGTGTCGAGAAGCCAGTTGACGTGCAGTAACAACATTACATGACTTTGGAGTGCCACATCCCCTGCCAATGGTCTAAGCGAGTAAATTCAGTTTGGTTTGTCTGTTTATTTTTAGTTGTGTTTGTTTACAAATTTGAGTTTTAAAATTAAAAAGGCTTCAATTTTGTTCTTTGACATATTTTTTAGAGATTTGAGTATCCTTGTGATCGTGCACAATCAGTGGCTAATTGAGGAGAAGAGGACATTGAGAGCAACAAATAGTGAGAAATAGATAGACGAAAAGATATAGATTAAAGAGAGATATTATGTAGAGAGAAAGTGAGAAAACCATTACAACGACAGAGTCTTAAACAGGCCTGGACCTACAGTGAGGCCCAAGAGGCAGTTGCCTCAGGGGCTATAAATCTGTGATTTTTTAGTGCCCCATAAATCTATAAACCTCTCCCTTTCTCGCTCAGTCGCCCACCCCCTCTACAAATGCAGCAAACCCTGCTTGCCCTTGGCCTTTTGCAAACCTTTCTCCCTCTCGGTCGCTCCATTGCTTGCTCGCTCGCCTTGGCTCTCACTCTTTGCCTATCTCTCTCTCTCTCACTCACTCCATCGCTCGCTGCCTCTCTCTTGCTTCGTCGCTCACCCTCGTCGGTCGGTGCCTCTTGATTGGCTCATTAGATCTGCTTCTCAGAACCAGAACTTCCAGATTAGCTTCAACTTTGTTTATATCCGACTTCTTAATTAGCAGTGAGTTGCTCCTTCATTTCGTTTCATTTGTGATGCATTCGAAGATTTGGTTTGCTTGCTTGTGTCTATTGATGTTGGTTGAATCTTGCAAAAATAAATTTAATTCCTAAAAAATTTAAAGAAAAACGTGAAATGGCAACGACAAATTTAATCTTTATAACACAATTGTTTCCTATATTTACACTACCATACTCACTTATTCCTGGTTCTTATCATCTTTTGTTCCTATTTCAAGTGATCAGTAGTTAGTTAATTTTGATTTTTGATATTAGAATGTAATGTTTTGTTTAAATTTTATAGCTTTTGTGATAGGATTTTAGCCGATAGGCTATAGATATGTATTATTGATTTAAACAATTGATATGCTTTTAAGCATGACACTTCTTAATTATGTTCTGCACCATCAAGATCTCGCAACTCTTTTTTTCCGAGAGATCAAGCAGGCTTGTCACAATTATGACACTTTATTTTAAACTTGATTATGTAATAATATTTTTACCTTTATAAAAAATACAAGGAGAGTAGTTTTTAATTGATAAGTTAAAAACTTTTGATTTTATTTTTTGATATGGTATAAATATTTATTTATTTTTTTAATATTTTATTATAAAAAAATAAAATTTAAATATACACTATAATTCAATTCAGGGGGTCATTTTTACTTTTGGACTCAACTAACAGTACTCCAAAATCTCATCGACCACGTAGAAGGAGGAGAGGGGCAGAAGATAGCGGCGAGACACTAAGGCGATGAACGACAGAGGGGAAGATAAGTGGCGCTGTTGTGGTGAATGAAAAAGTCATTGTCAATTTTAATAGGGTTGGATTGGACCATCTCTCATCGGACTGTTCAACATTATATATATATATATGTATAGAATTTCCATTAATTTTCATATTTATCTGAAGACTAATGCAACCGCTTTTAGTAGTGCTGATTTGAACATGACGTTTGTTAATCAGACTAACGTATGCAAATCTGTAAATGTGAACATGTTTTTGTTTTATTATAATATAGAAAAAGAGAGATGTTAGTAATATATATATATATATATATTTAATTTTGGACAATGTGGTTGGTGACGTCACACAATTTTTTTATTACAAAAATAAGTGGAGGAGACGCACTTGGGAGAAAATGAAATGTTAAGTCTTTCCTCCAGCCAAAGTGATACCAATTATAAATATTTTAACCAAACCCTAGCCCATGGTTTTTTGTTATATTCTAAACAAGATTGGATTTATTAATTAATGCCAACTTCCAATATTTATGTAACGCGGGACCCATGTGAAGGCTAAAGGTTACTTGATTAATACTTTCACACACACACACACACATATATATATATATATAAAGAGTACAGTACTAATATGGTTTTTCAAGTTCTCACTCGAGAATTAACAAAAAGTTTGTTTTTTTAAAAAGCTCTATACCTTCACTTTTTTTTTTTTTTTAAGTTCATGCACTTTTATGGAATTCGGGTAGATGAAAATTTTGAGTAAATTACCAAAATGATGACTAAACTTAGGGTCAGGTACAGCAAGGTCAATGACTTTTAATTTGTTTCAAATTGGTCATTATATTTTAATTTTGTTATGTTTTTAATCACTCATACTAACTACTATTAAATTTCACTAATAGAATGCTGACATGATAAAATATTATTATAATATTTCACCATGCCAAAACGCCTGCCAACAAAGGTTAATTACCAAAATGATTACTGGACTTAGGGTCAAGGTATAAAAAGGTCACTCACTTTTAATTTCTTGCAAATTAGTCATTGTATTTTGATTTTATTATATTTTTAGTCACTCGTACTAATTACTATTAAATTTCACTAATGTAATGCTGATGTAACACATTAGAGCCCAATCGACAAGACTTGTTTTTTTTTTTTCCTCATCAGTGAGCCCACCCATTAGAAACACTATTTAATGCTTGGCCTTTAACATTTCTTTGTAAACAAACCTTCTAAACCTAAAATTGAAAGTAGAAATCTCTTTTTTGATCTCTTCCTAGTTTCAATTTTGGGTTTAGAAGATTTGTTTACAAAGAAGTGTCATAGGCAAAGCATTAAACAGTCCTTTTATTTAGGTTAAACAATGTTTTAAATGGTTGGGTCGGGTTTGGATGGATTAAGTGATGAGGTGAAAACAAAAATCAAGTTTTGCTAATTGGGTTTGTGATGGGGTGGAATATTCTAAAAATATTTTGTAATATTAGCATTATACAGTGAAATTTAATTATAGTTAGTGATAATGCGGTGGTCGATCACCTTCTTCTGCCTCGAACCAAGTACTTGCAACAAAGTCAGGGACTTGCTCCCCCGGGATCACTCCGACATTCAATTTAGTATTACCAAATTAACGCGAGCTCAAAGTACGCAGTTTCAAACTTAGAGAAAGAAAATATTGGATCCCTTACCCGTTGCTGATCCTTTTCCTTTTATCCTCTTGCTAAAGTAAGGATTCTCTTTCAAATTGTCGGGGATCCCTATCCCATTCTTCGTGGAACTGGGATCTTACCGATATGGATTCCATAATCATCTCTGAGGAGTTCGGGGTAGTTCCTATCTCCATGATTCTCAATATGATGGTTGATCCCGAGGAATTCGGAGAATCTTTGCCAAGTAACGGGTTAGCCGGTGTGGTGAGGCGTATCTGCCACGTGTCATCTCTGGGCTTAAGTAGGATGACGTCACGGGAGTGACTCTTTAGTGGGCACGTGTCACCACTGCTAATGACTATATTCCTGAGGTATTGGAGTAATTATGGACCCAAGGGTATTTTCCCTTATCAGTTAGTTTGAGTGACTGAAAATATAATAAAATTAAAATTTAGTGATCGATTTACAACAAATTAAAAGTTAGTTACTTTTTTTATCCTGACCCAAAGTTCACCGGCTATTTTAGTAATTTACCTTTGTTAATTGGCGTTCTGATGTGATAAAATATTATAAGAATATTCTACCATATTGTTAGTGATGTATGTCCTAATACTTGATTTAGATGACATCTAGTATGTAATAGGAATACATGTATTATATTCTTGTAATCAATAAAATGGTCATTAATTCATTCATTGCTCTCCAAATATGTATGAACGAGTACCTAGATTTCCCGATGGTCTTATTCTTAAGTTATTAAAAATATGTGACAACGATCTATATCACATGATTTCTTAAATGTATTCCTAGTTCTTAGATTTATCAGATATAGACTATGATTAATCGATTATAGACTAGCACATGGACTACTACATTTGATTATTATGAGATATTAATGATAAAGAATGGTGAGTCACATGCCACATTACATGAGATGTGACTAGTAGACATGTGGGTGGATATTCACACGGTGGATATTGGTTGAACATCTGCTGAATGTGACGCTTGTGACAGATCACATGATTGAGAAGATTAATGATTTGTTGTTGATTTTTGATTGTGTATTTGATCCTCAGACTAAAGATGATAGAGTTGTTTTATACACTAGTGTCGGAGATTTTTCATTGAGTGGAACGATCAAGTGTAAGAAGTGGGAATGCTCTTTGTGTGGTCCTTTTGTAGTGGTGTATGGAGGTAGATGCTCGCTGATGTGATCCATTGACCTCTGATGTGAAGCGAACATCCTATGCGAACATAGCTAGTTGTGGTTGGAAAATCCCTAGTTAAAGTGTGCATGATCGAAAAAAGCTTTCGATGTGTCATCTCGACCACGCTGTACTGGATCTTAGGATAGTTACCAAGTTTTGTGAGTTTAATCAGTCTATGGATCTTACTCGATCAGGATGTTAGTCTGTGAAAGGATTATAGCACATGATAATCGAAAGCGCTAATAGATTTATTGAAGTATTGACTTCATTGCCATTAAGATAGTTTTGATATTATGCTAGAGGTCACTTAGAACCTTTCGAGATGTTGTGAGGAAATGGAGAGTTTCTCACAATAGACTGAAATGTTTAATTAGCGTAAAAAATTTTGGCATGTCTTGACTGCTACATGGTAATGAACCTAGAAAGTCACACACAAACTAGGTAATGCATTGGATTAGTGATTCCTTGTTGTCATGTGTTCTCAATCATCATTAAGAGTTAATGATGATGATGAATGTGTTGTTAAGAGTTAACAAATGGATCAACAAGTTGGTAAGAGTTAATGATGTTAGGTTTGTATAGCAATGGCACTAACACCAAGAGGGGGGTGAATTGAGTTATTTTTAAAAAGTGATTGAAGTTGAAAATCCTTTTGATGAAAAATGAAATTATAGTGAAAGTGAGGATTATTGAAATGCTTGGAACAATAAATGAAAGGAAAAGCACAAGCAAGGAAAATACACAATGATATATAGTGGTTCGGCTTAAACCAAGCCTAATCCACTATCTTAACTCCTCACTAAGGATTTTTCAACCAATCCACTATAAACCTCCTATCTCTCCAGATAGGCCCTCTAGGAACAAGTTAGGAGATTACAACCTCTTGCTTAGACAAGCAAGCCTTCTAGCACTAAGCTAGGTATTTCAACCCATTCCTTCAATAAGCAAGTCCTCTAGCACAACAAGCTAGGAATTTTACAAAGTAGTACAAGATAAGAGAGAATCTAAGAATTATCACTCTTAGTTACAAATTCTCTCAATAATATAACAAGGCTTGAAGATAAATTTACAAAGATAAGCAAAAAACCTTTTTGGAGAGAAATAATATCATCAATGAAGCACAAAATAGAGTAAACACTTGGAAGCTTGAAATGTAATCTCTTGGTTGTGTTGATTCATCCATTTGATCTCTATTTATAGTGCATTTCAAGCCCATTCAAAAATATAGCCGTTGGAGACTTGAATAGTAGAGAATCTAGCTGTTGGAAGCTGTCTTCAACATAAACTGTCAACATTTGATGAAGAAATGTTGACAATATTGAAGAACTGTCGACATTTTTTATGCAAGAGCTGTAGACATTTAGATATAAAGAGCAAGGTTTGAAACTGTCTACAGTTTCTATTAAACTGTCGACATCTTGAAACAAACTGTTGACAGTTTGCGAAGATAAAAATTCATTGATGCTATAAAATTAACTTTGCTTTGATGATACAATCCATAACATATTTACATTAAATGTCCACATTTTTTTTATTTATATTTTACCTTCCATTTATTTTAATACATAAATGTAAATAAGAAAGTACCCCTCATTTGGATTCAATAAAAATATCCAAAAAATCAAAATTCATATAAAAAAGAAAGTAGAATTTTGGTTTTAGTATAAATTCAAGATTTAGCAATTTTACCACTCCCAAAATACATACCTTCTATTTCTTGAAAAATTCATTAAAAATTATTTTAACAACAATGAATATTAGATATCAAAATACTGGGAGATAGTTTTTCAAAATGAAAACATTTTCATATATGTCTCCTTATAATGTACTAATCTTCCAGACTTAGAAAAAATTATAGATCATTTGGTTTTCATTTTCACATTGGTACTTGAAATTGATTTTTGTTGAAAATCATAAACTTGACTCATGACTTGCGGATCAAAACCAACAAAACCAAATGTTATTTTTTATCATCAAAACTAATCATAAGAATGTAAAACTTCAAATGAGGGAGACCATTAAGAGTTAACGGGGCATACTATTAAGAGTTAATGGGAGGTCTTGGTTCTATTAAGAGTTAGTGGAAGGGACATTAAAAGTTAATGGCGGGCCTTGATGCAATTTGGTGAGACTTTGAAAGAAAGGCATAAAACCATCAATAGTTGTTCTTGGAACAGTTGATAGTTTCACTAAGTGAGATTATATTCCATGTTCTTTTCTTTCGTCATTTCAATCCACCATCACATGCATCTTAGATTCATTTAATGAGAGAGAGAGAGAGAGAGAGAGAGAGAGAGAGAGGAGAAATAATAAGAAAATAAGAAAAGGGAAAAATAAAAGAAAAGGGAAGCGTATGTGATATGTCTCTTTCATTCTCTCATTTCCTTCGTCTGTCTTCTTTGAGAGAAACAACAATAGCTCGCCCAAGCTCCTCTCTTGGCTCTCTATTTTTGTTGGTCCTAAGGTCGTGATAGGACTAGTTTCATTTGAGGAGAACCTAGCTTAGCTTAGAGTCACCTTTATTCTTGCTTGTCTAGCACGTTGGTGAGGTGAAGGATTCCAGTGTAGGGGTTGGCTTGTCAGCCAAGGAAACAGGTACCAGAGCTGATCAGCTTAGCAGAAGTTATTGGTGACCAAAGGAGTTGAAAGGAAACGCCAACACTTGGTGATTCATGAAAAGGTTTAGACGTTTTTTTAAACTTTTTCAAAAATAACATTAAAATTGCAGCAGAAGAAATACAAGATCACCTTGCAAGACTTAGTATCTAACAATCATATGTAATAAAATCGAACCATCCATAGGGTATTAGAAATTAAACCTCATTAGATGATGATATAATTGTATAGCAATGGCACCAGAACCCAAGAGGGGGGCAAATTGAGTTATTTTAAAAGTTTGATTAATCTTGAAATACTTTTTGATGAAATATAAGAATTTTAAAGCAAATGAGGGTAAATAGGGGGTTTGCTGACCATAATAAATGCAATAAAGAGAAAAAGAAATAAAGGGACATAAATGATTTACAGTGATTCAGCCAAATGTAATCAAAATTACAATAGATATAAATCTGAGAGAAGACACTCTTAGTTACAAGATCTCTTAAAACAAAACAAGGCTTGAAGCTATTGATACAAGTGTAGAACAAACCCTTAAAAAGAGAAAAGATTTAACACAAATTGAGCTCTTGAGTAGATGAACAATTGAATGCTTGTAATGAATTCTTCTAAGAGCTTTAAATGGTCCACCAGCCCTTTATTTATAGTGCTTAACGAGTGCTTAAAAAAATATGGTTGTTGCTCGGTAATTGGCACATCAATTGATCTGCCAAAACTAGTTGTTGGAGACATCTGTGATAAAAACAGTTAACAAATTCTAAGAATCAGTCGACATTGGAACAAAAATGGTCGACATCCTTGAAAAATGATCAACCAATCTACTTACAGTGGGTATCGACAGCTCACGACCAAGAGACTAAAAAAAGACCGATCGATAGGCTTTTTGAAGCCAGTTGACAATAAAGAGCAAAGCAGTCGAAAGTTTCGTAAAACTGGTCGATAGCTTGTCCTTTGATTTTTTAAAACATTTTGCTCCATTTTCTCCAATATTTTAAAACTAATTTAAAATACATTTTTGGAGATTCTTTTGAGACATAAGACTTTGTTTATCCAATCTCTATCAAGATATATTGAGAGAAATGATTTTAATTTTAGCAAAGTGTTTGAAATTGATTTTCATTTGAGATCTTTGTGTTGTATCATATTTTTTTGATTTACGAGAAAATGTGTTTGATGAAAAACCAATTTTAGAATGAAAAATCTTTATGAGAATCTCATATTTCGAAATAAGTTTTTCATATTTCGAAACAAGCATGATTAGTGTTTTGGCGCGAATGTTCAAATGTTTGAAAAACCAAAAATTCATGCATCATGTTTCGAAACTAACTTTCTATATTTCGAAAAATTCATTCTGCCATGTTTCTATACATGTTTCAAAATGTATTTTGATAAGGTTTCAATGTTCACTAAGTTTATATGATATATTTCGAAACCTGTTTGAAAACTTAGCATATGTTTCGAAACCTATATAGTATGCTTCGAAACCTCTATCATTTCTGTCAGCAGAGCATTTAAAAACTATGTTTAACATGTTTTAAAATATGTTTTTGAAGTATGCTTCAAAAACTTCATAGCATGTTTCAAAACATCTGACTCTGTCAGCAGAATATTTGAAAAACTAGCATGTTTTTGCACTTTAATTCAAAAGCTATTTAAAAGTCACCCTTTGACTTAATCTCCATACCCTGATGTTTTAATTTCAAATACTTTGTAAGTGGAGAATAAAACAAAAATCATTTTGTTTTAAAATCAATCTTCTCTTACTCATTCTGTCTGTAAGTGCATAACCAGCTATAAAGGTTGGATGTTTCGAAACATGTGATGTATGTTTTGAAACCTTTGTGTAAAAGTGTGTTGTTTCGAAACCTAAAAAGTTAGTTTCGAAACCTACTTTAACATTGTAACGCCCTACTTTTCTTTTCTCCAAAACACTCTTTTCTCCAAAACACATATACAAAGATGCATGATGATGCTAGCGTTCATAAGATAATCAAGGGCGTTTACGGAAGCCTTTGCTGACGGAAGCAAAGGATCGAACCTGAAAGCTTTTAAAAATCCTTAAGCTAAACAACTAAGGCTCCCACCATATGCTTTTAACGTAAAAGCAACCTGACAACCCCTTAAACAAAATGGGGATCTAGGGATCATTTAGACTCCCTTTTTACAACAATTAAAACTCACACTAAAGCCACAGTACAACGCTTTTACAGTCAAAATGTAAAGAAGCTAGCATCCAAGGACTACTTCCTTTCCTTTCCGTTGGCTCGACTCTGGGGCACCTATCATAACTAACCCACCTGGAACGTTGAATGTTCCAAGGGTATGAGACACCCAAGTTAGATAGTTATATCTAAGTGAGTGCATCAAGAAGAGAAAGCATGCATGTAAATGAGTTATGCAAAATGACATGAAACCGCCTGTGTGGAAGTGATGCCAGGGTGTTGCAATCACCCCTGCTGATCCATCATGTTCTCACATCTCCATGACTTTTCACCAGTCTAACATGAGATCCTGACTTCAACTAGCCACACACACCAAGTGATGCATGATAAGGAAAGAGAAAATATCCGGTTTAAAGGAAAGTCATGCTCATGCAAGTAATCACCCTTACTCGTGTGAAGAAAAAATGTTTGGTATGTAATATAAGGATACAAGAAGCACTCATCTTGCTGGTTTGGATGCGTTAGTGTAACACCCGGTGTTACCGGTGTTAAGTGAAGGAGAAAGGAAGTGAGAACTTCCAAAAATGCCCTTGAGAATGTGAGAGAGCTTGAGAATAAGGGTGCCCTAGGAGAGGGGGATTGTGGTAATTTGGATAGTGAAGTCCAATAAAGGGTATTTTGGTAATTTTGGGAGTATAATTCCATGAGGGAATTTTATTATTTAAAGAGGGAAATTAATTATAGTCTGTTAACATTTAAGAAGTAATTAATTTTCCCTAATTTGGTGGATTAATGTGGTAATGCCACATGAATGGTTGAGATGGAAGCTTGGAAGCTAAGTTTGGTGTCTTAGAGTGACACATGGCAAGATGTGGTCCAAGTTAAAAGAGAGAATTAAATAAATGCAAAAGAAATGATAATTGGTCATTCTTGCATTTAATGAGAGGCATGATGGTGTTGGATTAAAAGAAAATCCAAAAAGAAAAGTAAAATGGTCACCATTAATGCTTGAAAATATGGTGATTTATATAAATGGAAAATGAGGGATTTATGTCTCTCAAAGTGATCTCTCATGTGATGGGGTGAAAATAGTCAAATTAAATAAAGGAGGAAAAGGGCTAATTTTGGAAATTCCAAGACTTGATCAAATGGTGGATATTTGGTCTTGAAATTGGGAATGGATCCAATGGCCAATAATGAGTCTTGGAAGTGGGCAAGGATTGCCAAATGGGATTCAAGAATCCAAAGGAAGAATGAATGAATGGTAGAGATTGTTTGGTTTAAGGAAATCAAAGGCTAGGATTAAATCCTAGCAAAGCACTTGGATTGAGATCTTCTCTTGAAAAGTAAATAAAATCTAATGGATGAGATTAAACAAGGAAAAAGCACATGGATTGTTGTTTCTTGTGTGGTTGGGATTTTCTCTCAAAAAGCAAAAGGAAATCAAGGGCTAAGATGAAGTCTTGAAATTGAGATTTCAACACAAGAGAAGTATAAAAAGGGAAATAGAGCCTTTGTCTCAAATTTTTTCCATTTGACGAGACTTGAAGAAGAAAGGAAAGAGAGAAGATGAAAGAAAATAAGAGAAAGGGAGAAGCTTTCTAATGAGAGGAAAAGAGAAGAAGAAAAGTATGGTTTTTACCTAGAGGTTGTGTAAATTCTTTTATTTCTCTTGTTGGTGGCTTAGTTCTTTAAATTTTGTTTTAAGGGTCTCTTGGGAAGAAGGGATGGAAGGAAGCTAGGAAGGGTTTAAAGCTGCAAAGAATGCTAAGATAAGGGATAGCCCCAAGGGTGGTGGCTTTGCATTGGCATGTTGTGTGTGTTCAAGGACCTATAGCCATGAGGTTGTGTGGGGTAGGGTAGTTTAAAGCCTCAAACTTAGGTGGTTGTGAGGATGTGGAAGCCCTAACCATGTTGCATACATGCATTTGGCATCACATGATATGTTTTGTTCATACTTATTATCATTGCATCCTTATTGAGCTTAATAGCTCATGAGGTTTTACCCTCACATATAGGTTGTAAAAGCATGGGAAAAATCAAGGCAAAGATGGAACGGCATGTAGAGGCATGGAAATGAAGATTCAAGAGTATTGTATAGCTTAGGGAAGCTTATTTTGTTGCATTTGATACATGTGATGTAATTTATTTTGTTGGTTATGGCTTGTTAAGGCTTAAGTCCATGGGTGTATTTTTAGTTTTGGAATGTATGATTCTATTTCGAAAATGAGGTTTTGGCTTAGGGCTTGTGGAGGCCTAAGTATGAATGTAAATCTTACTTTTGGTATGGGTTGTTGGAAGTATCAAAGAAGTTAAATAAAAATGGTGATTGGGGCAATCTTAATAGAAATTAAATAGCCAAGTGTAGTAAGGTTAAAGCCCAAATCTGCTAGTGGATCTTGGGGGTGAGGGAAGGGAATGACGAAGCTTAGTTCCCACCTAGGGCATTTCGTGTTGAAACATAGTCTACCCTTCACGTAAGGCCGGGCATGTGAACAATTCAGTTGATTGTTCATGAGTGGCATCCGTAAGTGGGAATGGAGCGTCATAGTTAGGGTACTGTTCACAGGGTTCGGGAATGGTTTTCTGTAAAAATTACATATTTTCGTAACTCAAACTTAAAATATTTTTACATAGGGTCCTAGGGATAAAATATAGGACCAATACTGCAAAATTTTGGGCCAGGAGTACCCTACATGCGCCCGCATGCGCTGGGGGAAGGACCCCTATGCACCTGCACGTGCAGCAGGCAGGTGGCGCGTGAGCTGCATGCGTCGCCCCTCCCGTTTTGACCGCTTGCTATTTTTTGGCCCGTTCTCCCTCACCCGGACTCCGATTTGACCCCTATTTGAACCCAAACCCTTATTCAATTCTCTATCGAACTACGAAAATAAATTTGACTTACCTTTCTGTTTTGATGTTGTTTCACTCCTTTTACGGTGGTGGCTTAATTTTTTTGGCAGAGTGCTTTTCCACCTCCTTTTTTGGCTAAGTTTCTCCTCTCAAACTCACATCCTTTTTCCTCTTGTTTAATGGTGAGAATGTACCTTCTAAAGGCTTACTATTTATAGGCATCCTCGTCCAATCCGGGTATGCCATGTTTCGCTTGGATAAGATAGGTAATCATTGCTTTCGTTGGATTGCGCCACGTGTCCCTAGAGATTTGTGCCTTTTCATGCCCTTGCGACAAGTATCCCTTGAGATGTGTGCCACCACATGTTCAATTAGATTTTCAAGATTCCCCATCATTACATCCCACATGGTTAATTACATTTTTTACATTTCCCATCATTGCTCATGATTACATTTCCAACAACTAGTTAGCTCATTTGGTTTCCTTAACTACTTAGTTACAAGATATTTTAGGATTCTCTCAAATAACTCAGCCCAAAAAGTCCTTTGTACTTATAACACTTGAGCCCCAGAATTCCTTATACCTTCCAAAATCCCTTAAGATGATGATCCCTTGCATTAGTCTCCATGGTCTTTCAAAAAATTTTTCATTTGTTCCTAAAAAATTACCCGGGAATTACACGCATGTCTACCGTATCCTTTGACTTCCAAGGAAATGTTTTATATGAACGCCCTAAAAATATCGGGTATTATATCCTTCCCCCCTTAAAAGAAAGATTTCGTCCTCGAAATACACTCCTAGGTTTCCATATGGTTGAAGAGGTGTGGGAACTTCTGTTGCATTTCTTCTTCTCTCTCCCAAGTGGCTTCCTTAATGTTATAGTGTTTCCAAAACACTTTCACTAGTGGTATCACCTTGCTTCTTATCACTTTCTCTTTCCGGTCCAAGATTTCAATGGGTTCCTCGGGATAGGTCAAGTTACCTTGTAGCTCAACCATTCCTTTTGAAATCTTCTTGGAAGGATCGGGTTCGCACTTCCGTAGATGAGACACATGGAACACATCATGTAAGTTAAACATTGCCAGGGGTAGAGCCAACTATCCAATACGTTCCAAAACCTCATATGGCCCA
This sequence comes from Diospyros lotus, assembly GCF_014633365.1. NCBI lineage: Eukaryota > Viridiplantae > Streptophyta > Magnoliopsida > Ericales > Ebenaceae > Diospyros > Diospyros lotus. The sequence goes on from NC_068350.1 coordinate 20,130,882, forward strand.
ACGTAGCACAGGTTTGACTTTCCTCGTTTCTTCCCTTGGTGCAAGATCTTCAAGTATGCCTTGTCTCTAGTTTGAAATTCCAAATCCCTCATTCGATTATCGGCATATGACCTCTATCGGTTTTGAGCTTCCTTAATCTTCTCTTGAATCACTTTAATCTTTTCATTTGTTTGTTGCACCATTTTAGGTCCCAAAAGCTGTCTTCCTCCCACCTCAGTATAACATAGAGGTGTTATGCACCTTCGACCATAGAGAGCTTCGTATGGAGCCATACTAATACTACTGTGATAACTATTATTGTATGCAAACTCAATCAGGGGTATGTGCTCCTCCCATCCTTTTGAAAACTTGATCACACAAGCTCGCAACATGTCTTCCTTGGTCTAAATTGTCCGTTTCGACTATCCGTCTATTTGGGGATGATATGTCGTTCTCAGCCGCAATTGGGTCCCTAAACTTTTTTACAAACTCTCCCAAAATCGAGAAGTGAATCTCAGATCCCTGTCGGATACTATACTCACTGGAGTTCCATGTAGTCTGATTATCTTTTTTATATACAACTGTGCTAACTTGCTGACAGGTTGCCCTACTTTCATGGGAAGGAAATGAGCAGACTTTGTTAGCCTATCCACTATTACCCATAATGCATCGTTTCCCGTAGGTCCTCTTAGCAAACCTGTAACAAAATCCATTGTGATATGTTCCCACTTCCATTTGAGAATATCCAGAGGTTGCAGCTTCCCAGTAGGCTTTTGATGTTCGATCTTTATACTTTGACAGGTGTCACATCGACTTACATAACGAGCTATGTCTTTCTTCATCCCCGTCCACCAGTACAAATTCCTTAAGTCCCTGTACATTTTGGTGGCACTAGGGTGGATAGTGTATTTGGCTCGGTGCGCCTCTCCCAGTATGGTTTGCCTCAATTCCTTGACCGTAGGCACATAGATTCTGTCCATGAATCGTAATATACCATTAGAAAAACTAAAGTCAGGGTTTTTGACCCTTCCCCGGTCATCCACCCATAACTTCATCCTCGAGTCTTCTAGAGTAGCTTGCTGGATCTGTTCCACCAAATGGGAATGAATTACCAGGCCAGCGATGTAGACAGACATTCTTTTAGGAATCGCGCCCACTGTCAATTGGCTGAAAGCCTCCACCAGTCCCCATTCCCGGGCCATCAAATTAGTTATTAGAGCAGGCCTTTTCCTGCTTAATGCATTAGCTATAACATTTGCCTTCACAGGGTGATACTGGATCGTACAATCATAATCCTTCAAGAACTCCATCCATCGCCATTGCCTCATATTCAAATCCCTCTGTGAAAATAAATACCTCAAGCTCTTATGATCTATGAAGATCTTGAACTTTTGTTCATACAAATAGTGTCACCAAAGCTTCAAGGCAAACACGACTGCGGCCAACTCCAAATCATGGGTAGGATAGTGCTGCTCATGATTTTTCAATTATCGAGACCCATATGCCACCACCTTTTTGTTCTGCATGAGTACACACCCCAAGCCAGTTTTTGAGGCATCAGCATAAACTACAAATCCTCCTGTCCCACAAGGCATGGATAAAATGGGTGCAGAGGTTAGTTTCCTTTTAAGTTCATTAAAACTATGCTCACACGCCATATTCCATTCAAACTTAACTCATTTTCTTGTTAACTGGGTAAGCGGTAAAGCGATATGAGAAAATCCTTCAACATATTTCCTATAATAACCTGCCCGCCCCAAAAAGCTACGTACCTTAGTTATGGTCTTAGGTTGCTCCCAATTTCTTATTGTCTCAACTTTTGAAGGATCCACCACTATTCCTTCCTTTGGTATGACATGACCTAGAAAACCTATTTGGGTTAGCTAAAACTCACATTTAGAAAATTTGGCATATAGTTGATGCTCCTGTAATGTCTTTAGGATCGTTTCCAAGTGTTGCTCATGTTCCTCCCTGCTAGCTGAATATATTAGAATATCATCAATAAAAACAATCACAAACTGATCTAGGTATGGCCTGAATACCCTATTCATCAAGTCCATAAAAGCTGTTGGTGCATTAGTTAACCCAAACGACATCACCAAGTACTCATAATGTCTATAACGAGATCTAAAGGCAGTTTTCGATACATCCTCCTTCTTGATCTGCAATTGGTAGTAGCCCAACCTCAAATCTATCTTCGAGAATACCCTAGCACCTTGTAACTGGTCAAAGAACTCATCAATTCTACGAAGAGGATACTTGTTTTTTATAGTAACCTTATTCAATTGGCGGTAATCTATGCACATCCTTAAACTCCTGTCTTTTTTCTTTACAAACAATATAGGCACTCCCCAAGGTGACATGCTAGGTTGGATAAAACCCTTGTCCAAAAGGTCCTGTAGTTGACTTTTCAATTCTCTTAATTCTGTTGGGGCCATTCTATAAGGAGGTATTGATATAAGGTCTGTCCCTGGTATGACATCTATGGCAAGCTCAATTTCTCGATGAGGGGGTAGACCAGGTAATTCTTCAGGAAATACATCATGGAATTCTCTTACTATGGCCACTTCTCCAAGCTCCACTTTTTTGTTATCTACCTGTACACAAGCTAGGTAGCCATATGCTCCTTTCTCTAACATCCTAACAGCTTTAAGGGCTGTTATCCATTTAATTCTCCTACTTTCGTTTTGCCCTCAAAACTTCTCCCAAGTCCCATCACATGCTTGTAACTCAACTGTCTTTTCTTGGTAGTTAATTTTTGCATTATATTTAGTCAAGAAATCCATTCCCAAGATTATGTCAAAATCCCAAATGTTTAAGGACATAAGTTTGACTGGAAACTCACTATTCCCCAAGTCAATCCCCATAACCTGTTTATGTTTCTACTTGTCTTCCAAAAGGGGTAGATACTATTATGGGACACCCTAGTTCTCCCAATTCCAATTCTAAACAATGTGCCAATGCATGCGATACAAATGAATGAGTAGACCCTGGGTCTATCAATACTTGCATCGGTGTACCAAGAAAGATCATTGTACCTTGTATTATTGATGGGTCGACATTGGCATCTTTTCTCTTCAAACTAAACATGCATCCCAATTGTGGCTCCATGCTTCCTTTATTTGCCCCAAATTGAACAATACCTTTCTTCTGAGGGCAGTTGCGAGAGATATGACTAGGCTTTTGGCAAGTGAAACACACGAGCCCCTTTGGATAGTCCCTAGCCACGTGACCAGTTCCTCCACAAGAATAGCATCCCTGGGCTTCGGTCCTACAGGGTTTTCCTGGATGATATTTCTGACATTTCAGGCACGTACCTTTGGTTTTGAACTTTCTCCCTCGAGTCCCCAAGTTATGTTTTCTTCCCAATCTTCCGTCCTTGGGCCCACAAAACTCTGTTCCCAAAGTCTTCATCTGCTGAAAATTGCTTTACACCGTTAGGGCTTGTAGTGCCACTTCTGCATAAGTGCGTGTTCCCAAGGAGCTTAAGGCCAGTTGACTTTAGTCCCCCAAGGAACTTCTGAGCTTTGGCTCCCTAGTCCAGGTTGTATATAGGCATATACTTAATTAGCCTCGTGAAGTGATCTTCATATTGGGTGAGGGACATGTCCCCAGTTTGTTTTAAATTCATGAACTCCCAGCTTTTCTCCATTTTCTTACATAAAGAAAATTATTTCGTATTAAAAAGTTCCCTAAACTACACCCATGTAGTAACTGGCATACCTTGTCCTTTAGGACCTTGTAGGGTTCTATGCATTGTTTTCCACCACTAGTCAGCTTCATCATGAAGCATGAATGTTGCATCACCAACTTTGTCCTCCTCCTCACAGCCAATAAAGTCAAAGATCTTTTTGATCTGCTCTAGCCAAAACTCATTTTCATTGGGGTCGGTCCCCGCCTTTCCTCAAAAAATGGGCGGGTTCAACCATTGGAACTTGTCGCTAACATTAGAGTTTTAGGGGATAACTTGACCCGTTGGTTGCGTTCCTCGCATAAGGGTGACCATACTTTCCAGGACCCATTCCATTTGATCCATACGAGTTCCTTCTCCTTGGTTACCTTGGGTCGTCTCCGTCCCTTCCTCGTGGAGGTCTTGCATCTCTTCCTCTTGAATGTTGTTTCTGCGCCTAGGGTTCCTGGTTCGGTGAGTGTTTACCATCTGAAACCATTCATAAGAAATTTTAAAGACAATTTATAGACATGTACCCCTAGTTAATAGAGCAAAGCATTAACCACACGTCCTAACCTTCTATATTACAGTCATCCACCTATCCATACTTACAGGAGGCTTTTTATAAAGCCATTATCAAGCATGCAAATCCCTAAGTCCCAAATTCCCTATTGTAACAATCTCTTATGGTTCTAGTTACATACTTAGGGCCCTTAGGTTTACAATACATCCCCAAAATTCCTACAAAATCAACAATTTACCAAATTTGTTTGTCTAAAATCTTTAAGGCTTCTAATCCTTCACCTGTAATCACTTGTTCATTTAACAAACCATTACTCAAGATATCCTCACCAAACAAAATTCAGTTAGTCCTAATTCATCAAATTCCTAAAGAGCAGCAATCTACAAATTTTGAAATGATAATAACCATCACATCTCGAAAGATAATAACCATCAAATTCTTTTTTTCTGGAAAGTAACTATCATCAATTTCTAAGAATAATAACCACCAATTTCCAAGTAATAATAACCACCAAGTTCCAGGAAGCAATAGTTAGAACTCTACATGTTAAACCGAAATTGCCTCCCAAAATCCAATATGTTTCCTAGTTACGGCAGTAAAATGGGTTTAACCTACCGAACAACCAACTTACTCTTTCATGCCTTAATCCATTTACTCATTGAGTTTAGGTGTCATTCCTTCCAATTCTTTCTCCCTTTCCCTTCTTCCTTATGTTTTCCAAAATCATCGAGTACATGACATGTCACCACAAACCATCAAGATTAGTATGACTATAACATCTTGTATATTACATCACTGCCCTTTATTTATGCATACATAGCGGTTCATCTTCTTACCATAACCTTCCTACGTTGCTACTCTATGTATCCATATATATAAGCCATATTCGCCACTATTGCTATTCTATGTATCCATATGTATAAGCCATATTCGCCACTATTCCACTTCCCCTATATACATATTCAAAATTTACAAGAACCAAAATTGTCTTCCTACACCTCAAACCAATATCACTCTTCGTCCCCAGACCCAGATGGGGGTGTCAGGGCATGCTCCTTGAGCTCCTGCATGGGTACCTCCTCAAGTGCGGGCATGACTTGATCAGCCATGAGGACCTCGACCTCATATAAGCGGTTCATGAAGGCTATAAAATCAGGGTGGACCTCGTGAATGATGAGATGATTGCCTTCATCTTTCCACTCGGGGGTGAGTAAGGAAACCAGGTAGGCTATCTGGAGTCCAACTAGATGTGATACCACTACGTCCTATGGAAGCTCCAGGATGGTAGGTGACATGACATCAAGAAAATCCCCTAGGGCGTCTCCAGGAATCATGTACACTCCTTCTAGTTGCATGGTCCACCATCCCATGATAATGTGCTGGTTTTGATGCTCAACTATATTAGGGTCCATTTCCTATATTTATACCAAAAACATCCTCAAAGTCAGTCATGTAAGGAACCTAAATCAAGTTATATAAATCTAGCTCTGATACCAATTATAATGCCCCGCTTTTCTTTTCTCCAAAACACTCGTTTCTCCAAAACACATATACAAAGATGCATGATGATGCTAGTGTCCATAAGATAATCAAGGGCATTTATGGAAGCCTTTGTTGACGGAAGCAAAGGATCGAACCTAAAAGGTTTTAAAAATCCATAAGCTAAACAACTAAGGCTCCCACCATATGCTTTTAACGTAAAAACAACTTGACAAACCCTTAAACAAAATGGGGATGTAGGGATCATTTAGACTCCCTTTTTACAGCAATTAAAACTCACACTAAAGTTACAATACAACGCTTTTACAGTCAAAACGTAAAGAAGTTACCTATCTGAGGACCACTTCCTTTCCTTTCCTTTGGCTCAACTCTGGGGCACCTATCATGACTAACCCACCTAGAATGTTGAATGTTCCAGGGGTATGAGACACCCAAGTTAGACAGTTATATCTAAGTGAGTGCATTAAGAAGAGAAAGGAAAATGACATGAAACCGCCTGTGTGGAAATGATGCCGAGGTGTTGCAATCACCCCTGCTAATTCATCATGTTCTCACATCTCCATGACTTTTTATCAGTCTAACATGAGATCTTGACTTCAACTAGCCACACACGCCAAGTGATGCATGGTAAGGAAAGAGAAAATATTCGATTTAAAGGAAAGTCATGCTTATGCAAGTAATCACCCTTACCCATGTGAGGAAAAAATGTTCGGTATGTAGTATAAGGATGCAAGAAGCTCTCAGCTTGCTAGTTTGGATGCGTTAGGGTACTGGTCGCAGGGTTCGGGAATGGTTTTCTGCAAAAATTACACATTTTCTAACTCAAACTTAAAATATTTTTACATAGGGTCCTAGGGATAAAATATAGGACCAATATTGCAAAATTTTAGGCCAGGGGTGCCCCACACGTGCCCCCACATGCTGCGGGAAGGACCCCCACTCGTCTGCACATGCAACAGGCAGGTGGTGCGTGAGCTGCAAGCATCGCCCCTCCCATTTTGACCGCTTGCTGTTTTTCGACCCGTTCTCCCTCGTCCGGACTCCGATTTGACCCCCATTTGAACTCACACAACCCTAATTCAATTCTCTATCGAACTAAGGAAATAAATTTGACTTACCTCACTATTTTGATGCTATTTCACTCCTTTTATAGTGGTGGCCCAACTTTTTAGCAAAGTTTCTCCTCTCAAACTCACCTCTTTTTTCCTCTTTTTTAATGGTGAGAATGTCCCTTCTAAAGGCTTACTATTTATAGGCATCCTCGGCCAATCTAGATATGCCATGTGTCGCTTAGATAAGATAGGTAATCATTGTTTTCGTAGGATCGCGCCACGTGTCCGTAGAGATTTGTGCCTTTTGATGCCTTTGTGATAAGTGTCCCTTGAGATGTGTGCCACCACATGTTCAATTAGATTTTCAAGATTCCCCATCATTACATGCCACATGGTTAATTACATTTTCTACATTTCTTATCATTGTTCATGATTACATTTCCAACTACTAGTTAGCTCATTTGGTTTCCTTAACTACTTAGTTACAAGATATTTTAGGTTTCTCTCAAATAACTCCTTAACCCAAAAAGTCCTTTGTACTTATAACACTTGAGCGCTAGAATTCCTTAAACCTCCCAAAATCCCTTAAGATGATGATCCCTTGCATTAGTCTCCATGGTTTTTCAGAAAATCCTTCATTTGTTCCTCAAAAATTATGCGGGAATTACACACGTGTCTACCGTATCCTTCCACTTCCAAGGAAATGCTTTATATCAATGCCCTAAAAATGTCGGGTATTATAAACATCTTGTCTCTAACGGTTATAATTAGACAAAATTCTATTTGTTGATATATATATCAGGTCTTTAAAGACAAGAAGCACCTCTTACAAGCATACACAAGTTTACACACTTACAAGAGAAATTGCTACATACACAAGCACAAGTGAACGAAACTCTTTCAACAAGCTTTCAATGAAGATCCTTTCAATTAATCCTTAGTGTGCATTGTGGTGTGAAAAGGAGAAGAAAACTGAAATCGAAGCTTTCATCCTTTTAAGCTCTCCTCACTCCATACCAATAGATTTGTAACAACTAATTGGCAAGGTATTTCATTACATTCAAACTGTTGGGTGTAAAAGATAAGTTTTATTTTTCTTGTTGTAAGGTTTGAGTTGAACCCGTAAAAACTCAATCTGTAAAGTTTTAGACTGAACCATGGTAAAATCCTTGGTGTGGTTAATCACTAGTGAAAGTGATTGTGTTTGGAAATCCTTCAAGTGGGTAAGCTTGAAGGTAGTGGAGTAGGCAGGTGCCGAACCACTATAAATCTCGTGTGCAAATTGCTTTACTATTTTATTTACTTAATCTCATTATTCATGCTTTCAAAAGAAACGTTTTCAAAAGCTAAAAGTTTCAAAATAAGCAAAACAGAGAGAAAAGTTTCGAAACATACTTAATAGAAAGGTTGGTTTCGAAACAAACACACTTAGGTTTCAAAACATACTTAATTGAAAGGTTGATTTCGAACAAACTCCTTGATATTTTGAAACATTGTGTTCTATCATTAATATGTCTTTAATCTATCAAAAAATTTACCCTAATCTCAATTCACCCCCCTCATGGGATATATTTTCTATCATTTTGAACTAAGTCAAAATCATTTTATAACTTGGTTTTTAAGACATAGATATAAAACTAGTATTTTTTATCATCAAAACCAAAAATAAGAGAAAAAATAACAGATAATTTTGTTAAAGATGAGTATGCCAAAATTACAGGTGAGGTAGCTACCCTGCTCACCGTGAGCTCCTGAGGCATCTGCACGAATAGTCACGAACTACTTCGAATCTATTTCCCAGATGACTAGTCCACCTCCATTAATACGAGAGACTGAGTCAGTCCACACTTCAAGCAATGGTGGAACTGCACAAGAAGCTTATGTGCTAGCCAAGCTTATTTGATGGGTTCTGTAATAAGGTCTACAAGAATCAAAGCCAACAATCTCACTATTGTAATGGGTTACTAGAATAACAATTATCAAGAAGGGACCAAGAAGAGGAAAGGGTTTCTGGAGTGAAAAGAAAAGAATAGCCGATAGAGAATTCTGTGTGCAAAAAAAGATAAGTAAATTTCCCTTCTTCTCATTCTTTAAATGCCAAAACCCTAAGCCCTCATATATGCACCAAATTGGAAAAAGATTGAATAGGAGAGAGAGATAGGGGAAAAGGGAGAGGAATGGAAGGCATGCCATCTGCATGTCGTCCTTCTTTTTCGTCACCCTCCAACATGCGTGAAAGATCATCTAAGAGAGGGGTGAATTGGATATTTTGAGTATTTTTGAGATATTTAAAAAATAATTATGCATTAAAACTAATTTGAAATATACTTTTCATAACATAAAAATATTACAGCAACTAAATATCAATTTATATGGATTAAAATTTTTTCATACAGGTTAATACAAACATACTTCAGATATAGAATAAATATGTATGAATGAAAAGGAACATTTGAATATAAATATAAGAAAATAGTTATCATAATGACAATATAATTTTACTCACTTTTTGTTAAATGTTAACACTCATAAGCCAATATAAGAAATCATAGAGGTTAGAAAACCTTTATACATGCAATTGAAAACTGACACCAATTTACTTAATGATGATTAACATAAATGAGAATACATTGTGTAATATATGAAAAAATGTTTTATGAGAATCAATTTAAATTGTAGAGTATTTTGGTGAAGATGAAGGCTACATTTTTAAGATGAGAAAAACTGTTATGCTGATAGAAATAAAAAGATAAGTTTATTCAACCATATTATAAAGAAATACTCGAGTATCAACATTAATTACTCAATTGCCTTAAAGACATTTATATATGCAATGAAAAGAGGTGCACTCTTGCATAATGATAATGAAGTTTGATTAGATGAAAAATCGTTCTATGGCAAGAGAAAAACTATAACGCCTCACTTTTCAATTCCACAATGAAGTAATAAGATATTCATTATATGCTAATCACCCTTGCAGTCATCACAGTAGCTCACCACAAGAGTATGAGATGATGGCTCACCGTAAGAGCACGAGATCCCCCGTGATGTCCTACAATCATCATGGTAGCTCACCGCATGAGCATGAGATCATAGCTCACCGCAAGAGCACGAGATCCCCCGTGATGTCTCAACAACCAAACATAGATACAAATACCAAGACGTGTATAAAATAGGCAAGATATGCCCAAAAGCAGTAAAACATGAGATGTAAGCCATCAACCATGATTTGTTATATGACAAAGCAGAAGGAATATGATATGCAAGTCACAAGCCACTCACGAAAGCCATCGTGTTCAAACCCGATGTAATAAAGTAGAAAGGATATGCTCCAAACAAATGGAACATAAGATGCCATAGAGAGAAATCCATCATGTTCAAACTCGATGCAATAAAGTAGAAAGGATATGCACGAAAGCCATCGTGTTCAATTTCGTATTTCGGCTGTATCTCCCTCATTTTAACTCCGATTCAACCTCCGTTTAAACCTACGGACTCCTCTTTCGACCCTCTACATGACTACAGAAAGAAATTGAGCTTACCTCAAAATTTTGGTGATTGTTTTGCACGAACTTTGAGATAGGTTTGTCACTATCGGCAGCTTGATTTTGCCTTCAACTTTGGCAGAGCTTCCTCCATTCTTTCAAGCAAAATTTCCCCTCTTTCATGAGCTAATTAGCCTCTTGATTTGGTGCCCAAAAGTCAAGCCCAGTACATGCTTATATAGAACCTTTAAACCCATAGGATTGTGACACTTGGCTTCTTTGAATGGTGACACTTGTCCGTGAGATTTGCACCCTAATCATAACTTTTCTCCCCTTGCGACAAGTGGCCATAGAGATTTGAGCCTAATCATGACATATCAAACCTCTCAACGAATCATTTTACGCCACGTGTCATTAGGGATTTGAGCCACCATCATTGCTTTTATCTTATGGTGCCATGTGTCCCATATAATCATTTCTATCCATGTGTTCTTATCAAATGGTGCCATGTGTCCCATATAATCATGAGGTCTCTGAAGGATCATGAACGAGGAAACAAAGCATGCAGCGGAAGCGGTTTAAAATCAAAACCGTTCCTCGTATTGATAAGAATCTAGGAGACTTACTTTTGCGGCGGATTACCGGACGGAATGGAGCGATGGGAGCTTCCTCGCGTTATGGAGACGACGGCTGTCCTGCTAGCCTTCGGCTTCGTCGCATCAGAAACTCAAACGCACCCTTTCGATCTTCCGGAGTATGACTCGAACTCGTGGCCTTTCTTCGGTGAAGAAGAATGAAAAACGACTTAGATGAAAAAACAACTAAAGAGAGATATATATAGGGAGAACCCTAGGGTTAAAACCCTAGTGGGCCAAACCCTAATGGGCCAAGACCTTTTAATTAATTTTCTAATTGGGTTAGCCCAATTAATTAATTAAAAACCCTAATGAACTATTATTTTATTCTAGCCCAATGGACCATTCTGAATAAAATAATTCTCTGTCAATGTAATTCATCCAACAAGCCAAATGTATTAAAAAATACATGAGTTACATCGAGCTACCCCGGGGACCAAAAGACAAATTATTCACGGCTACTAAAATGACCAAAATATCCCTGCTACCTAGTAGCTATATTTTGTCATTCTAAGTGTTCCAATTATCACCATATGGTAACACTGACCCCACGAATAATTTTGCATATGCCATGTCTTTGACCTACTAGTGTAATGACGAAAATACCCCTCTGCGTAACACCCATCATTTAGAAAGGAATAATGTACTAACACCTTTCTAAATGACTTCTACCATCCTTAGATCACTAGTCCAATAATCCGTGACTACTCGAATGTACTTGCTTATCACTGGGAGCTACCCAGAAGCACACACTCTTAAGTCACGTTCCCAGGGCCCTGGATTATTCGATTATTCTTGGACAATCACAAGGGGGTGAATCACAGAAACTATCTTGTATTAGTCTGTCTTAGCTAATTAGAAACCATACTCCCAACTCAAAAGGATATTGATCTTTGACAGACCTCACCTACAATGAATCTAAGAATATAGCTCTAGGTTCACTAGACCACCAACTAATACTCAAGTATTAGAGTACTCGTCCACGTAGTAGCAGTGATAGACTAGCTACATGATAATTAGTACTTTGTCATTAGCTTCTATCACAGGTCCACTCTACGCATTCCAAATGCGCTTGTACAATTAGAGCAAACGGACTGTTTACTGGCTAAGGCAAGCCATCCTCCATTAGGATCTATTGCACAATGATCTTATCATGATAGAATGCCCAGTTCTATCAAAAGATCAAGAGTTATATTTTCTTGCTTATTAAGTACCCATGATTCATGCCTAACTGTGAAGAACGACCCATCACATGAATCACTTATTTAATAGCATGGACACCTTTCCAACAATTAAATGCAAATAATATATGTGCCATAAACTGAATAAAAGAAATATCATTACCATAAATTAAACAAAACGTGTCTTTAGGGCATACATTTCCAACAGTCTCATTATTACCTTCCATGTGTGGCCAATAAAAGCTTCCTAGATGTGCCAACCTTGGAGGCTAAGCAAAGATTTGGAGAAGACTTAGACTTTAAAATGATCCAAAGCTACATTTAATTGAAGTTTGAAATCCAAAGATATTTTGAAGTTAATATCTTTTACACTAATTCCCAAGATTTTTGGTCAATTGCACTTGTATTGGAACTTTCATAATTACGAATTTATCCCTAGCTCAAAAAAATGAACTTTTGTCTTAGGCATTATGTTATATTTGATTTTGAAAAATCTCAGGTATTACATCCTCCCCCCCCCCCTTAAAAGAAAATTTCATCCTCGAAATTCACTTCATTCCATAAAACTCGCTAAGTTATCTTTTCCTAAACAAGTTTCTCAAAATTATGGTGTCTCCAGAACACCTTCCCCAAGAGGTATTATGTCATTCTTCAAGACTCGCATTAGAGTGGATAGCATACCTAACTTGGTGTGCCTCGTCTGACACGATTTCCCTTAATTCTTGGCCTTAGACACATAAATTCCATCCAAAACCCACAATTAGGTTTTTGACCTATTCTCAATTGTCAACACATGACCATACCTTCAAGTCTTCTAAAATAGCTTGCCAGATCTATTCATTAGAGGAAAGCGAATTACCCGACTAGCGACACAAATAGACGTTTCCTCAGGAAACCACATCCACTAATAATGGGCTAAAAACCTTCACCAGTCCCCACTTTCGAGTCACTTGAATAGGCCATTAGAGTAAGCTCGTTCCCACATTAGCCACCACATTCACACAGAACAGGCTATTAGAGTAGGCTCATTAACCACCACGTTTATCCTCCCGGAATGGTACTGGATCATACAATCACAACCCTTCGAAAACTCTATCCACCATCGCTACGTTTCATTCGAATCCCTCTAAAAGAACAATCACCTCAAGCAATCATGAAGACCTCAAAATTTTCACATAGTGCTGCCAAAGCACACCCACTGTTGCATCAGCATCAACGTTAACAAGGAAAAAGTTCAGGACAATCAAATCAGAACCAATTCCTCACAACTTCTGGGGTGTACAACAATCTTCATAACAAATCGAAGGTCAAGTCTGTAACTAGAATAAAATTCCCTTCCCCAAAGGTCAAGTATGGGAATTGCAATCCCATTGCTTGCTACTACGGGAAAACACATTTCCTAAGTAAGCCCACAACACATCACATGCCCACATTAGGGAAAATATACCACTCATAGATATGACCTACCCCGACCCACATATGCAATTACCATTTCATCACCCCTTTTCCAAACCTTTGATTCCCCAAGCCCACTTAGCACACAATGCAGTAGTTACACTCCTAGTACTGACACTTTCTCATGCTCGAATTCTCTCGAGGAGAACAAGTCAGATATCGATCCATAAATACAATCACAAACTCATATGAGTATGATTTGAACACCTTAATTATCAACTCACAAGGGTTACATGTGCGTTTGCTAACCCCAAATATCATTACTATCTTCTCATAAAAATTCATAACAAGGCCTAGAGTAGTCTTGTTACATCTTCCTTTTCATTCTTAATTACATTCCTTAAAGTCAAAAACCATACTCAAAGTTACAACTTTCTACTTGGCATCCCTTCTTTTCCAAATTATAGGTTGATACATTTATCATCACTCCTTAGGTGATGTGAATAGGTTGATCGAGGATCGACTAACACTCGCACAAACCCATTAAGGAGGATTTGAGGTACCTTGTACGACCATCGAGTTGTCATTGGCATCTTTTCCCATCAACTGGAACACACAACCCTGTTGCAACTCTCGGCCTCCTTGGTTCATCCATGATTGATTAGCTTCTCTCCTTTGAGGGCAATCCTTAGAGAAGTGGCCGACCTGTCGACAATTGAAACACAGGGGTCCTTTTCAGCAATCTCGAGATATGTGGTCCTTTCCTCCACAGGTATAGCACCTTGGGTTCCCTCTTTCACAACGTTTTCCCAGATAAAATTTTTGGCATCTAGGACAATTCTCCTTATTTTTGAATTTTTTTTTTCAAACCCCAAGATCATGTTTTTTCCCAAGTTTTCTGTCCTTGGGTTCCTGGATCTCCGGCCTTAGGGTGTTCATTCGATGGAGGTTGCTTTCCACGGTTAGAGCTTGTGAAACCACCTCCATGTAAGTACGTTCCCCCAAAGAGCTTAATGCTAGCTCAATTTCCAACTTCAGCCCCTCCAAGGAATTTTTGGGCTTTTGCCTCCTCATCCAAATTGTAAATGGGCATGTACTTGATTAGCCGAGTAAAATGATCTTCATACTGAGCAACATACATGTCTTTAGTTTGCTTCAGATCCATGAACTCCTGGCTCTTTTCTGTTTTCTTACACAAAGGGAAATACTTAGCATAAAATAATTCCTTAAATTGTGTCCATGCATTAATTGGCATACCTTACCCCCCAGATCCTTGTAGGGTCCTTTGCATCGTCTTTCACCCCTGATCTGCTTCATCTCAAAGCGTGAAAGTGGAACAACCTACTTTTCCCCCTCGCCGCAGTCGGTAAAATTAAAGATTTTCTCAATTTCCTCAATCGAATATTCGCTCTCACTTGGGTCAGCTCCTACTTTTCCTCGAAAGATAGGCGGATACAACCGCTGAAATCTGTCAACGGTATCAGGAGTTTGGGGGTTGACCTGACTTGTTAGGTGCATCCCTTGCATGAAGTTTAGCATATTCTCCATCACCCTCTCCATTCGATCTATGCGGCTTCCACCCTCCGAGTTTTCTCCTTGAGATAGATTTCCTTGTAAAGTTTTTAATATCTCCTCTTGAGAATATTGTGTTTCCTTGTAAAGTTTGTATGTCCTTGATGTTGATACTCCTATAAATAACATAAATATTAAGCAACTTAAAACATGTGATTTAAATAGCACTTATTTATGGCATTGTTGCCTTGGCCATATAAATGAGACTAGCACATCCAACTTGTATAAAGCTGGATATCTTAGCACATTTGATTATGAATCATATGGTGTTTGCGAATCTTGTTTACTTGGCAAGATGACTAAGTCTCTTTTTAAAGTAAATGGAGTCTACATAAGTGCTAGGGTTTGTGCATATTGATGTGTGTGGACCCATGTCCACCCAAGCAAGAGGTGGATATGTCTACTTCATAACCTTTACTGATGATAGATCATGTTTTGGTTATGTGTATCTTATGAGACACAAATCTGAGGCTTTTGAAAAGTTTAAAGAATTCAGATTTGAAGTAGAGAAACAAATTGAGAAAAGTATCAAAGCACTTCGATCAAATCGAGGTGGTGAATACTTGAACAATGAGTTTCTAGATCATCAGAAGCAGAATGAGATTCTCTCACAATGGACTCCACCTAGAACGCCAGAGATGAATGGTGTGTCTGAAAGGAGGGATAGGACCTTGTTAGACATGGTCTGGTCCATGATGACTCGCACTGAACTCTCCATTTCATTTTGGGGATACGCACTTCTCACTGCGATCTTTGTTTTGAACAGGGTTCCAAGTAAGTTAGTTACTCAGACTCCATATGAGATATGGAAAGGAAAGAAGCCAAATTTGTCTTTCCTTAAGATTTGGGGTTGTTAAGCTTATGTCAAGCGTGTTGACAATAATAAGCTAAAACCTAAATCGATGAGATGTTTGTTTGTGGGATATCCAAATGGATATTACTTTTACCACCCATATGAACAAAAGGTGGTTTGTTGCCAAGCATGTGGTATTCCTTGAGAAGGAATTCTTAGATGCTGTGGCTAGTGGGAGGAATGTTGAGCTCGATGAGATTCGAGGCGAACCACAAACAAATACTCCCCTCCAAGAACTCGAGAAAGATCAAACACAAGATGTTGTGTCAACTCCCTAACCTTCTACACAAGAACCTCGTAGGTCGATGAGGGTTCGTCTTGAGCAAGAGAGATATGGATTTCTCATCTCAGCACATGGAGATGTGCTTCTAGCTGAGAACGATGATCCTACTACCTATGATGAGGCAATGTCTGACATTAACTCTGGGTTATGACAGATGGATGACAAAATAGCTTTCCTTAAAGGAAACCTAGTCGAGGATGTGTATATGACATAGCCTGACGGTTTTGTTACTCATAAACATGCAAATAAGATTTGCAACTTGCAAAGGTCCATTTATGGACTAAGGCAAGCATCCTGGAGTAAGAATCAATGTTTTGATGAAAAGATCAAAAAGTTTGATTTTCCACAAAAGAGAAGTTGATCCTTGTGTTTACAAGAAGGTTAGTGGGAGCGTGGTGGTCCTTTTAGTCATATATGTGGACAATATATTGCTCATAGGGAATGATGTTCCCATGATGCAATTAGTTAAAATATGGCTTTCAAAATATTTTCTCCATGAAGGATTTGGGAGAAGTAACCTATATTCTGGGAATAAGGATCTATAGAGATAGATCTAGGAGGTTGCTAGCACTCTCTCATAGCGCGTACATTGACAGGGTGCTAAAGAGATTTAGCATGGAAGATTCTAGGAGGAGAAGTCTTCCCATGTCACATGGAATACATCTCTCCAAGGCTATGTGTTCGAAGACACAAGATGAGAGAGATATGATGAGTCGAGCACAATATGCCTTGGCTATTGGCTCAATCATGTATGCCATGTTATGTACGAGGCCTGATATCTCATATACTTTGAGCATATGTAGTAGATATCAACCTGATCCAGGTGAGAAACACTGGATTGCTGTGAAAAATATTCTTAAGTACTTGTGAAGCACTAAAGAGATGTTTTTTACAATATGGAGAATGAGAGCATACCATGAAGGGGTTCATGGATGCCAGTTTTCAATTCGACCATGATGATTTTAAATCACGTACAGTTGAAATTCATATTTTGCCTATATGGCTGGGCTATGAGTTGGAAGAGGTCCAACAAGAGATAGTGGCAGATTCAACAACTAAAGTCGAATACATAATAACCTTCGAAGCAGCTAAGGAGGTTGTATGGATCCATAAGTTCACTGATGAACTTAAAGTGGTGTCTAACATTGTTGATCCAATAACAGTTATTGGGACAACAATGGAGCCATCGCGTAAGCGAAGGAACCACGGTCTCATCAACAAACCAAATTTCTATTGCGACATCACCATATGATAATGGAGATTATTAGCTGAGGTGACATATATAGAGAAAGTGTCGACGGATGACAACGTCACAGATCCCTTGACTAAAGCTCTGTCCCAGGAGAAACATGAAAGTCATGTTCGATCATCAGGTATAAGATATATGAGTGATTGGCTCTAGTGCAAGTGGGAAAATGTTAGTGTAGGTGCTCTAGACCCAATCAGATTGGGCATGTTGTACACTGACAATTGTAATCATATTTATTATTGAATAAGGAGTTATTCAATTTCACAAGAAGTCATTTTATTAGTTTCTTGTTATTATTTTAATAACCGAATGAAACTAGATAGAAGTCTATATGATGTATACTGTGATTAATCTATAAAGATGTGAGATGATGCATCACAGTTTCTAGACATCATTAAATGTCCCAAGTCATAGCAATGTCAAGAATGGACATTGACAATTGTGGTAAGACTTGTATGTGCTATATTTTTTCTATATGATAGCAATGGGGTCTCACACCCATAGGCATGGGGATGCCTAGACAAGTACATAGGTGACCAATGTTGTAGAACGTGTCACTGGATATGACTCGCAATGAGAATCCATTTTGGTTATATGTTGATGGAATTCTCATACGAGATGGGTGTAACTAATTCTTGGACCTGAGGTTGTCACGGTCATCTCATAAGAAGACCGGTATGCTTTGACATCGTTTCGATGGGCCTAAACAAAGGCTGCACGTGGGCGATCGTTGGGTATATCGTGAGGCTTATGGAGATGGGTGCATAACCAAGATGGGACTCGTCTATCCCTTGATAGAGGATGATGTATTTAAGGTGCCTTCGGTGGATATTCACTTTAAATCCATGGCCATGGTGAAAGAGATCAATAAGGAGTTATTGATTCACTTTCTATTAAGTGAAGATACCCGGATGACCGAAGTAAAACTCATGTGATCGTTATCAAGCAACACATCGCCATACTTGAGATCACATAAGATACATTGACGAGAGGATCGAATTACACTGTAACCATGCTCGTGAAAGGTTATTTGTGGATTATGAATCCTTCTGAATAATTGGGTAGGCATGATGCCTTGCTAGAGGCCAATCTTATCTTATGTGTTCGTACTGACACATTGCCAACATATTTGGAAGCCTAATGAGTCATACATAATAGGCACGGTCCCTGGCTTAAACCAGGAGAGTGGACGTATGGTTAAGTGGGACACTTCGGCAAGAAGTTGTGCCGTCGTAGGTTCTCACGAAAAAAGAATATGAATTTCGACTGTACGTGATTTAAAATCATCATGGTCAAATTGGAAACTAGCATCCATGAACCCCTTCATGGTATGCTCTCATTCTCCATATGGAAAAAACATCTCTTTAGTACTTCACAAGTACTTAAGAATATTTTTCACAGCAATCCAGTGTTTCTCACCTAGATCAGCTTGATATCTACTACATATGCTCAAAGTATATGCGATATTAGGCCTCGTACATAACATGGAATACATGATCAAGCCAATAGCCAAGGCATATGGTGCTTGACTCATCCTATCTCTCTCATCTTGTGTCTACGAACACATAGCCTTGGAGAGATGTATTCCATGTGACATGGGAAAACTTCTCCTCCTAAAATCTTCCATGCTAAACCTCTTTAGCACCCTGTTAATGTATGCGCTATGGGAGAGTGCTAGCAACCTCCTGGATCTATCTCTATAAATCCTTATTCCCAGAATATAGGCTGCTTCTCTCAAATCCTTCATGGATAAAATATTTTGAAAGTCATATTTTAACTAATTGCATCATGGGAACACCATTCCCTATGAGCAATATGTTGTCCACATATAGGACTAAAAGGACCACCACGCTCCCACTAACCTTCTTGTAAACACAAGGATCAACTTCCCTTTTGTGAAAAATCAAACTTTTTGATCTTTTCATCAAAACATTGATTCCAACTCTAGGATGCTTGCCTTAGTCCATAAATGGACCTTTGCAAGTTGCAAATCTTATTTGCATGTTTATGAGTAACAAAACCGTTAGGCTGTGTCATATACACATCCTTGACCAGGTTTCTTTTAAGGAAAGGTGTTTTGTCATCCATCTGCCATAACCTAGAGTCAATGTCAGACATTGCCTCATCATAGGTAGTAAGCTCATCGTTCTCAGCTAAAAGCACATCTCCATGTGCCGAGATGAGAAATCCATATCTCTCTTGCTCACAACGAACCCTCATTAACCTACAAGGTTCTTGTGTAGAAGGTTGGGGAGTTGACACAACATCTTGTGTCTGATCTTTCTCAAGTTCCTGGAGGGGAGTATTTGTTTATGGTTTGCCTCGAATCTCTTCGAGCTTAACATTCCTCCCACTAGCCACAACATCTAAGAATTCCTTCTCAAGGAATACCACATGCTTGGCAACAAAACACCTTTTCTTCATATATGTGGTAAAAGTAATATCCATTTGGATATCCCACAAACAGACATCTCGTTGATTTGGATTGTAGCTTATTACTGTCAACACGTTTAACATAAATTTGATAACCCTAAATCTTAAGGAAAGATAAATTTGGCTTATTTCCTTTCCATATCTCATATAGAGTCTGAGTAACTGACTTACTTGGAACCTTGTTCAAAACAAAGATCGCGGCGAGGAGTGCGTATAGCCAAAATAAAATAAGGAGTTCAGCGTGATTTGTCATGGACCAGACCATGTCCAACAAGGTCCTATTCCTCCTTCAGACACACCATTCATCTCTGATGTTCCAGGTGGAGTCCATTATGAGAGAATCACATTCTTCTTCAGATGATCTAGAAACTCACTGTTCAAGTATTCACCACCTCGATTTGATCGAAGTACTCTGATACTTTTCTCAGTTTGTTTCTCTACTTCAAATCTGAATTCTTTGAACTTTTCAAAAGCCTCAGATTTGTGTCTCATAAGATACACATAACCAAAACATGATCTATCATCAGTAAAGGTTATGAAGTAGACATATCCACCTCTAGCTTGGGTGGACATGGGTCCACACACATCAATGTGCACAAACCCTAGCACTTCTATGGCCTTCACTCCCTTTACTTTAAAAGGAGACTTAGTCATTTTACTAAGTAAATAAGATTCGCAAGCACCATATGATTCATAATCAAACGTGCCAAGATATCCAACTTTATACAAGTTGGATGTGCGGGTCTCATTTATATGGCTAAGGCGATAATGCCATAAATAAGTACTATTTAAATCACCTGATTTTAGTTGCTTAATATTTATGTTATTGATAGGAGTATCAACATTAAGGACATATAAACCGTTACATATTGTTGCTTTACCATAAAACAACTCATTTTTATAAAACAAATAACTATTGTCCTTAAAAAATGAATATCCATCCTTGTCAAACAAGAATTAGAAATTATATTCCTAGTCAAACTAGGATTGTAGTAACAGTTATGTAACTCCAATACAAGCCCTATGGGCAATGTTAATAAATAGGTCCCTACAACTAATGGAATAACTTTTGATCCATTTGTCACGTGTAGGTACACTTCTCCTATTATTAATCTCCTTATACTCCTAAGCCCATACACAAAAGTATAAATATGAGCATTAGATCTAGTATCTAGTACTCATGTGGACTGATTAGAAGTAGATAGATTAATTCCAATAACATAAATACTTGAAGTGCCCTGAGTAGAACTCTTCTTACCCTACACCTCCCGGTTTATCATAGTGGAGATAGATCACATCCTCTTTACCCTTTGGGTTTTGGTCTTCTGGACTCTTCCAAATTGTGCTATGGAAGAACTCTTCTTCCTTTTGGCTTTCTTACTCTTGGGCTTACCCTTATGCGCCTTGGGCCCTTCAACTAAGAGAACACATTTCCCTTGGTCTGTAATCAATTTTAGGCTCGGTCTCCCTTAGTATGGACAACCACTCTCCAGGAGTCTTTTCCATAACTTTTAGGGAGGGACTGTAGCACCAAATCTGGGGTAAGTTTCTACATCCATACCCAAGTTTAGCTCTAGCAACCTATTGATAAAACGTATCATCTCCATGACATGCTTCTCAATAGATGATCCTTGAGCCTAGCCATGATCTCATAGGCATCATAACTCTTATGTTGCGACCTATGTTTTGGGGTCATGGCAGCTAAGACGATATACCAAGCGATGAGCATATCACCCTTGTGCATTGTCCAGGCCTAATGTGCTATTATTTCCTTAACTGGTGGCTTCGTAAGAAGATAGCTCTCTATCGCATAAAGAATCTTATCATACGCGACTATCCTCAAGATGATCTCCCAGTCATAGAAATTAGTCCCGTTGAAGGTATTATGGCCCTTGAGTATCGATCTTATCGACGTGTTTCCAGACATTCTGGATCAACAACTAAATAGTGATATTATAATCATATTGAATTACGAAATCATAAATTGCAAAAAGTAACATTTTATGATTGCTCCCACTATTTTCTACGAGTTCACCACCCTCAAGACATAACTCGGGAAATCCCGTTGGAAGATTTCCTAGCGGGCTAGGATCCCATCTCCCCTCGCACAACCTTGAGTGACTCAACAAATTATGTTATGATCGATTAGGTAGGTACTTGCTACCAATTGCATCTCCATGCAACTCCTAGATTCATTAGGTTGACAACTCCTTGTCAAGCACATCTTATGTGACTCCCAATCTTTGCCTCTATACTCAGTAAGGCCTTGAGTGACTCAACAAACCCCACCTTTCTAGTTAAGTCGAACCCATCATTCAGGGACATCTCATGGCCCATGAAACATAGGAATCATAGGTGACACATAACCCTGAGTGACTCAACAAATCAAGTGCCAGCTAGAAACCTAAAGCTTCATAATGATGGAAGGCAAATTGGCTTAAAATTAATAAGGGATTTATTATTTATTTATTTAGGTCTTATCACAGGCAATTAATCAAATTAATAATGCATAATAAATGACTCAAACCGGTGTATGGTATGGATAACTATGGCTAGTCCCCTCAAGCCATAGAAGGGAAGCTAGCGGGTCAAACTTAGGTGAAGAATCACATCTTGCTTCACAAGCACATTATTCAAGCCTTAGTTAGTCTTCGAATCTTGTCTTCAATTTAGCTCCATCTCTTGCTCTTCATACAAACTACAATTATCACTACTCTATTCTATTTTACATACATTACATAGAATCAGAAACCCAGAGTTACATTCGGGGGGAGTGAGATGAGAAGAGAATGTACATTAGAGTATAAGAGAGGCAGGACACGCAAGCCTTATTTCAAAAACCAAATTTTACAAGCATTCATTCCCAACATAAAATAAATGGTCGACTCGATCCATACCATACACCTATGCAATCAATCTAATTGATTCATTCATAATTATGTTAATTAATTGTCGCATATATTTCAATCTTAATGAAACGCTTTCGATAAATTGAAAATTTGTATAATTTTGGAAAAATAAAATTATTTTAATTGTGTTGGGCTTGGGCTCCATCCATTAGTCTAACTAACAAGGCTCAACAGACCTTGGATCAACCAATGCATGTCAAACATACACTAACAGCCCAATAATTAATAAATAACCCAATTAATGGCCCTGACCCAATTTTAATCACAGCTTGTAAGTGTCATACACTCATGGATCGGATAAAAATAATAAAAAAAATAGCCAAACAATTTGGCCAGGCCCCATATAAGGGAACGGAACGCACTGGGTGTTAGTGTAGGTGCTCTAGACCCAATCAAATTGGACATGTTGTACACTGACAATTGTAATTATGTTATTATTTGAATAAAGAGTTATTCAAATTCACAAGAAGTCATTCTATTATTTTCTTGTTATTATTGTAATAACCGAATGAAACTAGATAGAAGTCCATATGATGTATACTGTGAATAATCTATAAAGATGTGAGATGATGCATCACAGTTTCTAGACATCATTAAACGTCCCAAGTTGTAGCAATGTCAAGAATGGACATTGACAATTGCGGTAAGACTTGTATGTGCTATGTTTTTACTATGTGATAGTAATGGAGGTCTCACACCCATAGGCATGGGATGCCTAGACAAGTACATAGGTGACCAATGTTGGAGAACGTGTCACTGGACATGACTCGCCATGAGAATCCATTTTGGTTATATGTTGATGGAATTCTCATACGAGATGGGTGTAACTAATCCTTGGACCTGAGGTTGTCACGGTCATCTCATAAGAAGACCGATATGCTTTGACATCGTTTCGATGGGCCTAGATAAAGGCTGCACGTGGGTGATCGTTGGGCATATCGTGAGGCTTATGGAGATGGGTGCATAACCAAGATGAGACTCGTCTATCCCTTGATAGAGGATGATGTATCTAAGGCGCCTTCGGTGGATATTCACTTTAAATCCATGGCCATTGTAAAAGAGATCAATAAGGAGTTATTGATTTACTTTCTATTAAGTGACGATATCCAGAAGACCGAAGAAAACTCATGTGATCGTTATCAAGCAACACATCGCCATACTTGAGATCACATAAGATACATTGACGACAGGATCGAATTACACGATAACCATGCTCGTGAAAGGTTATTTGCGGATTATGAATCCTTCTAAATAATTGGGTAGGCATGATGCCTTGCTAGAGGCCAATCTTGTCTTATGTGTTTGTACCGACACATTGCCAACATATTCGGAAGCCTAATGAGTCATACGCAATAGGCACGGTCCCTGGCTTAAACCAGGAGAGTGGACGTATGGTTAAGTGGGACACTTCGGCAAGAAGTTTTGCCGTCGTAGGTTCTCACGGAAAAAGAACAAATAGACGTAATGACGTCGATATAACGAGGAGTCGTCATAATGGAAAGAGTTTCCTAAAAATAGCAATTGATTAAATTAGAAAGTAGTTTCTAACTTAATGATTAAATTAGAAAAGAAGTTTCTAATTTAATAATTTGGGCTTAATTTAATACTTGGGCTAAATAAAGTATTTGGGCTAAATATTAAATTAAATTAAATATTTGGGCTAAATTAGATTTGGGTCAAATATTAAATAATAAATATTATATTTGGGCTAAATTAGATTTGGGCCAAATATTAAATATTAAATATTTGGGCTTAAATTAGATTTGGGCCAAATATTTTATAAATGGATTTGGGCCACTTTAATCTCTAGTTGGACTAGGATTAATGGGCTAGCCCAATCCATATCCATTAGGGTTTGGGAAACCCTAGAAGGTTGCCTCCCTATATATAGCCCTTTATGGGATGCCCAAATTAAGCCACTTTTATTTTGTTGGTTTTCAAGAGTTGAAAATCGATTCTTTTACCGTCCATACATAAGCCGCGCAAAGGAGAAGGAGCTAGCACTCCTATTCCGCTCTTCTTGCCAACGGACGCGTGCCGCGTATCACGAGTTAGCGGCTGGACGCTTGGACGGCTCGAATCCGCGAACGACTCGATAATCTAAAGGTTAGATTTCTTTATTTGTTTGTGAATGATTTAATTTCGACGTTGATCCAATCGCCGGGATAGGGGTAAGGTTCAAATTTTTGAACTACGCTGCTTGCCCCGTAGCGATCTTGCTTTTCTTTCATTGGTATCAGAGCCATCGTCGAAATATTTCAATTCCTTACGAGCGGATTCGGTTATGTTGTTATTTGTGAAATAATTAAATAATTATTGCATTTGTATTTTTGGATTGCAAAACGTTTTTGGGTGAAGGGCAAAAGATCGTGCATGACAAGAAAAAGCGAAAAATGGGGTTCGGGGTGCATACGGATGCACCGGAGCGTCGAAAGACGCAGCCGAGTGGGGCCCGCGCACGCTGGGCACGGCCTGGGCGCGCCCATGGCCCGGCCTGGCGCGGCCGCGCGCGCTGGGGCGCTGCCAGACGCGGCCGCGCGCACGCTGGCGCGGCCAGGCAGGCCCGCGCGCGCTCGCGTGGGGCGGCAGGACGCAGGCGCGACCCGCGGCCCGCGCACTCGCGGACGACCCGCGCGCGGCTGCGGCCGACCCGCGCGGCCTTTGCGCGCCCCGCGTGGCCCCAGTGGGCCGCGCTCGCCCCCCCGGCGGCCCCTGCCGCGCGGCCGGGCGCAGCCCAAGCGCTCCCATGCGCGCCCAGCTGCGCCCCATGCGACCCAACTGTGCACCCTTGGCCTTTTTGGGCTGCCAGCCACCTCCCGGCCCCTCTCGCTCCCTCGGGCTTCGGTTTGACCCTTCCCGGGGGTCCCCGTGAAGCACCCAGGCCAACCCTTTGGTGGCCCAATGCATTCCGTAACCTCAGGTGGGGCCTGGCCAAATTGTTTGGCTGTTTTTATTATTTTTATTCTATCCATGAGTGTATGACACTTATGGGCCGTGATTAAAAATAGGGCGGGGTTGTTAATTAAATTATTATTAATTATGGGCTGCTAGTGTATGTTTGACATGCATTGGTTGATCCAAGGCCTGTTGAGCCTTGTTAGTTAGACTAATGGATGGAGCCCAAGCCCAACACAATTAAAACAATTTTGTTTTTCCAAAATTATACAAATGTTCAATTTATTGAAAGTGTTTCATTAAAATTGAAATAGATGCGACAATTAATTAACATAATTATGAATGAATCAATCGGATTGATTGCATGGGTGTATGGTATGGATCGAGTCGACCATTTATTTTATGTTGGGAATGAATGCTTGTAAATTTGGTTTTTGAAATAGGGCCTGCGTGTCCTGCCTCTCTTATACTCTGATGTACATTCTCTTCTCATCTCACTCCCCCCCGAATGTAACTCGGGGTTTCTGATTCTATGTAATGTATGTAGAATAGAATAGAGTAGCGATAGTTGTAGTTTGTATGAAGAGTAAGAGATGGAGCCAAATTGAAGACAAGATTCGAAGACCAATGAAGGCTTGAAGAATGTGCTTATGAAGCAAGATGTGATTCTTCACCTAGGTTTGACCCGCTAACTTCCCTTCTATGGCTCAAGGGGACTAGCCGTAGTTATCCATACCATACACCGGTTTGAGTCGTTTATTATGCATTATTAATTTGATTAATTGCATGTGATGAGACCTAAAATAAATAAATAATAAATCCCTCATTAATATTAAGCCAACTTGCCTTCCATCATTATGAAGCATTAGGTTTCTAGCTGGCACTTGATTTGTTGAGTCACTCAAGGTCATGTGTCACCTATGATTCCTATGCTTCATGGGCCATGAGATGTCCCTGAATAATGGGTCTGACTTAACTAGAAAGGTGGGGTTTGTTGAGTCACTCAAGGCCTTACTGAGTATAGAGGCAAAGATTGGGAGTCACATATGATGTGCTTGACAAGGAGTTGTCAACCCAATGAATCTAGGAGTTGCATGGAGATGCAATTGGTAGCAAGTACCTACCTAATCAATCCAAACACAATTTGTTGAGTCACTCAAGGTTGTGCGAGGGGAGATGGGATCCTAGCTCACTAGGAAATCTTCCAACGGGATTTCCCGAGTTATGTCTTGAGGGTGGCAAACTCGTAGAAAATAGTGGGAGCAATCATAAAATGTTACTTTTTGCAATTTATGATTTCGCAATTTAATATGATTATAATAATATCTCTATTCAGTTGTTGATCCAGAATGTCTGGAAACATGTCGATAAGATCGATACTTGAGGGCAATTATACCTTCAATGAGACTAATTTCTATGACTAGGAGATCATCTTGAGGATAGTCCTCACGTATAATAAGATTCTTTATGCGATAAAGAGCTATCTTCTTA
The DNA here is from genome assembly GCF_014633365.1 of Diospyros lotus. NCBI lineage: Eukaryota > Viridiplantae > Streptophyta > Magnoliopsida > Ericales > Ebenaceae > Diospyros > Diospyros lotus. Next base: position 20,157,987 of record NC_068350.1, read on the forward strand.
CGAAGCCACCAGTTAAAGAAATAATAGCACATTAGGCCTGGACGATGCACATGGGTGATATGATCATCGCTTGATATATCGTCTTGGCTGCCATGACCCCGAAACATAGGTCGCCACATAAGAGTTATGATGCCTATGAGATCATGGCTAGGCTCAAGGATCATCTGTTGAGAAGCATGTTATGGAGATGATATGTTTTATCAATAGGTTGCTAGAGCTAAACTTGGGTATGGATGCTGAAACTTACCTTAGATTTACTGCTATAGTCTTTCCCTAAAATTTATGGAAAAGACTCTTGGAGAGTGGTTGTCCATACTAAGGGAGACCGAGCCTAAAATTGATTATAGGCCAAGGGAAATGTTCTCTTAGTTGAAGGGCCCAAGGTGCACAAGGGTAAGCCCAAGAGTAAGAAAGCCAAAAGGAAGAAGAGTTCTTCCATAGCGCAATCTGGAAGAGTCCAAAAGACTAAAACCCAAAAGGCAAAAATGATGCAATCTATCTCCACTGTGATAAACCGAGAAGTGTAGAATAAGAAGAGTTCTACTCAAGACATTTCAGGTATTTATGTTATTGGAATTAATCTATCTACTTCTGATCAGTCCACATGGGTATTAGATACTAGATCTAGTGCTCATATTTACACTTTTGTGTATGGGCTTAGGAGTACGAGGAGATTAATAATAGGAGAAGTGTACCTACACGTGGTAAATGGATCAAAAGTTGTTCCATTAGTTGTAGAGACCTATTTATTGACATTGCCCACAGGGCTTGTATTAGAGTTACATAACTGTTACTACAATCCTAGTTTGACTAGGAATATAATTTCTAATTCTTTTTTGACAAGGATGGATATTCATTTTTATTTAAAGGACAATAGTTGTTCATTTTATAAAAATGAGTTATTTTATGGTAAAACAACAGTACGTAACAGTTTGTATGTCCTTGATGTTGATACTCTTATCAGTAACATAAATACTAAGCGACTTAAATCAGATGATTTAAATAGCACTTATTTATGGCATTGTCGCCTTAAGCCATATAAATGAGACTCGCACATCCAACTTGTATAGAGCTGGATATCTTAGCACATTTGATTATGAATCATATGGTGCTTGCAAATCTTGTTTACTTGGCAAAATGACTAAGTCTCCTTTTAAAGTAAATAGAGGCTACATAAGTGCTAGGGTTTGTGCACATTGATGTGTGTGGACCCATGTCCACCCAAGTTAGAGGTGGATATGTCTACTTCATAACCTTTATTGATGATAGATCATGTTTTGATTATGTGTATCTTATGGGACACTAATCTGAGGCTTTTGAAAAGTTCAAAGAATTCAGATTTGAAGTAGAGAAATGAACTGGGAAAAGTATCAAAGTACTTCGATCAGATCGAGATGGTGAATACTTGAATAGTGAGTTTCTAAATCATCTGAAGCAGAATGGGATTCTCTTACAATGGACTCCACTTGGAACACTAGTGATGAACGGTGTGTCTAAAGGAGGAATAGGACCTTGTTGGACATGGTCTGGTCCATGATGAGTCGCGCTGAACTCCCTATTTCATTTTGGGGATACGCACTCCTCACCGCGATCTTTGTTTTGAATAGGGTTCCAAGTAAATTAGTTACTCAGACTCCATATAAGATATGGAAAGGAAAGAAGCCAAATTTGTCTTTCCTTAAGATTTGGGGTTGTCAAATTTATGTTAAACGTGTTGACAGTAATAAGTTACAACCCAAATCGACGAGATATCTGTTTGTGGGATATCCAAATGGATATTACTTTTACCACCCATGTGAACAAAAGGTGTTTTGTTGCCAAGCATGTGGTATTCCTTGAGAAGGAATTCTTAGATGCTGTGGCTAGTGGGAGGAATGTTAAGCTCGAATAAGATTCGAGGCGAACCACAAACAAATACTCTCCTCCAGGAATCCAAGAAAGATCAGACACAAGAAGTTGTGTCAACTTCCCAACCTTCTACACAAGAACCTCATAGGTTGACGAGGGTTCGTCGCGAGCAAGAGAGATATGGATTTCTCATCTCGGCACATGGAGATGTGCTTCTAGCTGAGAACGATGAGCCTACTACCTATGATAAGGCAATGTCTGACATTAACTCTGGGTTATGGCAGATGGATGACAAAATAGCTTTCCTTAAAGGAAACCTGGTCGAGAATTTATATATGACACATCCTGACAGTTTTGTTACTCATAAACATGCAAATAAGATTTTCAACTTGCAAAGGTCCATTTATGGACTAAGGCAAGCATCCCGGAGTTAGAATCAATTTTTGATGAAAAGATCAAAAAGTTTGATTTTTCACAAAAGGGAAGTTGATCCTTGTGTTTACAAGAAGGTTAGTGGGAGCGTGGTGGTCCTTTTAGTCCTATATGTGGACAATATATTGCTCATAGGGAATGGTGTTCCCATGATGCAATTAGTTAAAATATGGCTTTCAAAATATTTTCTCTATGAAAGATTTGGGAGAAGCAACCTATATTCTGGGAATAAGGATCTATAGAGATAGATCCAAGAGGTTGCTAGCACTTTCCCATAACGCGTACATTGATAGGGTGCTAAAGAGGTTTAGCATGGAAGATTCTAGGAGGAGAAGTCTTCCCATGTCACATGGAATACATCTCTCCAAAGCGATGTGTTTGAAGACACAAGATGAGAGAGATAGGATGAGTCGAGCTCAATATGCCTTGGCTATTGGCTCGATCATGTATGCCATGTTATGTACGAGGTCTGATATCACATATACTTTGAGCATATGTAGTAGATATCAAGCTAATCCAGGTTAGAAACACTGGATTGCTATGAAAACCATTCTTAAGTACTTGTGAAGCACTAAAGAGATGTTTTTGTCATATGGAGAATGAGAACATACCATGAAGGGGTTCATGGATGCTAGTTTCTAATTCGACCATGATGATTTTAAATCACGTGCAGTCGAAATTCATATTCTATCTATATGGCTGGGCCATGAGTTAGAAGTGTTCTAACAAGAGATAATGGCAGATTCATCAACTAAAGTCGAATACATAACAACCTTCGAAGCAGCTAAGGAGGTTGTATGGATCCGTAAGTTCATTGATGAACTTAAAGTGGTGTCCAACATTGTTGATCCAATAACAGTTATTGGGACAACAATGGAGCCATCGCGTAAGCGAAGGAACCACGGTCTCATCAACGGACCAAATTTGTATTGCGGCATCACCATATGATAATGGAGATTATCAGCTGAGGTGACATATGTAGAGAAAGTATCGACGGATGACAACGTCGTAAATCCCTTGACTAAAGCTCTGTCCCAGGAGAAACATGAAAGTCATGTTCGATCATCAAGTATAAGATACATGAATGATTGGCTCTAGTGCAAGTGGGAGATTGTTAGTGTAGGTGCTCTAGACCCAATCAAATTGGACATGTTGTACACTGACAATTGTAATCATGTTATTATTTCAATAAAGAGTTATTCAAATTCACAAGAAGTCATTCTATTAGTTTCTTGTTATTATTGTAATAACCGAATGAAACTAGATAGAAGTCCATATGATGTATACTGTGAATAATCTATAAAGATGTGAGATGATGCATCACAGTTTCTAGACATCATTAAACGTCCCAAGTTGTAGCAATGTCAAGAATGGACATTGACAATTGCGGTAAGACTTGTATGTGCTATGTTTTTGCTATGTGATAGCAATGGGGGTCTCACACCCATAGGCATGGGGATGCCTAGACAAGTACACAGGTGACCAATGTTGGAGAACGTGTCACTGGACATGACTCGCCATGAGAATCCATTTTGGTTATATGTTGATGGAATTCTCATACGAGATGGGTGTAACTAATCCTTGGACCTGAGGTTGTCACGGTCATCTCATAAGAAGACCGATATGCTTTGACATCGTTTCGATGGGCCTAGATAAAGGCTGCACGTGGGCGATCGTTGGGCATATCGTGAGGCCTATGGAGATGGGTGCATAACCAAGATGGGACTCGTCTATCCCTTGATAGAGGATGATGTATCTAAGGCGTCTTCGGTGGATATTCACTTTAAATCCATGGCCATGGTAAAAGAGATCAATAACGAGTTATTGATTTACTTTCTATTAAGTGAAGATATCCAGAAGACCGAAGAAAACTCATGTGATCGTTATCAAGCAACACATCGCCATACTTGAGATCACATAAGATACATTGACGAGAGGATCGAATTACACGATAACCATGCTCGTGAAAGGTCATTTGCGGATTATGAATCCTTCTAAATAATTGGGTAGGCATGATGCCTTGCTAGAGGCCAATCTTGTCTTATGTGTTTGTACCGACACATTGCCAACATATTCGGAAGCCTAATGAGTCATACGCAATAGGCACGGTCCCTGGCTTAAACCAGGAGAGTGGACGTATGGTTAAGTGGGACACTTCGGCAAGAAGTTTTGCCGTCGTAGGTTCTCACGGAAAAAGAACAAATAGACGTAATGACGTCAATATGACGAGGAGTCGTCATAATGGAAAGAGTTTCCTAAAAATAGCAATTGATTAAATTAGAAAGTAGTTTCTAACTTAATGATTAAATTAGAAAAGAAGTTTCTAATTTAATAATTTGGGCTTAATTTAATACTTGGGCTAAATAAAGTATTTGGGCCAAATATTAAATTAAATTAAATATTTGGGCTAAATTAGATTTGGGTCAAATATTAAATAATAAATATTTTATTTGGGTTAAATTAGATTTGAGCCAAATATTAAATATTAAATATTTGGGCTTAAATTAGATTTGGGCCAAATATTTTATAAATGGATTTGGGCCACTTTAATCTCTAGTTGGACTAGGATTAATGGGCTAGCCCAATCCATATCCATTAGGGTTTGGGAAACCCTAGAAGGCTGCCTCCCTATATATAGCCCTTTATGGGATGCCCAAATTAAGCCACTTTTATTTTGTTGGTTTTCAAGAGTTGAAAATCGATTCTTTTACCATCCATACATAAGCCGCGCAAAGGAGAAGGAGCTAGCACTCCTATTCCGCTCTCCTTGCCAATGGACGCGTGCCGCGTATTACGAGTTAGAGGCCGGATGCTTGGACGGCTCGAATCCGTGAACGACTCGATAATCTAAAGGTTAGATTTCTTTATTTGTTTGTGAATGATTTAATTTCGACGTTGATCCAATCGTCGGGATCGGGGTAAGGTTCAAATTTTTGAACTACGCTGCTTGCCCCGTAGCGATCTTGCTTTTCTTTCATTGGGCCACCTGACTGCTACGCTACCCTGCACATTTATTTATCAAAACAACAACCAAATTTATCAAACATTAATCCTTTTGTTAAAGCAGGTATAGGGCGATTATACTCGCCAGTGTGCGAGTGTGCGTGTAGTACAATTTTAAATTTATAATTCGGTGAGTCCGAGTCGGTTCACAGGGAGATTATTTTGGATGAAAACAGAAATCACTGAATATTTGATTTTAAGAGGTGATTAAGATAATCTAAAGGAAATGATTAAAACTAAATTAACAATGAGTTTAAGTAGCTTGGGTCAAGACAATTTCAGTGTCAAAACCAATTAATTCCCAACTTAATAGAAAAGATCAATAATATTCATCTGAATTAAGTTTTGCAGATCTATGAGTAATTTTAGTTCAAGATAATGATAATTCTTATTTAAGCAATCTCCATACATGGCATGGAAATTCTAAGTCAAGCAATTATCATAAATTGAATTATATCCCACAGATAGAATTTATAGGTACAGATTAATCATTTGGGCTTGGGTATGAAAACATTTCCAGGTCTAGCAATCTCCATACGTGGCATGGAAACTCTAAGTTAGGCTTATGCTCCAATCCAAACTCAAAGATACACTATACGCACACTGCTCAAATTAAATCAGATTAATATTACACAATTGAAGCACAGCTTTCTTTGGGAATCATTGGCGTTGGACACTGTCCTTGCCTTAACCCAAGATCGGATTTAGCTACTCATCTTCATTTTTAAAATAAATTGGCAGGAATTTAAATGACGGGAATTAAAAGATAGTATTTAAAAGACTATTTTTTAACCGACCATATAGGCGGTATATAATGAAAAGACAAGAATTGAAAGACTATTTTTTAACCGACCATATAGGCGGTTTATAATGAAAAGACAAGAATTGAAAGACTATTTTTTAACCGACCATATAGGCGGTTTATAATGAAAAGACAAGAATTGAAAAACTATTTTTTAACCGACCATATAGGCGGTTTATAATGAAAAGACAAGAATTGAAAGACTATTTTTTTAACCGACCATATAGGCGGTTTATAATGAAAAGACAAGAATTGAAAGACTATTTTTTTAACCGACCATATAGGCGGTTTATAATGAAAAGATAATATTTAAAGACAATATTCAACCGACCATATAGGCCGTATATAATAAAAAGATAATATGAATAACATAATACAACTATATGGAAACAAAGGTTGAAGATTTAAGAGAGAAATTCTAAGAACGAAATCATATTGAAACTAAAGTGAAAATTTTGAGAGAGAAATCTCAAGAACATAACTATACTTTCATTATAGGAAAATTAAATGGTTACAAATGCACCCTAAGTGCTCTATTTATAGGGTAAAAGATGCAATAGAGACCACTCAATTATATAATTTAATAATACAAAATATCTAAAGAAAAATAAAATAACTAATTTAAAAATACAAAGATAAATAAAATATCTAACACATGATGTAAGCGATGATGTCATTCCAACTCATGATGTAAGCAATGATGTCACTCCAACCCATGATGTAAGCGATGATGTCATCAATTTGTGGGACTTGGGCTTTTCATATTTTTGGGCTTGGGCCTTCCTTGTGTTGGGCTTGGGCCTGGGCTTTCCATGTGTTGGGCTTGGGCCTGGGCTTTCCATATTTATATTATTATATATATATATATTATATTATTATATATATTATATTTAATTTTTTTATATTTTATATATTTTTATATTAATATTTTTAAACATGCACAAAATTACAAAATGCATAATAATATTCAATTTAAACCATTTTAAAATCAAAATAAGGGTGAAATTATAATAAAATTTTTACAAAATTGATCACTAATCACCACCAAAGGGTCGGCCTAGGTGCTTCACGTGGACCCCGGGGAAGGGTTAAACCGAAGCTCGATGGAGCGAGAGGGGCCGGGAGGCGGCTGGGTAGCATGTCGCACATGCTCCCAGCCCAAAAAGGGCCAATGGTCGCTGCTGGAGCGTGCTAGGCGAGCATGGGCCGTGGCTGGGGCGCGCTGGGCGAGCCTGGCGCCCACAGCCGTGGCTGGGGTGTGCGGCAAGGGCCGCTGGGGGGTGAGCACGGGCCACTGGGGCAGCGTGGGGCACGCGCGAGTCGCACCTGCGGGCCGCACACTACTCGCAGGTCGCACCTCACCCTACAGCGCCTTGTGCGCGCGCGACCGCGCCTAGGGCTGCCTGCGCGCACCCGACCACGCCTGGCCGGGCCCTGCAGGCGCTCAGGAAGCCCCAGGTTGTGCCCAGTGCATGCTAGCCTCGCTTGGCCGCGGCTTTCGAAGCCCCGGTGCATCCATATGCACCCCGAACCCCGTTTCGTCCTTTTTCATGTCATACACGATCTTTTGCCATTCACCCAAAAATGTTTTGCAATCCAAAAAAATACAAACGCAACAATTATTTAATTATTTCACAAATAATAACATAACCGAATCCGCACGTAAGGAATTGAAATATTTCGACTATGACTCTGATACCACTGAAAGTAAAGCAAGCTCGCTACGGGGCAAGCAGCGTAGTTCAAAAGTTTTGAACCTTACCCCGATCCCAGCGATTGAATCAACGTCAAAATCAAATCATTCACAAACAAATAAATAAATCTAACCTTTAGATTATCGAGTTGTTCGCAGATTCAAGCCATGCAAGCGTCCGGCCGCTAACTCGTGATACGCGGCACGCGTCCATTGGCAAGGAGAGCGGAATAGGAGTGCTAGCTCCTTCTCCTTTTCGTGGCTTGTGTATGGATGAAAAGAACTCCCACGTTTCAAATTGATGCAAAAAAGAAACGGGAAATAGTGAACGGCAACACGTTTTTCAACTCTTGAAAAACGACACCAAAACTCATTACAATTTTGGGCAACCCATAAAGGGATATTTATAGAGAAATATCATAGGGTTTCTAAAACCCTAATGGATTGGACTACCCCATTAATTCTAATTTAATTAGAATCTTAAGTGGGCTTATTCTAGTCCAACTAGAAATATAATTAAATGGCCCAAATTCTTTTATTGGTTTAAATAAAATATTTTGCCCAAATCTAATTCAAGCCCAAATATATATTTTATTTAATATTTAGCCCAAATCTAATTTGGTCCAAATATAATATTTAATTTAATATTTTACCCAAATCTAATTTAGTCCAAATATTAACTTAAGCCTAAATACATTTTATTTCATATTTGTCACTCTAACAAATAAAAAATTATTAAATTAGAAACTCCTTCCTAATTTAATCAATTGCCATTTTAGGAAACTCTTTCCATTATGACGACTCCTCGTCATATCAACGTCATTGCGTCTCTTTGTTCTTTTTCCGTGAGAACCTATGATAGCACAACTTCTTGTCGAAGTGCCCCACTTAACCATATGTCCACTCTCTTGGTTTAAGCCAGGGACCGTGTCTAGTGCGTATGATTCATTAGGCTTCCGAATATGTTGGCAATGTGTCGGTATGAACACATAAGACAAGATTGGCTTTTAGCAAGGCGTCATGCCTACCCAATTATTCAAAAGGATTCATAATCCGCAAATAACCTTTCACGAGCATGGTTACCATGTAATACGATCCTCTCGTCAATGTATCTTATGTGATCTCAAGTATGGCGATGTGTTGCTTGATAACGATCACATGAGTTTTCTTCGGTCTTCCGGATATCTTCACTTAATAGAAAGTGAATCAATAACTCCTTATTAATCTCTTTCACCATGGCCATGGATTTAAAGTGAATATCCACCGAAGGCGCCTTAGATACATTATCCTCTATCAAGGAATAGATGAGTCATATCTTAGCTATGCACCCATCTCCATAAGCCTCACGATATACCCAACGATCGCCCACATGTAGCCTTTGTCTAGGCCCATCGAAACGATGTCAAAGCATACCGGTCTTCTTATGAGATGACCGTGACAACCTCAGGTCCAAGGATTAGTTACACCCATCTCGTATGAGAATTCCATCAACATATAACCAAAATGGATTCTCATGGCGAGTCATGTCCAGTGACACGTTCTCCAACATTGGTCACCTGTGTACTTGTCTAGACATCCCCATGCCTATGGGTGTCAGACTCCCATTGCTATCACATAGCAAAAACATAGCATATACAAGTCTTACCGCAATTGTCAATGTCCATTCTTGATATTGCTACGACTTGGGACGTTTAATGATGTTTAGAAACTGTGATACATCATCTCACATCTTTATAGATTAATCACAGTATACATCATATGGACTTCTATCTAGTTTCATTCGGTTATTACAATAATAACAAGAAACTAATAGAATGACTTCTTGTGAATTTGAACAACTCCTTATTCAAATAATAAACATGATTACAATTACCAGTGCACAACATGCCCAATCTGACTGGGTCTAGAGCACCTATACTAACATAGAAATGTAAATATGTTATAATGTATGCGTGTCTTGAAGGATGGTTTCATCTGTTAACAGATTCTGTCGACTGGCCTTATATTTTTGTGAATCTGTCGATCGATGCTCTTGCATCTGTCAACCAGCAGAATGCCATTTCTTGGTGCTTTGATAGTGTGCAAGCCATATGTCGATCGATGGTCTTTCATCTGTCGACTGGCAAAATGCTTACACAATAAACTGTCGACAATCTCAAATGATCTGTCGACCGATGCCTTGCATCTGTCGACCATTTGTGTTCTAGAAACCCCCAAATACTCATTTATTCTTTATTTTTGTCTCCAAGGCTTTGTTGTCATCCTTGTAAATTTACTTTCAAGCCTTGTTTATTTATTTAGAGATCTTATAACTAACAATGTCTACTCTTAGATTCTCTCTTTTGTATTATTCTTGTATTTTCTAGCAAGATTGCTAAAGGGCTTGCTTGTTTAGGAAAGAAGTTATATTTCCTAGCAAGATAGCTAGAGGGCTTGTTTGGTTAAGTAAGAGGTTGTATTTCCTAGTTTGTTGTTAGAGAGCCTATCCGGAGAGATAGGAGGTATTTAGTGGATTGGTTGAAAAATCCTTAGTGAGGAGCTAAGGTAGTGGATTATGCTTGGTTTAAGCCGAACCACTATAAATCCTTTGTGTTCTCTTATGCTTGTGTTCTTTGCTTATACTTTTTCTTTCATTTATTATTCCAATCATTTCAATAATCCTCACTTGCACTAAAATCTTATTTTTCATCAAAATGATTTTCAAGTTCAATCAATTTTTTAAAACAACCCAATTCAACCCCCCTCTTGGGTATTAGTGCCATTGCTATACAAACCTAACATATACTCAATTAGATCAAAACCTATTCTTTACCGATTTTTCATAAAGATTTTCAGTAGCATACTCGACTAATACAAAATAATACTTAGCTACTTTAAAAGAGATATATGTATAAGCATGAAGTTCTCCAATTTAAAAGAATTTATAAAATGATTTGGAAATCATCAATAAACCAAATTTATCTAATATAATTTACTAAAAACATATTTTCCATTTCATAAAGATTTTTCAAAAACATACTCGCTATTTTAAAGGAGATATATGCATATAAGCATGAACTTCTCCACTTTAAAAGAATTTATAAAATGTTTTGAAAATCATTAATAAACCAAATTTATTTCTCAATAAATCAAAATATAAATTTTTCAACAATCTCCCTCATTTTGATTTATGAGCCTATTTAATGATGACAAAATATTTTGAACTTTTGAGCTTTAGGAAAAACATACAAGGAGACTGTGACGCCCTGCTCTCACTTACAGTGCCACTCGTGAACAATCACTCAAACTGCTCACATGTCCGGCCATTTGTGAAGGACGGACTATGTTTTAACCTGAAATGCCCTAGGTGGGACCTGGGTTTCGTCCTTCCCTTCCCTCAATCCCAGGATCAACTAGCAAATTTGAGCTTTAACTATACCACACTTGGTTATTTAATTTTCATTAAGTTTTCCGAATCATGATTTGTAATTCTTTTACTTTCCAAGAATTCCACCAGGCTCCATATATTTCAAAATTCCAAACAACCCATTGATTTTCCCAAAATTCAAAGAAAAATTCAAAATTTTCAGTTTCCAAAACTCGACATTTATTTTCAAAAATGCCCAAAAAATCCCTTTATTTTTGAAAATTCCTCTAGGGCCATAAATCAATCAAGAAATGCCCCAAAATCCCCATTTTTCAAAAGTTTAAAAAAAAAATTGACCGGCGAGGCCTGCACAGGGCTCGCGCGGGGCCCTGCGGTGCGCTGGCCATGCGGCTAGCTGCGGGCCATGCGCGCCCACTTGTTGTGACCCCATGCGGGCCACCTGGTGGCCCCGGCTGCTGCCACCAACTTTTTCACCCCTTTTGTTTTTTTATCTTGGGCTTCCCAACCCAAAATTTTTAAAAATTAAATTTAATAAATAAATCCCATAAAAATTCACATTTCCAACCAAAAATCATTCTTTTTCAACACCAAAATAAACCTCAACATACATTCAAAATTTCCTTTCATTTCACAAATAAGGCTCACACAACCCTATTGTTGCTCACATAACAACATCCAAATAAAAATACACCCACGGTTTTAAGTTTTAACAAGCCCTTACCAACAAAATAAATTACAACCCATGAATCAAATACAACATATAGGCTCCCATAAGCCATGCCAATGTTCTTGGATCTTCATTCCCATGCATCCACATGCCATTCCATCTTTCCCTTGATTTTTCACATGCCTTTACAACCTATATGTGAGGGTAAAAACCTCATGAGATATTAAGCTCAATAAGGGTGCAATGACAATAAGTATGAACAAAAACATATCGTGTGATGCCAAATGTATGCATGCAACATGGTTAGGGCTTCCACATCCTCACAACCACCTTGGTTTGAGGCTTTAAACTACCCTACCCCACACAACCTCATGGCCATAAGTCCTTGAACACAAACAACATGCCAATGCACACATTAAAAGTTTAAATACATACTTACAACTTGAAAAGCCACCACCCCTTGGGGCTATCCCTTACCTCTTGAGGCTTTAGTGCTTCCCCAAAGCCTTCTTCTTGGAGCTTCAAACCAAATCCTTCATTGCTTCCAACTCCCAACTCAAATAAAGCTTTCTTTCTTCTCTCTTTATTTCTTTCTTTCTTCCTTTGAGAGATTTTTCCCTAAGTCTTGATATCCCAAACTCAAGAGCAAATCCTAGCCCTTGATCTTTCTTTATGAGACTCAATCTCAACCCTTAAAAGAAAACACAATCCATGCCATGGTCTCTTTAAATCTCAACAATTGAATCACTTTTCCTTTTCAAGACTTAATCTCTACCATTAAAAGAAGACACAATCCATGTGTCTATCCAAGAACTAATCTTAGCCATTGAAAGTAACTCAATCCATGGCCTTTAGTCTTCTTAAATCTCAACCACCCAAAATTATTCTTTAATTTAATTCATTATTTTGTTGGCAATCCTTGCCAACTTTCAAGACTAAAATGATGGCCCTTAGATCACTTTCCAAATCCAAGAACCAATCTCATCTCTTGAATTTTCATTTCTTTCTTATTTAAATTAATGAGACTATTTTTCACCATTAATGCTTGACCATTTTTCATTTCTTTTTGGATTTTCTTTTAATCCAACACCATCATGCCTATCATGCCTCTCATTAAATGCAAGAATGACCATTTATCATTTCTTTTTGCATTTATTTAATTCTCTTTTATGTTGGACCACACATTGTCATGTGTCACTCTAAGACACCATACTTGGCTTCCAAGATTTAATCTAAGCCACCCATGTGGCATCACCTAGTTAATTCACCAAATTAGGGAAAAAACAATTATTTTCTCTCATAATTGAATATTCACTATTTTCCCTATTTTTCATAATTTAATTCTTTTATGAAATTTCACTCCAAATTACTAAATGCCCCTTGTGAATTATTAATCCCATTTATCTCCACATAAATACAAAAAAGAGAAATTAATTCACTTACATACTTAATTCTACCTAGGAATTATTTCCAATTTATCAAATTACCCTTTATTGGACTTCATTATCTAAATCACCAAAATGCCCCTCTCATAGGGTACCATTATTCTCAAAGATCCATCACCTTCTTAAGGGTATTTTTTTAAAAAATTTCTCACTTCCTTTCTCATTCTCCTAACTCCAGTAATACTGGGTGTTATAGAGACAATTTTAGAAAAATATAGGAAATAAGGAGAAGGAGACTCCCTTTGAAACATTTACCTATAAGAAAGCTCCCCTTGAAACTAATAAATTCTTTTTCTCCCTCATTTTGTCAGAAATAAAAAATTTCTCACAAAGGAGAACCAAAAGAAAATAACTCCTCCAAACTCATAGAATACGTACTGACTAAAAGAAAGCTTAGGGAGAATTCATAGAACATAAGCATAATGGCATACTGAAAGTATGATGCATTACAAATATATCAAGAGATGAATTATAGAGTGCACAAAATATATATCCCATAGTAAAAGAAAAATCAACTTTGTGCTACCTATCATAGGAGCACCACATAATCAAACAAGTGGTCACCAAATTCTTACAAACATTAAAAATAAATAAAGTCTAACCATCGCCAAAAATTACATCCTTTAAGAGTTGTTTCATTTTAATCAATCTCATCTTCTAAATCTTCTTCCTCGGTCATTTTGTATTTCTTTTGGGCTCGAGTCTTGAAACGACTAGTGGGTGGCATAGCAAATGTCATGATGTGAACCCCACGAAGGAAGGTGAGACCCGACGATCAAAAATGGTTCCTTTGCCAAGGATCGTTCTAAAACAGACTCATAATAAAGAAAACAAAGGACCTTGACCCGTTATCTATAAAGAGATAAGAACCAAAGGTATAAGAAGGTAGGGTTGACGCCACACTCAAGATAGATGAGAAGATTTGTGAGTGATAAGTCAAGGATGAACGCCACAAGATAAAATCTTGATAAGTTCAAAATAGTTCGTTGAAGAACCAAAGAGAAAACTCTCACAAAATAATATTGATCAAAAACTAAATTCCTCTCGGGTTACATTGGCTTATATAGCCAAACTCAAATTCTAAATTAGAAAGAAATAAATCAAATCCTAGGCATAGTAGGAATTGATTACAAGAAGGAAATAGCATAATCTGATAAAGAAACAAGAATTATCTAAAATAGAAAAGATTTAAAACAAAGGAGGAAATAAGGGAAGCTTGGATCAATCTTGTCAATCAATCAATCATCCCCCAAATCTTGCAATCTTGTCAATCAATCAGCCAATCAATCAATCATCCCCAAATCTTGCAATCTTGTCAATCAATCAGCCAATCAATCAATCAACCCCAAATCTTCTCAATCAATCAATCATTCCCAAATCTTGCAATCTTGTCAATCAACCCCAAATCTTCTCAATCAATCAATCAACCCAGATTACCTTCAGAGACTTGGATAACATTGACAAAGCATTGACTATCTTGGATACTTATTTCGGGCATATTAGAATCTTGAACGATGCTTGAATTTGAGATGTGTTCAATTAGCCCATTTAATGCTCCCGTAATTTTCCTTGTTCGTGCCCTTGTCATTGGACCCCCATGGATGCTTAACGGGTCTTGTGGGGTTTTAGCTATGTGACTTGCATCATTCCCCCTCTCTTGAAAAGGATTTGTCCTCAAATCGTCACCTACATCAAATGGAGACAAATCAGCAACATTAAAGCTGGCACTAACATTGTACTCACCTGGGAGGTCTAACTTGTAAGCATTATCATTGATCCGTTCAAGTACTTGAAATGGTCCATCTCCCCTTGGAAGCAGTTTTGAACGCCTTTGAATGGGAAAACGTTCTTTCCGCATATGCAACCAAACCCAATCACCTGGCTCAAATAAAATTTTCTTGCGCCCCTTATTAGCTTGGTTAGCATATTGTTCAGTCCTCCTTTCAATGTTTTGGCGAGCCTTCTCATGGATGTTCCTAACAAAGTCAGCTTTCTTCTTTCCATCAAAATTAACACGCTCAGCCATAGGTAAAGGAGTTAAATCCAAAGGAGTTAATGGATTAAAACCATAAACCACTTCAAAAGGTGAAAACTTAGTTGCTGAATGCACACTCCTATTATATGCAAACTCTACATGCGGCAAACATTCTTCCCATGTTTTCAAATTCTTTTGTATTATAGCACGCAACAAAGTAGATAAAGTTCTATTAACTACTTCAGTTTGACCATCAGTCTGTGGATGACAAGTAGTAGAAAATAAAAGTTTAGTTCCTAACTTACCCCATAAAGTCTTCCAAAAGTAACTTAAGAACTTTGCATCCCTGTCTGAGACAATACTCTTTGGCATGCCATGTAATCGTACAACCTCCCTGAAAAACAAGTCAGCAATATGTGAGGCATCATCTGTTTTGTGACATGGAATGAAATGTGCCATTTTAGAAAACCTATCAACAACCACATATATGGAATCCCGACCCCTTTTTGACCTAGGTAAACCCAACACAAAATCCATAGAGATATCAATCCAGGGTTCACTAGGTATAGGCAAAGGAGTATATAAACCATGAGGCTTAACCTTAGACTTAGCTTGTCTACAAGTGACACACTTCTCACAAATTCTTTCGACATCACGTTTCATATGTGGCCAAAAGAAGTGTTCATGCAAAACATCCAAAGTCTTAGTTATACCAAAATGCCCCATCAAACCACCACCATGAGCTTCTCGAATAAGCAATTCTCGCAAAGAACATTTAGGCACACATAACTTACTTTCTCTAAATAAAAAACCATTATGCCTAAAGAACTTATCAAATGCCACTTTCTCACATGCATTGAATACATTACCAAAATCAGAGTCATCATCATACAAGTCTTTAATGTACTCAAAACCTAATATTTTTGCATCTAAGATAGAGAGTAAGGCGTACCTTCGAGACAAAGCATCAGCTACAATATTTTCCTTACCTTGCTTGTATTTGATCACATAAGGAAATGTTTCAATGAACTCCACCCACTTGGCATGTCGCTTGTTTAGCTTGTGTTGTCCCTTTATATGCTTTAGAGATTCATGATCCGTATGAATCACAAACTCTTTCGGCCAAAGATAGTGCTGCCAAGTTTCCAATGCCCTAATTAATGCATACATCTCTTTATCATATGTAGGGTAATTTAAGGCTGCCCCACTTAGCTTCTCACTAAAATAAGCAATGGGACGTCCTTCCTGCATTAGAACAGCTCCAATACCTATTCCTGAAGCATCACATTCAATTTCAAAGGTTTTAGCAAAGTTAGGTAAAGCAAGCAAAGGAGCATTAGTTAGTTTTTCCTTAAGCAAGCTAAATGCCTTTTCTTGTTCATTACCCCACTTAAAACCTACATGCTTTTTAATAACTTCAGTCAAAGGTGCGGCTAGGCTACTAAAATCTTTCACAAATCTCCTATAAAAGCTAGCCAAACCATGGAAACTTCTCACATTCCCCACACTTGTAGGTGTTGGCCAATCTTGGATTGACTTAACCTTTTCTTCATCTACCTCAATTCCTCTAGCACTAACAACAAAACCAAGGAATACAAGCCTATCTGTGCAAAAGGTGCACTTTTTGAGGTTAGCAAACAACTTTTCTTTCCTTAAAACATCTAAAACAAGTTTTAAATGTTCAACATGCTCATCTAAGGTTTTGCTATAAATCAGAATATCATCAAAGTAGACAACCACAAATTTGCCGATAAAAGCACGCAAAACATGGTTCATTAGCCTCATGAAAGTACTAGGTGCATTAGTTAATCCAAATGGCATAACTAACCACTCATATAATCCATATTTTGTTTTAAATGCAGTTTTCCATTCATCACCTTCTCTCATCCTAATCTGATGATATCCACTCTTAAGATCAATTTTGGTAAAGACACAAGAACCATGCAATTCATCAAGCATATCATCTAATCTAGGAATGGGATGTCGATACTTTACAGTGATATTGTTGATGGCACGGCAATCAACACACATCCTCCATGAACCATCTTTCTTGGGCACAAGCAATACTGGAACTGCACAAGGACTCATGCTCTCACGCACATACCCTTTTTCCATGAGCTCACTAACCTGCCTTTGAAGTTCCTTGGTCTCCTCGGGATTGCTTCTATAGGCTGGTCTATTTGGAATTGATGCTCCGGGTATGAAATCAATGTGATGCTCAATTCCCCTTATTGGTGGTAAGCCAATAGGTAGCTCTTCAGGGAATACATCATTAAATTCCTGCAAAAGAGAAACAACAACACTAGGTAGAGGGAGGTTAAGTTCATTAGAACTAAAACAAGCCTCTTTGTACAAAAGTACAATCATAGGCTGATTTAGAAACAAAGCCTTTTTAATCTCACTCTCTCTTACATAAAAGTTCATTTGTTTTCTCTCTTTTCTTTCCTCACTACCCGAAACTCCTTTTCCTTTTTTGCTCTCCTTTTCTCTCTGTTTGATCTCATTTTCTCTTACCTTTGAACTCTCACTCTCTTTTTTCATCATCTCAGTTTCTCTTACTTTTGAACTCTCACTCTCTTTTTTCATCATCTCAGTTTCTCTTACTTTTGAACTCTCACTCTCATTTTTCTTATCACTCTCTTTTTTTAACCTCACTTGATCTTCATACACTTGTCTTGGGGATAGGGGTACAAGAGTAATTGGTTTTTCATTATGTACAAAGGAGAATCTATTGGTATAACCATCATGAATTGCACACCTATCAAACTGCCATGGTCGCCCCAAAAGAATATGGCCAGCATGCATTGGCACCACATCACACAAAACTTCATCTGTATACTTCCCAATTGAGAATGAAACAAACACTTGTTTGGCTACTTTAAATTCTCCACAATCATTCAACCATTGTAGCTTATACGGCCTAGGATGCTTCAAAGTCATCAAATTCAACTTTTCAACCAAGCTAGTGCTAGCCACATTAGTACAGCTGCCCCCATCAATAATCATGCTACATACCTTATCGTTGACATGGCATCTAGTATGAAAAATGTTCTCACGTTGCTCTTTCGCATCAGTTTTGACTTGCACACTAAGAGCTCTCCTTGCCACCAAGAGCTCCCCATCAACCGGGTACTCAATGCCACTTGCATCGTCCTCTAAAGGTGGCATGGATTCATTATCAGACTTATTATCAAACTCATCTTCGGTCTCAATATCACCATCATCTTTTAGAATCATTACTCTCTTGTTTGGGCATTGAGATGCAATATGGCCTGTCCCCAAACACTTAAAGCATTTGATATCTCTAGTTCTAGGAGGTAGAGTATCAGATTTTACCTTATGTGGTACTCCTCCATCTTTGTTGGTGTTGGAGGTTTCGACTTTAGGCTTGAAATTAGGCTTTTCATCCTTTTTGCTCCAATTCGATTTCCATGTTGAAGAGCCTGAATTTTGCCCAATTCGTGTGGACCCCTTTCTCTTCAATTGTCTCTCCACTTTAATGGCCATGTGCACCATGTCATCTAATTCAATGTAATGTTGTAATTCTACCACATCTGCAATATCACGGTTCAATCCAACTAGGAACCTGGCCATGGTAGTTTCTCGATCCTCCTCCACATTGGCTCGAATCATGGCTATTTCCATCTCCTTGTGGTAGTCCTCAACACTTTTGGAACCTTGAGTAAGGCGTTGCAACTTCTGAAATAAGTCCCTATAGTAGTGACTTGGAATGAATCTCCTCCTCATAATAGCCTTCATTTCTTCCCATGTCTCAATGGGCCTTTCACGATTCCGTCTCCTGTTCAAAATAAGTTGATCCCACCAAATAATAGCATAATCAGTAAATTCTATGGTGGCCAATTTTACCTTTTTCAATTCAGAGTAGTTGTGACAAGCAAACAACATTTCAACCTTTGTCTCCCACTCCAAATAAACTTCTGGATCATTTTTGCCTTGGAAAGATGGAATCTGCATCTTAATGTTGTCCAAGTTGTTATCAATCCTTTCTCCATGTCTAACTCCTCTATCTCTATTCCCACGCCTAAATCGGCCTATACTGACATTAGAGGCACGATCATCATCATCTAGGTCATCCCCATAGTCATCTTCATAATCATACCTGGGTGGATGCCTCTCTCTTCGTTGCACGGTAGGAGCTCTAGGTGGTTGCCCCCTTTGTGAACTAGATTCAACTTTATCTATTCTCTCATTTATCTCATCAAACCTCATCTCCATTCGTTCAAATTTTTGCTCCAAGGACTGAAAGAAGAGTTTGAAATCTATCTTTTCCTGAGCTTCATTCTCTTGAGACATGTTTAATAGCCTGCAAAACAAAGTTAGGAAACCTCACAAACACTCCCTCACGTGTTTCCTCTCAAGATTGATAGCACTCACACTCGTGTATTCTCAAACTTGGCTTTTACCCTCTTATGAGCTCACACTCTCCTGCCTTTTTCCACTCTTTAGCCTCCTCTTTTAGTTCTTTATTGAACTCAAATGAACTCAATCAAAATTTTTCTTGCAACAATCCAAACTGAACCAATCAGATCACTAAGAATGAGAATGGGTTAATTTGCAAAGGACGAAAAAAAAATAGGCAGAATTTAAGAAGTCGAAATGATAGAGTTATAATGAAACAATGGATAAGAAAAGACAAGAGGAAAAGGAGATACGAATTTTAATGCAACTAGGGTCAAACTGTTCTGAATAGACAGAATACACACTTTATGCAATCAAAACTTGAATGACAAGCAACACTTCAACTAGTTCAGATTCAATTGATTTCTGAATTTACTTTACTTTTTTTTTTTGAATTTTCAATTTCGCACCTTCTTTTTCTTTGCGAACTTCCAACTTTCCACTCTTTTTTTTTTTTTTTGAATTTCCAACTTTTCCTTTTTTTTTTGTTGGAATTCTCAACTTCTCACTTTTTTTTTTTTTTTTTTTTATATATAATGATAAGTAACAAAACTTGAAGAAATCAAGATGAAAAAAATAGGCCAAGTTGCAGACTTGAAGAACAAACAATGCTGCGAGAATAAAGAGAAACAATAATCAATGAAAGCAAAAAATAAGGATAGTTCAAACCTGATTTAGAGCCAAAGCTCTGATACCAAATGATGTGAACCCCACGAAGGAAGGTGAGACCCGACGATCAAAAATGGTTCCTTTGCCAAGGATCGTTCTAAAACAGACTCATAATAAAGAAAACAAAGGACCTTGACCCGTTATCTATAAAGAGATAAGAACCAAAGGTATAAGAAGGTAGGGTTGACGCCACACTCAAGATAGATGAGAAGATTTGTGAGTGATAAGTCAAGGATGAACGCCACAAGATAAAATCTTGATAAGTTCAAAATAGTTCGTTGAAGAACCAAAGAGAAAACTCTCACAAAATAATATTGATCAAAAACTAAATTCCTCTCGGGTTACATTGGCTTATATAGCCAAACTCAAATTCTAAATTAGAAAGAAATAAATCAAATCCTAGGCATAGTAGGAATTGATTACAAGAAGGAAATAGCATAATCTGATAAAGAAACAAGAATTATCTAAAATAGAAAAGATTTAAAACAAAGGAGGAAATAAGGGAAGCTTGGATCAATCTTGTCAATCAATCAATCATCCCCCAAATCTTGCAATCTTGTCAATCAATCAGCCAATCAATCAATCATCCCCAAATCTTGCAATCTTGTCAATCAATCAGCCAATCAATCAATCAACCCCAAATCTTCTCAATCAATCAATCATTCCCAAATCTTGCAATCTTGTCAATCAACCCCAAATCTTCTCAATCAATCAATCAACCCAGATTACCTTCAGAGACTTGGATAACATTGACAAAGCATTGACTATCTTGGATACTTATTTCGGGCATATTAGAATCTTGAACGATGCTTGAATTTGAGATGTGTTCAATTAGCCCATTTAATGCTCCCGTAATTTTCCTTGTTCGTGCCCTTGTCATTGGACCCCCATGGATGCTTAACGGGTCTTGTGGGGTTTTAGCTATGTGACTTGCATCATGTCAGCTTACTTATCCTTTGTTCAATCTTGACCTGCTTCTCTTCTATGTTCTTTAGTCTAGTCAAAATTTCCTCCCGGGTTGAGAAAACAATTCTAATAGAAGAGGGGATGAGGTCATCTAAAGAAGACCTAATTTTATGAAGAGTAGCTAGAGTTGGAATTTCAGAATGAGAAGGCTGAGAGTCTGAAGAGGAGGAGGGTGATGATGATGATTGCTCAGAGGATTTTAAAGGTTCTGGAATGACTGCTTGGGAGACATCTTCCAAATCCCTTTTTCACAAAAGATTCTCATCCTAAAGAGAGAGTTATTATTGTAGGTGTCAAAAGGGGAATGCGGAATGGAATCCCCATCCAAAGGTTCAATAGTAGAATCAAGGATGAGACTGATGATTTTTCCAAATGGAAGTTTTCCAATGGTTCTTTTAATAAAAGACTCATACGTCTTTGAGACAATGAAATGAGGAAGGTTGAAATGAATATTGAAAATAGCACACCAAATTATCTCGAGATCAAAAAGAGTGACAATGTGGTGAGATGTTCCTATACAGTTGATGAAAGTGGCAACAAAATAATGAAGAACTCGACGTTTTGGATCTATGATTGCTTGGGATCCAAGATATTTGAGAGATTTGAAGGATTCCTCTCAGCTAATCAAGAATGACTAGATTTCATCGTGGTCAAGGGTAATATTTTTTTAGAGAAATGTCACTGAAACTAATGCTAAGAGGTCAGTTAGTGCAATTTGAAATTTTTACAGATCAAAAGAGCTTGAAATACATATTCTCCCAGAAGGAATTGAACATGCGATAAAGAAGATGGATGGAGTACTTGAAGGATTTTAATTGTACCATCTCCTATAGCGTATGAAAGGCAAATTTAGTTGCAGATGCCCTTAGTCGAAAGAATTCTGAGATTCTGGCAGGCATGATGATTAAGGAATGAGAAATGATTGAAGCTTTAAGCCACTTGATAATGAGTGCCAAGCCTAAGTTGATCAATGGGTATTTGGCGAGTTTAACAATCCAACCTCACATACTGGACGAAATCAGGTTAGCTCTCTAAATGGACTCAAGAAGGAAATAGTGGATAGACAAAAATGACCAAGTAAGAGCACTCGATTTCAAGTACCATGATGTTATACTTTGATTTCAAGGAAGAATGTATGTGCCGAGAGCATAAAATTTGAGACAAACTATATTGGGAGAAGCTCATCAAACTAAATATACAATACATCCGGGAGCCACAAAAATGTACAAAGATCTCAAAGAAGTCTATTGGTGGCCTGGAATAAAAAAGGATGTGGCTCGATATGTGGCATAATGCAATACTTGTCAATGCATCAAAATTGAACATCAGCGCCTAGGAGGATTATTGCAACCTTTGGACATTCCTGAATGGAAATGGGATCACATCGCCATGGATTTTGTGACGAACCTACCTCGAAGTCCTAAAGGAAATGATGTTATCTAGGTGATAGTAGACTGACTGACAAATTTAGCTTATTTCCTGCCTATTATAAGATGGGGTAGCTGATACATATGTCGACACAGTTGTACATTGAAGAAATTGTTCAATTGCATGCAATCCCTGCAAGCATAGTATCTTATTGAGATTCACGATTCACGCCAAGGTTTTGGGAGAGTTTCCATAAGTACATGAGAACACAACTAAAACTCGATATAACTTACCATCCTCAAATTGACGGTCAATCCAAGCTGATGATTCAGACGCTAGAGGACATGTTAAGAGCTTGTGTTCTTGATTTTTCAAGAAGTTGGGAAAAACACCTACCGCTAGTCGAGTTTTCCTACAACAATGGATATCACAATAGCATTGGGATAGCTCCCTACGAACCATTGTGTAATACCTATAATTTTATATCAAAAGTATTTTAGAAATCTTTGGGCCTAAATATAGTTTATCATACTTTTGGGCCAATGTGAAAATTCAAAACATGAAAGAAAAAGGTAAGTGACCACACGAAAATGAAACTTGGGGGATAAAAATGTTCAAGGAGTTAGGGGTTTTCAAAACCAAGAGATTCGTGGAAATTTAGGATCAAAATAATCGATTAGGGTCATTCAGGCCAAAATATAGAATCTAAAATTTGATCAAGGGAGGTCAAAATGAGGGTTTTTCTAAAATTTTGGGGGTGTAATAAGACATCCTAAACTTGTGGGGTTTAATGGAATAGGTGGAAAACTCAGGGTTTGAGAGATAAAAGTAAAAGTGTGAAACACCAAAAGTTGGGGGTGAAAGTTTAATAAACAGAAAATAGGTGTGAAACCTGCAAACCACCAACAAACTTTGCTGCGGCTATCAGTGGGGCTTCCAAGGGGCACAGGGTTGCTCTCTAGACCATGATGGTTCGAGTGGGCAAGGATATTGACCGAGATCGACGGTAATAGGATGGAAAATTGATTTTGTAATAATCAGAAATCTGTCCAAAAGTTACAGAGTATTTTTATCATCATTCAGCTTTATTTGAGACTTATAATGATCATATTCAAAGCTTAAGGTATAGGTAAACCTGTTATTGGAAGGAATTTCGGTGGAATTTGGGTATAAATAGTGTTCTCACGGCCGAGGGTTTCAATAAAAAATCGAGAGCCATTCAAGGTGTTTTAGTGAGAATCGAGCTCTGAGAGCATAAGGCTTTTGTTCCTTAAGTTCCTAGGAGTGTTTCTGGAGAATTTGGAAGGGTTTCGTATAGGTTTTGTGGGATTTCAGTGAGTTCACCAAAAAATTGGGCTTCGCTGAAAGCCAAACCTACAACTGCTCATTTGGAGCTTTTCCGATGGTAGTTTTGGGTAACTCGAGGTACCCTTAGGATCGACTTGAGAAGGGTTACAAGGTGGTTGGGTCATATCGAGCATTGAAGCAAAGTTACAGTCACCATCACCGGAGAAGACGAGGTACGTGTATTGCACGCGTGGACTTTACTCTCAGCCACACGCTTGGCTCGTGAAGGCACGTGAGGCAAGGTATTTTCCTAAAATTAATTCTATAATTTTTAGAAAATTATTTTAGGAATATCTGTGAGAAAATATTTGGTGAAAATAGGTGTTATGTATTTATTACATATTTTCGAAGGGAAAGGAAATTATGAAAATTAGAGAAAAATAAGGAAAATTGAGGAAATTATGGAGGAAATTAGGAAAATCATAAATATTGATTTCCTTGGATAATTATTGGCTAGGAAAGGATCGCTGTAAGTGTTGAGGTTTTTTACACCATTCAAGGTTGACATATTTTTTGAAGAACACGTCGAATTACTGTCCAATGTGAGTGAGCAGTCTCTCCAAAACCTAGTATGTTTTATGTGAGTGGTTCGATTCGAAGTTCGTTTTATGATTTCACCTATGGATGGTTGGTTTCATGTGGTTAAGTTATGTTATTTCCGCTGCGTAAAGACATGTCCTATTTAGTTTAGATTTATCGATCTTAATAATTAAAAGGGCAAGACAGGGGTTCTGGGATTTTGTGAGCATGTGAAGAATGTTCTTTGCAAGACAACGTGTGTTGATCTTATGTTTAAGGAGAATAAAATCCCAGTAATTCCTTATTGTGACACGCCCGGTGAGGCGGGGTGTTACAATTGGTATCAGAGCATTAAGTTAGTTAAGTTGTCAAACCTAACTTTAAACTTGGTTAGAATCGTTGGTTGAAAACTTAGAATAGGATTAAGGATCCTAAGAGACATTTGAAACTTAGAAGAAATGGATATGGAAACTCTAGGAAACATACGTTTGAGGTTTCTGACTAGAATTTATATTTTAATAGTAAAGATGGTTGATCAAGTGTTGTTAACTCACTGGGCTCAAAGAATCAATGCCCAAGGTGATCCACAAGAAGAAAGCATGCTCCAATTTCTGAATGCAATGGAGGACATTATAGATGATGTACCCCCTAGTTATCGCTAGCTGGAAGATATGGCAAAGTATCAGATTGATTATGTCATCAACTTGCTAGTGGGAGAATGGAAGACTTTCGCTCAAGGGCTCTGGCAGAATGAGGAATTTGAAACCTTTTATGATTTTTGTACAAGAATCCGGCCTTAGTTTACGAATCTATACGAAGAGGTCATGGATGAAGGAGCGTTGGAAGACATTGTTGGAGAGGATCTCGGAAATGAGGGAGATGTCATCAGCATCAATTCTGATGACGAATCTCAAGAGGATAAGGAAGGACCTCCGGTAGAGTTCGATGATGACATAGGTTCTAAGGAGCCATGGATCTGGAGGCCGAAGGATGGAAAGGTTTTTAGAAAGTATGTTGACCTATGTGAGTAGAGAGGAACCTACTCGATATACGACCACAACACTAGAACAGTATCGACATTTGTGAACACCCGTGTTTAGGGGAAGAGATTGAGATTATCCCAGCTTAGTTGAGTACTGGCTCGAGCAAATGCTGCAACACTCACCCTATATTGTCACTTTTTATCCTTTTTCTAGTTATAACGAAGATCATTTAGTATCTCAAATTGTCAAAAAAAAAAGTGAGGCGTTTAGACTCACCAGTGCACGAGTGTAATCATAGCAGAAATTATATTTTTTGGGTAAGACCGAGTTGATTCACATGGAGATTACTCATGGAAGAAGGTAATTACACCAAATCAATCAGCTTAAAGAATATGAGGACTGTTTAGACTGATAGATGTTATATGGTAGTTGAATATGGAGAAATCTTGGGTCAAGACAATTCAAGTGCCAAGCTCAACTGATTCCCATATAGCTTTCTTAAGAATAATATATTATTTAGTTTGCTTGAGGTTTACTCATTAAATGCATGACTGAGATAATGATAGCTCTAGTTATAGCAATCCCCATAAATGGCATGGAGGATTCTATGTTAAGCAACTATCATAAATCAGTGTGTAAATAATGTTTTGGAAAGATGATCATTCGGGCTTGGGTATGAGGACATTTCTAGGTTAAGTAACCTTCATACATGGCTTGAGTCATACATGGCATGAAGACTCAAGGTTAGGCATATGAACCAATCCAAGCCTAAAGTTTTTAAATGAATAACAATTCTCAAGCTCTCTTAGTTTCTGCTATTGAACATATGAAGTTCGGCTACCTTGGGTAGTCAGAGGCATTGGATACTGTCCTTGCCTTACCCTAAGTTTTTGAGTTAGCCACTCATCTTCATGGAAAATAAATAACGTAAATTAAACTCAGCAAATAAGTAACGAATAGAATGAAAACAAACAATAACGATAACTGTATGATAAACTACTGTTGTATTGAATACTGAACAAAGCTACAACTGGTATTGAACTTGCAATAAACTAAAAGAACAAAACAAAGAACGAGAACTGAAGTGTTAAAAGGAGTACAGACAAACAGGCAGAATGTAAAGACTACTCTACTGATTCCTATCTGATTCTAAGCACAAAAGAGATTTTTGTTGTTGTCCCTATTGTTTTGATTCCAAGGAGGATCATCCCTTTTTAAACTTATCACGCATGGAGGAATGGGACCACTTGGTGAAAAGTTATCCAAAAAATTGAATGGATTTACTGCTTGTTCCACTATGTTCATTTGTGCATCTGAAGACTTGCTTCAGTGTATCATTAGAATGAGTGGGAGAAGACATTCGAATGACCGGCTTGATTTCCTTTGGCTGCTTGCATCATTCGAATGAGTGTAAGGCTCATTCGAATGAATTTCATTTTTACTATTCATTTCCACATTGGTTTCCTCTGTCAATTGAATGCAACAGTATTGTCATTCGAATGAATTTCTAATTTTACTCTTTGATTTCTTTTATACATTCGAATGACTTTGGCAACATTTGAATGGCCTTATTTTCATCCGAATGACTTTGGGCTATACAAATGACCTTGACTTCTTGAATTATTGCTTCACATTCGAATTAGGCTGACCTCATTCAAATGTATTCCCGATGGTCTTCACATTCAAATGTCTTGAAGAATTCATTCAGATGACTTTCCTTGACTGCCTTGCATCCGAATTGCTTTATCCTTATTCTAATGTGTACTTGGTGATCTTCTCATTCGAATAACTGTAAGGTTCATTAGAATGTCTTTGATTTTCTCGATTCACTGCCTTCCATCCGAATTGGGCTAACCTCATTCGAATGGTCCTCTCATTCAAATGAATGCGAAGTTTATTCGAATGACTTGGCTTGGCTACTTCTTTTTCTTTTCTTCACGAGTCACTCATCTTCATTTGACTATGCTCAATCACGCCCCAAATGAATTATTTTTTATCATCGATCCATATCTCCCATTGAATCCTGCAAACAAGTATTTTTTATATTTTAGCTCATTAAAGTGATTATGGATCAATAAAAATTATGACAATTTTGATATTTTTTATTATCAATCAGCAAACAGAAAAATTACTCCAGCACCTTTAGAGTAGCAAGGAAGAGAAAGTAAGATGCATTGTCTTCATGTTAGAAGAAGAAGCAGGACGTTGGTGGCAATCAATGTAACGCCCTACTTTTCCAGATACAAAACAACGTGAAACATAAGAAGATATCACCTACGGGCATTACGGAAACCCTTACCAACGGAAGCATTGGATCGAACCTACAAGCTTAACGTAAGCTAAATAAAGGGGTTTCCACTGGATTCCTTTATATGTACAGGAAATGCATACAACTTTCAATAAACCCAAAAACACAACTTACTACTTATAAGTACAACTATAGGACACCCACACACACACACCTCTTACAGCCTTGAGTATCCTGGCTGCTATTCACAATACATCATTCGGGTTACACAATAAATCAAAAAGAACCATAACAAATTGAAAAGAACCCAAAGCTGGAAAAGCTCCACCTCTTTTCCCATGCTTTGAACTGAAACCTGTAACACCTAATAATTCTCATAAAACTGGGACGTTGAATGTCCCAGGGGTATGAAACACCCGAGTTAGATAATAACATCTAAGTGAGTGACTCGGAAAAGGAAAGTACATGCATGCAAATGCAATAATTCCATTATGAAATCCACCCCTGTGGTAGCAATGCTAGGGTGTTGCAATCACCCCCGCGGTCATTATAGTCACCCCTTGGCTCACCACAAGAGCACGAGTTCTTCCATGATGGCCCAACAACTAGCCATAGTCACCAACACAAACATGATATATGACAAAGCAGAAGGAATATGCATAGCCAAGGAAAAATATGACATGTAAGCCACATAGGCATGATATGCAAGCAACATCCACACACAAGTGAAGCAAAAAATGCTCAAAGTGTCACAAACATGCAAGAATCACTCACCTTGATCGTTTCCCTTCGATAGCATGATTTTACAGCCCGATTTCGAGCACTAGGGGATATTCTGCAAAAATCACGTATTTTGGTGAACCAAACCTTATATATTTTTTTATGGGGATTGTAGATAATTAAATTAGGAGAACAACAGTGAAAATTTTAGGCCAATCGGAGGCTAGATGCGCCCTCACGTGCCCCCGGAAGGTGGCCACGCGCTACCCACTTCTCTATTTTGCAACCCAAAATTAAAACGGCCATATCTTGCTCATTTTTTATCCGATTCACTCTCCGCTTGAACCTACAAACTCCTATTTTTATGTTCTACGATCATAAGGAAATAGAATTAGCTTACCTTTTCAGTTTCCTTTCTATTTTGGCAGTTTTCCGATCAGATCTCCCTATCCTTTCTTCTTTGCTTTTTCCTTGCACTTTCTTTCTTTCCTTTCTCCTTAGGTTCTCGTGGCCCTAATTCCTTCCCTTTATATAGCCTTTAAATGCCCAAATCCTCAAGATTTCACTTGGGCTCCAAGTTACTTATTTTCCACCCAGGTAATCATCACACTTTGAAATTTTTCCAATCTTCTCACCAAATCCTCAAGATTTCACTTGGCCTCCAAGTTACTTATTTTCCACCCAAGTAATCATCACACTTTGAAAATTTTCCAATCTTCTCAAGCAAGCCTCCACTTCTTCCAATTCTAGGCCTCCAAATATACCTTTAAGATAAGCTCCATCATCTCCTTCCTTTGCAAGCTAATTCCTAGCCAATCCTAATCTTCCAAGTTTAGACTTTAGGATAAAAATCAATCATTGCAATCTTTGATTTTGATTTCATCTTCTCCTTCAAGCCTTTACTTCCTTCCAATCAAATCTCCCCTTCACATGGCTTTCATGATAAGAACACTCAAAGACCCTTATCTCTTCTCTTCCAAGCCACTCATAGCCTTCCAACTCATGCCACTTAAGACTTTTGGGGTAAGAATCAATCATTACTTCCTTTGAATATTTTTATCCTCCTATTCAAGCTTCTCCTTTCTTCCAATCTTAAACTTCCAAATACTCCCTCACATGGCTTTAGGATAAGCTCTATCATTCTCTTCTTTTGCAAGCCAATGTAAACCTTCCAAGTTTCATTACTTTTGACTT
This sequence comes from Diospyros lotus, assembly GCF_014633365.1. NCBI lineage: Eukaryota > Viridiplantae > Streptophyta > Magnoliopsida > Ericales > Ebenaceae > Diospyros > Diospyros lotus. Next base: position 20,187,652 of record NC_068350.1, read on the forward strand.
TAAGGGTAAAAGTAATTATTATCATCATAAGCTTTAGGACTTTTAGGGATAAACCTCCAATCCTATCTTTCCAACTCAAGACTTCTTGCATAAGCATTTATCATTGCAGATATTCCTATTGTTGGAGACAAGTTATCCTTTCTTACCAATTATGATATTTACATTTAAGTCCTAAACCATTTTCTATTTACACTTAAATTCAAAACTTTCATTTAAAACACTTTGTTGCATCATCCAACCTTTATATTAAATTTTGGGGTATTACAGTCAACAAAGCGTTCATTACAAAGGACACATATGTCCTTACTTGGGAAGGGTTTAAGGAGGTATTTAATGACAAATATTTTCCTAAAAGTTGGAGGGAGGAAAAGGTTTGGGAATTCATGAGATTGAAGCAAACCGATGAAATGTCAATGACACAGTATGATACCCGATTCATTCAATTGATCAAGTATGTGCCCATGTACGAGACTAACGAATGTCAGAAAGCACAAAAATTTATATCAGGACTACAAGTGAACCTCCAACAAGCTTTAAGTATGCGGGCTATCAACTCATATAAAGAAGCTTTAAGTAGAGCCTTAATCAAGGAAAGAAATTTCACACATGTGAGGATGATTAGATCTGAGGAAGGAAGCAAGGGTAGCAAGGCAGGAAATTCATCGTCTCAACCCAAGGATGAAGGGAAGTTTCCTCGGTGCAAGAAGAAACATCCAAGGAAGAAATGCATTGTAAAATGCTATGGTTGCAAGGAAGAGGGTCACACTAGGAGTAATTGCTCGAAGAACAAGGAGGCACCCCAGGTTGGATACCAAGGAAAAATCACATGCTATACTTGCGGTCAATCCAAACACGTTTCAAGAGAGTGCCCGAAAAGGCAAAAGATCGAGCAGCCGAGCGAGGGAGCATAGAGTGTTCGCCATGGGCTTGTGTACAACTTAACCTATGAGGATGCAGAGGCTAACCCTGTGGTTATTGAAGGTACATTATTTTTCTTTGATACTCCCATTCATTCTTTAATAGACCCCGGTTCTATGCTTTAATTTATCTCATATGCAACGGCATGTAGTTTAAAGTTTGAACTAGAGAAATTGGGGTGTCAAATGATCATAGCTACCCCTATGGGTACAACTATAGAAATGACAATGGGTTGTCACAAGTGTAATTTTAAATTGAGAGGAGAAGATTTTAGGATGGACCTAGTACTATTAGAAATCCAATACTTAGACATGATTATAGGCATGGATTTTCTATCATTATATAATGCTAGGATATATTGTAAAGGTAAGACTGTAAGTTTGCTAAAACTAAATGAGGAACGGATCATTTCCCAAGGTCAAGCTAACAAAGGTAAGGAAAGGCAAGACATAGCATTGCAAGCGCTAAAATCAACAGAACCCAAAGTAGGAAGGGAAAATCCAGAATTAGGTATGATAAGGATCGTGAATGAGTACCCTAAGGTTTTTCCCTAGGATTTACTAGGTCTACCTCCCCATCAAGAAATTGAACTCTCCATAGATCTAGTATCAGGCACCCAACCTATCTCCATACCTCCATACAAGATGGCCCCAATTGAAATGAGAGAGCTAAAAGATCAGTTATAGGCACTGAGTGATAAGGGATTTGTTAGGCCGAGCATGTCACCTTGGGAAGCCCCGATACTCTTTGTAAAGAAAAAGGACGATAGTATGAGAATGTGCATTGACTACCAACAATTAAATAAGATTACCATAAAGAACAAATACCCACTTCCTAAGATTGACGAATTATTTGACCAGTTGTAAGGTCCTAAGGTATTTTCCAAGATAGATCTCTGGTCAGGATATCACAAAATGAGGATTAAATAGGAAGATGTGCCTTAAGACTGCTTTTCGATCAAGATATGGCCACTATGAGTTCTTGGTAATGCCACTCGGATTAACAAATGCACCAGCTGCATTTATGGATTTGATGAATCGAGTTTTCAGGTCCTACTTGGACAAGTTTGTCATAGTCTTCATAGATGATATTCTGATATACTCTTCGAGTGAGATGAGCATGAGGAGCACTTGAGGATAGTAATGCAAACACTACGGCAACACAAATTATACTCCAAGTTTTTGAAGTGTGAACATTTCTTGGACATAGCATCTCAGTAGAATGCATAGCTGTAGACCCGGCAAAGGTAGAAGCTGTGCAAAATTGGCTAGCACTCAAGACCGTTGGAGAAATCTAAATCTTTCTTGGTTTAGCCGAATACTATAGAAGATTCATAGAAGGATTTTCCAATATCTCTATCCCATTTACCCGATTAACACAAAAGGAAGTTAAATTCATTTGGGATGAAAGGTGTGAGCAAAGCTTTCATGAGCTTAAAGAGTGATTAACTATGGCACCCATATTGGCAAAACCAACTGAATTGGGAAATTTTGTGGTTTATAGTGATGCTTCTAAAATAGGCTTGGGATGCGTTTTGATGCAAGATGGAAGGGTAATAGCTAATGGATCCCGGTAACTAAAAAGGCATGAACAGAATTACCCAACCCATGATTTGGAATTGGTAACCATTATTTACGCCTTGATGTTATGGAGACACTATTTGTAAGGAGAGCAATTCAAAATTTTTACGGATCACAAGAGTATAAAATATATATTCTCCCAGAAAGAATTGAATATGCGACAAAGAAGGTGAATGGAATACTTGAAGGATTTTGATTGTACTATCTCTTACAACCCAAGGAAAGCAAATGTAGTTGCAGACACCCTTATTTGAAAATTTTCAAAGATTATAGCAGGAATGATGATCAAAGAGTGGGAAATGATTGAAGATTTTAGCCATCTAACGGTAAGTGTCAGGCTTAAGTCAATCAGTGGATACTTGGCAAGTTTGATCATCCAATCTGACATAATGGACCAAATCAGGTTAGCTCTTGCAATGGACTCAAGAAGGAATCAGTGGATAGATGAGAATAACCAAGTGAAGACACCTGAATTCAAATACCATAACGACATACTCCAATTTCGAGGAAGAACGTATGTGCTGGGAGAACAAAATTTGAGACAAATTATATTGGGAAAAGCTCACCAAGCTAAATACACGGTACATCCAAGAGCCACAAAAATGTACAAAGATCTCAAAGAAGTTTATTGGTGGCCTGAAATGAAAAAGGATGTAGTTCGACATGTGGAACAATGCGATACCTATCAACGCATCAAAATTGAACATCAATGCCCATGGGGATTATTGCAACCCTTAGACATCCTTGAGTGGAAATGGGATCACATCACCATGGATTTCATGACCAGCCTGCCTCGAAGTCCCAAAGGAAATGATGTTATCTGAGTGATAGTAGATCGACTAACAAAATTGGCTCATTTCCTGCCTATTAAAATAGGACAACCGATACATGTATTGGCACAATTGTACATTAAAGAAATCATTTGATTGTATGGAATCCCTACAAGCATAGTGTCTGATCGAGATCCGCGATTCACATCAAGGTTTTGAGAAAGTTTCCATAAGTGCACGGGAACATAGCTGAAGCTGAGTATAGCTTATCATCCGCAGACAGACGGTTAATCCAAGCGAACGATTCAGACGTTAAAAGACATGTTGAGAGCTTATGTTCTCGATTTTTCTGAAAGTTGGGAGAAGCACCTACCGTTGGTTGATCGAGTTTTCCTACAACAATGGATATCACAAAAGTATAGGGATGGCTCCCTACGAAGCATTGTATGGATGAAAGTGTAGAACACCACTCTGTTGGATAGAAACTTGGGAAGCAAGATTAGTCGAACCCGAGCTAGTTTAGGAGACAACAAAGAAAATCAAGATAATTCAGGATAGAATGAAGACCAGTCATAGTCGTCAGAAGTCATATGCAAATCGACGAAGATGAAGTTTGGAGTTCCAACTTGAAGACAGAGTACACCTGAAGGTCACACCATTCAAAACAGTTATTTAAGGACAGAAAAGAGGTAAACTAAACCAAAGATACATCGGTCCATATGAAATTCTGGAGAGAATTGGATTAATAGCTTATAAAATAGCACTACCGATGACTTTATCCAATATCCACAATGTGTCCCACGTATCTCAGTTGAGGAAACACGAGCTACATTCTACGCAAGTACTTCAGAACGAGACCATTAAGATTCGAAATGACCTAACCTACCCGAAGGAACTAGTTCAAATCTTGGATCGAAGGGTACAAGTACTAAGGAACAAAGTCATTCCTTTAATAAAGGTATTGTGGAGAAACCACAATGAAGAAGAAGCCACATAGGAATGTGAAAAAGAGATAAAGACTTCTTATCTGCATCTATTTAGTCCTAGGAATGAATGATTTCGAGGATGAAATTTCTTTTTAAAGGGAAAGGGTGTAATATCCAAAATTTTATATCAAAAGTATTTTAGAAATCTTTGGGTCTAAATGCAGTTTATCATACTTTTGGGCCAATGTGAAAATTTCAAAACATGAATGAAAAAGGTAAGTGACTATACCAAAATGAAACTTGGGGGATAAAAATGTTCAAGGAGTTAGGGGTTTTCAAAACCAAGAGATTCGTGGAAATTTAGGATCAAAATACGCGTAGGGTCATTCAGGCCAAAATACAGAATCTAAAATTTGATTGAGGGAGGTCAAAATTAGGGTTTTTCTAAACTTCCGGGGGTGTAATAAGAAATCCTAAAATTGTGGGGTTTAATGGAATAGATGAAAAACTCAGGGTTTGAGAGATAAAGGAAAAAGTGTGAAACACCAAAAGTTGGGGGTGAAAGTGTAATAAACAGAAAATAGGTGTGAAACCTACAAACCACCAGCCAACTTTACGGCAACCATCAACGAGGCTTGCAAGGGGAACAAGGTTGCTCTCTAGGCCAGATGGTTCAAGTGGACAAGGGTATTGACCAAGATCAATGGTGATAGGACGAAAAATCAATTTCGTAATAATCAAAAATCTAGCCAGAAGTTTCAGAGGATTTTTATCATCGTTTAGCTCGATTTAAGGCTTGTAATGATCAGATTCGAAGCTTAGGGTATAGGTAAACCTGTTATTTGACCGAATCTTAGCAGAATTTGGGTATAAATAAGGTTCTCGCAGCTGAGGGTTTCATTAAAAAATTGAGAGCCATTTAAGGTGTGTTAGTGAGAATTGACCATTGAGAGCATAGGGCTTTAGTTCCTTGAGTTCCTAGGAGTGTTTCTAGAGAATTTGGTAGGGTTTCCTATAGGTTTAGTGGGGTTTCAGTGAGTTCACCAGAAAATCGTGTTTCGCCAGAAACTGAACCTGCAATCGCCGTTTGGAGCTTTTTCAGTGGTAGTTTAGGGCTACTCGAGGAACCCCTAGGACCAACTTGAGAAGGGTTACAAAGTGGTAGGGTCATATCGAGCATCGAAGCAAAGTTACAATCACTGTCACCGAAGAAGATGAGGCGCATGTACTGCATGCGCAAACTTCACTCTCAACCACACGTTTGGCACATGAGGCACGATATTTTTCTGAAATTAATTCTATAATTTTTAGAAAATTACTTTAGGAATATTTGTGAAAAAATATTTCGTGAAAATAGGTGTTATGTATTTATTACATATTTTTAAAGGGAAAGGAAGTTATGGAAATTAGAGAAAAATAAGAAAACTTGAGGAAATTATGGAGGAAATTAAGAAAATCATAAATATTGATTTCCTTGAATAATTATTTGCCACGAAATTATTGAGGTTTTGCATGCCATTCAAGGGTTACATATTTTTCAAAGAACACGTCGAATTACTATCCAAGGTGAGTGAGCAATCTCTCCAAAACCTAGTATGTTTTATGTGAGTGGTTTAGTCCAAAGTTCATTTTATGATTACACCTGTGGGTGGTTGGTTTCATGTGGTTATGCTGCTTATTTGTTCATAAGCATATTGTGCATATCGAGTTATTTTACGTGATGCATTAACTGGATATGTATTGTGAAAATGCATGACAAGTGATTTTCATAAGGTATATATTAGAATTATGTCATAGTCCGATGGGATGGGATGGGGTCTTCTTGGGAATAGGCAAGGTTAATCTTTGTTGTTCGGGTGACGATGATATGCACCCTGAGATTAAGTATGTCACGACAAGGTCAATCCCAACCATATGATGTGGAATGGATTTTCCACGAAAGACTGAGTATGCCAGGGAGATTTCTCAAGGTTGACGTGTCGCGTTGTTTTGTATATGCTATGCTCATGATCATACATGCATTCTATAAATTGTTTCTATGCCATCACTTAGATGATTCAGCATCTAATTTGGGTTCTACCCCTAGAACATTCAAACGTTCTAGACGAGGGTCACAATAGGGACGGGGATGCAGTAGGATAGAGTTGATGGAGTACGAGTATTTTAGTTGTTATTTATGTTTTCAAAGTTATGTAATCCTTATTTTGTTTGGAAGACAATTTGTATGAACGGTTGCATTATCCTACAATATTAAGTTATGTTATTTTTGTTGCGTAAAGACATGTCTTGTTTAGTTTAGATTTATCAATCTTAATAATTAAAAGGGCAAGACAGGGGTTCTGAGATTTTGTGAGCATGTGAAGATTGTTCTTTGTAACACCGCGTGTGTTGATCTTATCTATAAGGAGAAGAAAATCCTAGTAATTCCTTATAGTGACACGCTCAATGATACAGGGTGTTACACATTATATGAACGAAAATGTAGAACTCCACTTTGTTGGGTAGAAACTAAAGAAATAAGATTAATTGGACCTGAATTAGTTCAAGACACCATAGAGAAAAATGAGAGGATCCAAGAGAAATGAGAACCAGTTAAAGTCATCAAAAGTCATATGCTGATTGATGGAGATAGAATTTAGAGTTTCAAATTAGTGATAGAGTATATTTGAATGTCTCTCCATTTCAAAACGGTGATTCGGGGAAAATTAAGAGGAAAACTAAACCCAAGGTACATCGGACCTAATGAAGTTTTAGAGAGAATTGGACCAGTAGTGTAATACCCCATATTGCATAGTGTTAAGTAAGTTTATGGAACTAGAAATCAGTTTAAGAATTTAGTTAAGTAATTGCCAAATCGATGGAAATGAGTACCCCAAAACATAAATATCTAAGGAAAAAGGTACGTCATTGACGAGTGTCTTGAGACTAGATTTATGACACTAAAAGCAATCGAAACAAAGACAATTCTTCAGTACAACTAATTTTAGCCTGGAAAACTGAATGATCATAAGGGATGTAATACTCAAGATTTTTAAATTCGAATACTTGAGGAAATATAATATTTTAAGGGATTGTAGAAGTTTGGTGACAAAAGTTCAATTTTTGAGCTAGAGGCAAAATCATAATTTTTGAGGTTCGGGTAAAAGTGTAATTTACCTAAAAACCAAGGGTATTAGCATAATTAATCCTTTCTCTAGGAACTAAAATGCAATTAAAATTGGCCAGGGGACTAAGTTGCAAGGGGTTTAAGTGCAATTACCCAAAAGTTAGGGCCAAAGTGTAATTCTTGAAACCTTTTTCCTAGGGGCATCTGGGAGATTAAGGATAAGGCCTCATGATAATTTTAGAGATAAGATAAAGTCTCATGATGACTTTAGAGATAAGGATGAAAGCTCATGATGACTTTAGAGATAAGATAAAGGCTCGTGATGATTTTAGAGATAAGATAAAGCCTCATGATGACTTTAGAGATAAGGATGAAGGCTCATGATGACTTTAGAAATAAGATAAAGGCTCATAATGATTTTAGAGATAAGATAAAGCCTCATGATGACTTTAGAGATAAAGCTGAAAGCTCGTGATGACTTTAGAGATAAGATGACGGCTTATGATGACTTTAAAGATAAAGATGAAGCCTCATAATGACTTTAAGGATAAGATTTGATAAGATCTGATTTGGATAAGATTTGATAAGATTAGATTTGAATAAGATTTTATTCGGATAAAAATAATTGTAGAAGATCTTAGAAGATTTGAAATGATTAGAGAAGATCTTAGAAGATTTGGAATGATTGGAAAAGATTTTGGAAGATTTGAAATGATTAAAGAATATTATAATATAATATGTCTTACTTGGTAGGCATGTTTCAAGGCTTATAAATATGAGGCACCATTTGGAGAAGAAATGGAGAAATAAGAGATTGAATGTTGATTTCTTTGAATATATATGATGGCCTGTGTACGTTGAGACTCGGCTTTGAGAACTGTTAGAAGCCTAGCACAAGAATCATGGTTGGGCACGAGATTCGAGGTGTTCTGAGTTTCGTTCAGGGTGAGTAGTTCTATCCTAAAACTTGGTTTTGTTTCTACCTAAACTTAATTTGATTACATGCAAAATGGGTTTAAACATGTGAATGGTTTAACCTGTGATGGTTATTTTCATGAGAGAGGTTCATCCCTAAATGTTTTATGTGTGTGCATTGAATTTTGTGCGATAAATTATGTACATGAAATGTTATTTTAAATGATGCATCAAATCATGATATATGGCATTGGCATGTTTTTGTGTTTGTCCATGTGGGTTGTGAGATGTCAACCTGTGATGTGGCACTTAAATGATGGCACTAGGGAAGCATGCTAAGGATTAATGCCCACTTATGACGGGGGCTAAGAATGGACACCACCCTTACAAGTCGACAAGTGGCGGGGCTGCAAGTGGACACCACCCCGGGGCCTTTGAGCGGTAGCATTTTTTTCAAGGTAGACGTGGATTCCCAAGGATAATGTTGATTATCTTGTGGCTAGGGTTTGTGTTGACGTGGTCAGAAATGCTTCTGAATGGGAACGTAATGATGATGGGGTGATTCCCGGGTTCATGCATTGATGTTGCCCCTCTTAAACTAGGACAGTGTTATGCCAATGTGTCAATGTGGTTATGTTGCCTTCAGAGAGATTGCTCTTTCCCTGGGGTACAGGTTAAGCGTTGTGTGGGATTCTCTTGGGCTGGGGCTTGTCGGGATGTGTCGGTTTGTTTCATGTCTTGAATACATTCATGAAAATATTTTTGAACTCTCACTTAGATGATTTAGCATCTAATTTGGACTATGTCCTTAGAATATTCAAACATTCCAGGTGAAAACAGTGACGCCAAATGGAAAGAGGTTATCGAGATGTAGCTGTTATTTACATAGGTGGTCCTTAGCATGTTTTCGTTGTTATGGTTAAGAGATGTACCTATGTCTTACGTTTTGATGATGTCATGTTAAGCGATGATATGATTTCAATATTATGAATAAAGGAATTATGGTTATGTATCATTTGAGGTTTCGATCTAGCTTATGCATTTATGATGATTTACCTATCTTAGTTTATTCATTATTAAGTTTGATATACTGAGAAGGTGTAACAAGATTGTCGGGGAACGATTTATGTGTTAAGTTTATGATGAAAAGAAAAATATATATCCCCAAAATCATACGTTATCTAACGCCCTGGGAAAAGTGGGTTGTTACAAGTAGCCTACAAATTAGCATTACCAATAGCTTTATCAAGTATCCACAATGTGTTCCATGTATCCCAATTACGAAAGCACAAGCCCAATCCTACGCAGGTTCTCTGAAATGAGACCATCGAAATACAAAAAAGACCTAACTTATCCGGAGGAGTCAGTTCAAATCTTGGATCAAAGGGAATAAGTACTACGAAACAAAATCATTCCATTAGTAAAAGTGTTGTGGAGAAACCACAATGAAGAAAAAGCCATATGGGAACGTGAAGCAAAAATGAAGATCTCTTACCCACATCTATTTAGTCCTAGGAATAAGTGATTTCAAGGACGAAATTTTTTTTAGGAGAAGAGAATGTAATACCCAAAATTTTATATACCGAAAGTATTCTAGGATTTATAGAATTTTTTGGTCAAAACACTATTTTGCCATAATTTAGGGCCAAAGCATGAATTACGAATCTTGGCAGGAACTTGAAGAAGGGTTTCCAAGGATGAAGTGTAACACCCCCTCTCCTAGAACTGCCCGAGAATAGGTGCTACGGGAAAATAAAATAAAACTAACTGATAACTAAAATCTAATACCAATAATGAATATCTCAATCACCTGGAATAAAGCTCTAAGTCATCAAGACTAAAAACCATAACTGCATCTAAGGGAAAGTCCCTAAACTGGAAATAAAAATAAACCCAAACTGATAAACACTATAAAACTAACAACTCCCAGACATCTTTTGTCTTGAACAGCTCCACGTACACACACTACTGGACACTGCTGCTAGGCCCCACATCTGGTACTCCCCCGCTAGGACCTGGAATGGTGAAGAGTACAAGGTAAGCTACAAAGCTCAGTAAGTAATAAACTAGAAAGAATAACTGGAGCTGAATCGAAAAATATCGATATTGATAAATACTTACTAAACTTGTACTGAGAGATATAATAATTACTGGATTGCATTTATAAGATGTAATGCATATAAACTGTAAACTAAATGCAGGTATGCAACTTTGGCACGTAAGCCCACATAACTGTAATACATACCTAGCTGATCTGAATTCTGTAAACATAAAAATGTAAGCACATATTATGGGCAATATGCCCCTAGCCCCCTGGTCGACATCAGGCGAGCATCTCATAACTGAGATATAAATAAACTGATACTAGTGGGATCCCCGTGGACAAGCCACCTGGCACGCATAATGCAATGCTCATATAAGTGTTGCCACACGATATGTAGTGCTCCATATAAAGTCATGCTCAATGCTTATACAAATGTGTATGCACAATAATCTCACAAAATAATGCTGACCATGTCATAATGAACTGCTAAACATGGTATATGATTTTTACCAGCTATATTGAGATACAAAGATTCTGAAATTGCTGAGTATAGGCATGGCATATTGGATTTTATCATATCTTGGCATAAAAATTCAATATTTGAATAATTGAATATTTATATTAAATTTAAGACTTGCATCAATAATTTATTGAAAGCCATTTGGATGCCATATGATACTATTCGGATGATTGAGGAAGTATAAGGAGCAATTCGAATGAAGTAGCAGCCCATTCGAATGAAAAAAATAGACTACAACAAGCTCAGTCGAATGGCAGAAACTCATTCGAATGACAGAGGCTCATTCGGATGACAGAGGCTCATTCGAATGATAGATGATATATAACAAAGGCTATTCGGATTTGACCAAGGACTAATTCGAATGACTTACAAATTCATTCGAATGAATTTGACAATTTTTCAACTTTTGAACTGGAAAAAAACGACTCATTCGAATGCAATAGTACCCTCATTCGAATGAATTAATGGGATACTCACGGGTTATTCGAAATGATAGAAAGACTCATTCGAATGCTAGACTATACAAAGCAACAACTTATTCAAATCTTCAAGGACTCATTTGAATGACAAGAAAGCTCATTCGAATGACAGTCTCAAAACTTCAAAAATACATACGAATGATACGATAACACATGACTCATTCGAATGACAAAGAACTCATTTGAATGACTGATACATTATAAGGGGAAAAACTTACGATAACACTAAAAACTCATTCGGATGCCTCAAAACTCATTCGAATGACACAAGACTTATTCGAATGACAGGAATCTTATCAAACATAAAACTCACGATAACAAAGACGATATCTTGAATTACAAACTTAACATTACTACACCATTCTGAAAGAAATCTTGAGAAAACAAATCCCAATTTATTCCAAACAAACTTATGAATGATTTAACAATAAAATTGATAAGAATCGCTGGAAGTAATCATGCATGATCTGGTATACATACTCACTGCTCGTGCATATATATATATATATATACACTGACTGTAACATAAATCTGAAACTTAAACAAAGAGCTGCTGAAACTGATGATCGAATGCTAAATATGATCCTGTAAGAAAGGTTTACAGGGAGAAGAACTTGCCTTTCAAACTCTCTGATCAATCGAATCGATGCTTTCAATGAAAATCTCCCTATGCCAAGACACTGCAATGCTTCTCAACTCTCTGCCTCTTCTTCTCTCTTTTATTCTTCACACGGCGTGAAGAACTATTGGCCATCAAACTCTATATATATATATATATATACACTTTGAAGCCCTAAAGCCCATCTCAATCTCCTAATATAACTAGGAGTCTTCTAATCCAATCCTCTCACGGGTGGATTCATCAATCCCTTAATCACAATAATTCTATTTACTAATTAAATACTAATATCAAATCCTTAAATGACCCTTAAGTCCTTGCATTTAATTCTCATAATATAAAAAGAATTAAATGCTATTTAAAAGCTATTTTCTCAACTAAAAATATTCTAAATTGCCACGTTAAAATTAAATGGCAAATTCTCTTAATTAAAATACCTCACTAATTAATTAAATAATTCTAAATAAATACTAGGCCCTCTAACGGGTCGTTACATGAAGAACAAAACTTGGAGGATAAAAATGCCTAGGAATCAAAGGATTCATAAAATGAGGATCAAAATACGAGATTAGGGGCACTCAAGCCAAAGTATAGAATCTAAAATTTGACCAATGGTGGTCAAAACAAGGGTTTTTCTAAACTTTTGAGGGTGAAATTAGGCATCCTAAACTTATGGGGCTTCATGGAATTATTAGAAAACTCAAGATTTGAGGGATAGGGTAGAAGTGCAAAATAACAAAACTTGGGGGGTGAAGTGCAATTTCTGAAAAGTATGTGTGAAACTTGAAAAATGCCGATCAAGTTTGCAGCAGTCGCTAGCAAGGATCCCAAGGGGTGCAGGGCTTCCCTCCAAGCCATGATGGCTTAGTTCTAACAGCCATTGGCCATGTGTGGCGGTCGGTTAGCCGTGATTTGGTCAAGAATTGGTCAAACATTTTTTTTAAAAAAATTAGATCGAACATTTTAGGAATTATGATGCATTTTAGGGCACTCAAGGGCTAGGGATGAGACTTAGGGACCAAGGAAGGCTTGGATTTGTTGAAAAATCGGTGGAATTTTGCTATAATAGCTCGGACTCGTGGCCTAGGGTTTTCAGTAAGTTCGATCTGAAATTCGAGGGCTTAGAGGTTGAATCGAGGGTTGAGGATAAGGGGTTTTTGTTCCTTGAAGCTTGTGGATCACTTCTGAAAAATTTTGTAAGGTTTCTTTTAGGTTTAAGTGAGATACGAGGGATCATTGAAAAATTCAAAAATTCGTGCGAAGACGCACTATAAATTGGTCATTTGAGGCACCGCCTGTGAAGTTTTTAGGCATCCAAGGGCACCCCCGGGGTCACCTTGAGGAGTACTTCAAGTAGGTGAGATCGGATTCACCATCGGAGCAAGTTTCAGTCGCCGAAGCTGGAGAAGATGATCGGCGAGTGTAGTACTACACACATGGATTTCACTCTCAGCACACGCACTAGGCACGTGAGGTCCGGGGTAAAATTGTAATTAATTTTTTAATTTCTAGAAAGTTATTTTAGGAATATTTGTGAAAAAAATATTTGGTTAAAATAGATGTTACATATTTACTATGAATTTTAGAAGAAAAATGGAATTATGAAAAAATAAGAAAAAATAGGAAAATCTTAGGAAATTAAGGATTTTAATGTTTGCTGGAAAAATCATTGACTAGGAGGTAACTTGGTTATACGAGCTTGAGAATTTCGTGGTTTTCGAGGTGATACGCTTATCAAGGTTGAGATCAAAATGCAGTTATGGTGAGTAGTTTGATCTGAAATTTGGTTTAGTTCCCAAGCAAATGATTTAACATATGGATGGTTGGTTACATGTGTATATGTTGCCTAAGTGCTTTTGATTTACAAGCATAATGTGCATATTGAGTTTGTTATTGTTATAGCCCGGAAACTACGACAATAGAAATTTGTAAAGTATAAAAGCTGGAGCTAAGGCAAAGCGAGGTGGACAGCTGACAAGAGCCTGCTGGTGGAGATAGGTGTCGGGTAGCTTTGGTCCTCAATGTACTAACCGGGGTCGTAGGTGGACCTCTGAGGGCATCCTCGTGAGCTCCTGGAAGTGGCCTCCTGTGTGCTCAGGACAAATCTACACTCACAGGAACAAGTTAGAAGGCACACGGGGATTCCTCACCCGCGTATGCCCTCTAATGCTTAAGTCAGTATGTCTAGGAGAATAGTGCAATAGATACGTAAGCATGCTGGCATTTAACATAAAACAATCGCACCTTCTCGATGAGAGAGGGTCAATCTCGGTGCGGTTAGAAAGAATTGGGGATGTACCTGCACGTTAGTAGCATTCAGATAAGCTTGGGAGGAATCCCCCCCCCCCCCTCTGGAGGGTCGGACTACCTACGGGGTCCTTCCAGGAGAAGGTGAGCCACACGACAAGCTGCCGAAGCAGGGTCTCGGCCCGTAAGAGGCCTGCCCGGGTGCAGCTCCGGGCTTAGCATGTATCACGCTCCACGAATGTGAACATATTGCATTACATCCTATAGACATATCACGTGTGGGATCATATAAACATAATATAAATATATAAGCATTATCTATATACTATCGTGTGAAATATAATGGGATAGGGAGGCCTGGGAGTGCATCATAAGCATGGGATGCCACTACACCCTATCCTAACTCATGGGTCCATCTACCTAGCTACCAGTCACACTTATTCATACTATATATATACACACACATATATATATATACTAATGGTGGGAGCAAAACAGAGGGAGAGATGGAAGAGGCCTCAGCCCAAGGCCTTCCCGAGAGAAAGGTCTCTTGGGAAGGTTTTTTCTCAAGAGAAGGGGATGGACCCGAGAAAGAGGGACGGACGCAAGGAGGCTGCCAAGGCTTTCTTAGAACTTACGGAAAGGCATGGCAGAGGCTCTGCCGACTAAGGGAGTCGCAGCGATGAGCTCCTTGCCATTACCTCTGAGAGATGTCGAGAAAACAACAGCCGCTGCCTAGAGACGCCGCCACCTCTAGGAGAGACCCTGCTTGTAACGACCCGTTAGAGGGCATAGTATTTATTCAAAATTAGTTAATTAATTATTGAAGTAATTAATTAAGAGAACTTGCCATTTAACTTTCAATGTGGCAATTTAGAATATTTTTAATTGAGAGATCAGCATTTAATTAGCATTTAATTCTTTATTTAGTGTTGAAATTAAATGCAAGGACTTGAGGGTCATTTAAGAAGTTATTTATTTAATTAGTTAATAAGAGTTATTATGAGATTAGGAGTCCAGGTGAGAGAAGGCTTGGGCTTAGAAGTCTCCAAGTTATAATGGGAATGTGAGATGGACTTAGGGCTGTTTATATATATATATTTGACCGTAGCCATATGTTCTTCACGCCATAAGAACAGAGAGCATGAGCCAACAGTGGGTTCAAGTCTTTGCTTAGGAAGATTTTCGTTACAATCGTTGATCTGATCAGAGTTAGCATAAGGCAAGTATCCTATCTATAATTCCTTTCATTACAGATTCATAATAGTTTATCCCCAGATGATTCCAGCATTCCATTGAGTTCTCAGATTGATATTAGTTACAGTATATATATATATATATGTATACGTAAAACAGTGAGTGCATGAGGAAGTTATGCGGGATTCTTTCTAGTGAATCTTTTAAATATGATCTTCAAATCATATTAGCAATGATCTCAGAATACCAAGATTTATTGATTTGGGTTCCCAGTTTAATCAGATGGTATGTTCAAGAATATGTATATAGATTCATGCGATATATCCATGTCCAGTGAGATATGATAAGCCATGCACAATTCTTTTCAGCGTTTTCTTTCATAAGCGATTGATTTAATACATCTTAATATTATTTTATATCAATTGGGATTATTCTCCCAAGATTTCTTTTGGAATGGTGTAGTGATGCTAAGTTTTGATTCAAGATATGGTCTCTGTTATCGTAAGCTTCGTTTTGTATAAGTTTCCAGTCATTCGAATGAGCCTCTTTGTCATTCGAATGAGTTCAATGGTATCCGAATGAGTTTTCAGTTTTATCGTAAGTTTTTCCCTTATAATGTATCAGTCATTCGAATGAGTCTTTTGTCATTCGAATGAGTCATGTGTTATCCTATCATTCGTATGTATTTTTGAGGTTTTGAGACTGTCATTCGAATGAGTTTTCTTGTCATTCGAATGACCCGTGAGTACCCCATAAATTCATTCGAATGAGGGTACTGTTGCATTCGAATGAGTCGCTTTTTGCCAGTTCAAAAGTTGGAAGTTGTCAAAATTCATTCAAATGAATTTGTGAGTCATTCAAATGAGTCCTTGATCAGATCCGAATAACCTTTGTTATATATCATCTATCATTCAAATGAGCCTCTGTCATTCGAATGAGTTTCTGCTATTCGAATGAGCTTGCTGTAATTCATTTTTTCATTCGAATGGGCTGCTATTTCATCTAAATTGCTTCCTCAATCATCCAAATAGTATCATATAGCATCCGAATGGCTTCCAATAAATTCTTAATGCAAGTCTTAAATTTAATATAAATATTCAATAATTCAAATATTGAATTTTTATGCCAAGATATGATAAAAATCCAATATGCCATGCCTATACTCAGAAATATCAGAATAATTGTGCCTCAATATGGTTAGTAAAAATCATATACCATGTTTAGTAGTTAATTATAACATGATCAGCATTATTTTGTGAGATTATGTGCATACACATTGGTATGAGCATTGAGCATGACTTTCTATAAAGCACTACATATTGTGTACTAGCATCTATGTGAGCATTGCATTATGCGCGCCAGGCGGCTAGTCTGCGGGGATCCCACCAGTTTTCAGTTAGGCTCGTAAGCTTAACGCTGGGCTCGAGCAAGGCATTTAGGTTAGCCTACGGGCATAGCATCGAAACACATCCGAGAATTTAGGTGAGTCTGGGGTCTTAGCACCAGATTACAATGCATTGAACCGGACCTCTTAGGATGTGGGCTTACCATTACCTTTGATGGCCTATCGCTGCTATACTAAGTAGCTCTATCGTGTTTTCACATTATGCTCTCAGGTTGTGGCACCTGAACTAGATCTTATAGAAAATACACAAAGAGTATTATCCATGAAAGAATTTATAGGGTTAGCGTACCTCGCTTACTTTCACATCAAGAATTCCTTGATGGGAATATCATAGGCATGCATATGCACTTGAAGGGATAGTCACATCGATATTTTGTTTTGGCGGTTCGACATGCCTTGCCTACATCCACGATAAGAGAATACTTATACAAACATTTTGTTTCGACTGTTCGGCATGCTTAGCCTACGTCCGCAATGAGAGAATATTTGTATTGATATTTTGTTTCGGCAGTTTAGCACACTTGGCCTACATCGGCAACTTGAGAATATTTGTATTAATATTTTGTTTCAGTGGTTCAACACACCTAGCCTACATCCACAACTTGAGAGTGCTTGTATTGATATTTTGTTTCAATGGTTCAGCACGCTTGGCCTACATCCGCAACTTGGAGAACACCCGTATCTTCCTTGCTTGATTTTCCTTCCCAAACATGTTTGTCATAGAGGGTTTGGATTCGATCCAAGGTCCCCTACCAAACTTCTATCGAATGTTCTGAGTTTGTCAAGAGGCCTAACACTAGATCAACCAAGGAGTTAAGGCTGGCATGTATGCCTAGCACCGGACCCACACAAGGGATCTAGGTTAGCATATAGGCATGGCGTCAAAATGCGTCTGAGAGTTTAGGAAGGACCAGGCCATCGCGTTTGATCATAATTGAGTAAGCCTGTTTGGAAAGGTCACATGCTGTCCCATTAGGCCCTTTTTGGGCTTGTCCGACGCAAGGGATCTAGGTTAGACCTACCACTATGCACCGAATTACCACCGGTTGTTCCAAGTTTGCCAGGAGGCTTAGCACTGGATCTGCCAAAGAGTCAAGGTTAGCTCGCGCGCTTAGCACCAGACTTAGGCAAGGGATCCAGGTTAGCCTGCGAGCATGGCATTGGAACGTACCCGGGATTCCAGGAGGGTACGTGATCTTAGCGCCAGATTACCATTTATCAGACCAAACCTTTTAGGACTTGAACTTTTCCTTACCTTAACTGATATGCCTCCGTTGAGTTTGGGAATATCACTACCCATCTTATCTTCGTGCCATAGTTCCTGTATCGCATTTCTTAATAAGTACATATATATATATATGCATGATGCATAGGGGATTTACGTGGTTCGGCTTATGAGATCTCCTTAATCCACAGGAATACAAAGGGGGTATATGTTGAGTGTAGATTTTGATGATTGATGATTGGCATGTGTGAATGTGAATTTATATTTTATGTTCTAACAAAGCATGAAGCCTTCATAAGGCTTACAAAGCTATTCTTTAGTGATTTCATGACACAGGTTATATATGGAAACTTCTTATTCTTATATAGAGATTTCATTATATATGGAAATAAGTTTTTAGAGAGCTTTCTAGAAATTTGAGTATTTGAGCTATGAATGGAAAGTTCTTCTTAGAATGGAAAGTCTAGAAGATATATTGAATCCTTGTTCATATATGGGAAGTTTAAAAGATATATATGGAAGTTTTTGAGGAGATTGGAGTAGTCCACTATATGGAGTTGCCATATATGTAACTTGGCGACATGGCATTATTAATGTGGCATTTTGTTGACATGGCAGCCACGTGGAGCACACTCATCAAGGTTACATCATCTCGTTGGTCTAAATATGGTAAGAGAATCATGGAGTAAATTTAAAGGTTCTTAGAAGCTTCTTTACTCAGTTAAATATGGAAGAATTTTTGAATTGCATTCAAATGGAGAAGTTAAAGATTCAGCATTATTGTTCATCATTAATGGAGGAAATTAAGGTTTGAAAGTTAAACCTTGAATGATATTACTTTCCTTTATTGCTGATTCTATCTCATTAAAAGGATCCTCTACTCAAATCATGGAATCAATTATCCTACTCATTATGACTAATTGATATCCTCATTATAGTTATTTGATATCTTCATTATGGGAGAATATTCTAAGGATATCTTGCATATATTCAGCTACACAAATTGATTCTCTTCTTGTTGTCAACATTTTTTAGTATGGAAACTTGATCAATTAAGGGCCTTTGAAGTTATAATTGATATCTTCATTATTGGACAAATTTGCTTCATTATCTGAGAATATTTGGTAGGATTTTACACCATTTGGATGTTTAAATTCAAATTTCAAATTAGCTATGCTTGTTATGGAAGCTAAGGGGCCAATTGCACAATCAAAGGAGTTTGAAGATCAACTAGAAGTTAGAATTGATCATTTGTTATTTAATTTCGATTTTGCAAGAATTATGAAGGGTTTGGATGATATTTTTAATCCTTGAAATCAGGCATGCATTATTGGAATTGATTTTCTCATTCAAGGCTGATTGGAGATCTACAAAAGTCAAAGGTCTTAAAGATCAATCAAGTTAGCTGATTAGGGAAGGTAAATCAAAAATTCAAAACGAAGGGCTAAGATTGGCTTGAAGACTTGACACATGGAGGGCTGAGATTGATCAAGGAAAGCCAACTCTAACACTATATAAAAGGATCTCTTCAAGGCTTTGGAACAACTTTTTGAAGCCCTATTATTCTCTACATCATTGGCCAAGATTTTCATTCTCTCTAAGTCTTTCTTTTCCTCTATCTTCTTGAGAGAAAACTAAGAGAGTTCTCTACACTTCATTGTATTATTTTTGAGAGAACCCTATTTTTCAATCTCTACTATCTTGTAAAGAGCGTACAAAATCCAAACTAGTGAGTGTGAGACTCCAGAAATAGTTTGGTGGTGGTGAAGCCAAGTGAAGGCTTTGGTGGTTGTAAGAAAAGTTTCATATAGTGGATTTGATTGAAAATCCTAAGGAAGGGAATCCTTAGGTAGTGGATGTAAGCCATAAGGGCCGAACCACTATAAATCGCTGTGTCCTTCTTCTCTTCACTCTTTACTTATTCTTGCTTGATTATACTTGTTTGTTTTTGTTTTTGTGTGGCCAAATCCTAAGGCCTACATTCTTGTTGGCTATTATATTCTGATTTGCTTTAATTGATCATTCTTTGTACTCATTCAATATTCCATTTGGTTTATTTAAAGTCTTGTTATTGTGTGCATTCAAATCACATGTTTTTCACCAAGTTGTAATTTGAAGAGTATATTGGATCTAAGCACATACTAGCACAGCTGGCGGATATCATATTATCCATCTAGTATTTAAGTGCTCCTGTACTCTCAACTATAATTTTGGTTTATATTAAATTTGTTTTCTCATATATATACGTGCATAAGTTTTGCATTAAAGTTTTTAAAAGGTGTCAATACCCCCCCTCTTAACTAGGTTAGAACTCAACAGTATATTCTTTTATTCATGATGGAAAGGTAACAGTATATAACAAAACTTTAAAAAGAAAATACCATTCGTCCCAAAATTGGGAGGTACTGCTCGAGATGTACCGCCTTTGACATTCTGCTTGTTATCTCTCCTAGCAACGTCTGTAACACGTACGCATCAGGTCCTAGCATTTTGTGACTCTATAAGGCCTTTCTTGGCTTGGCCAAAGCTTTTCTTCTTTCTTTCTTAATGCATTCATGATAGTCATTTTTCAAAACACCAAGTCCCTCTCTTGGAATGCTCCAGGCTGAACTTTCTCGTTATAAGGATCACCTCCTTAGTGAGACTTAGCCAACAAGACACTTGATGATTACAATAGGAAAGGCGAATGAGAAATCCTAAGGCTTTAATAAATTGCTCTTGTTCCTTCGGAGAAGATCTGATTGGGTGCCCTAGTAGCCTCCTCTTCCATGATTGGCTCCAAGTAGTTTCTCTTTGCAGCTTGGACCTGTCTCTTTCTTTTCTCACTAAGAGGATTCCATATCTTCATCTATGCATCACATTTGTTGTCTTGGGCAAGCATGTTTGCGAGGAAGGGAGTTGGTGAGTAAGTAGGGATGCTTCTCACGAGATGCTTACGAATTACGATAAGGATGGCAAAGAGACCAACATATGCCATCTCGTGGAGCTAACACACTGTCTACTTAAAACCTGTTGTGGACTTCCTTGTAGCACTTTCGCCTACCAAGATTGCACGGGTTCACTCCCAAGTAGTTTGGCTATTTTTTTCTTGGGATTGTCCAACACATCATCCTTTCTCTAGCTGTCCTTGTTTCAGTTGCCTTTGTCGCTGTGATTATGCTGAAGTGGTTACTTTCCACACGCTGGCTTTTGCCCCTATCATTGGTCAGATCATGGCCTTGGCTTGCTAAATTCAGACTGATCTAATTTCTTTTGGCTAGCCAATTGCTCAATTTGATTTCACCTTGCTCATGGCATACCTCAAATGTCTTCTATCGTTTCCCCTTACTCAGACTCAAAGTGCTCAGAGGGTTGAGAATACTCGAAGTCTCTATTTGCTCGAAGCGTTTGTTGGCCCGGACTATCAAATTTATTAGGAAGATCGCTAGCCAAGAACGAGTTTTTCATGTCTACCCGTAGGTTGGGAGCTTCAGTAGTAGTGTCCTTAGAGCGATTAGAATACTGCCTTAGGTAAAGTAGCTCTTCTAAAACTACCTTCATGACTTTTGTCAAGAACTGTGGCTAGGCTGCAATCTGCGATGGTACCGAAAATTTGGTTCGAGGCTTGATATGCAACGGCACACTTGTAAAGGCAGATAGCTACGAAAGGTTGAAACTTAACACCGATCGATGCAGCCATACTATAATGTTTTACCGCCTCTTCATGTCTTCCCTGCTGAAAGGCTTCATTTCCTTTACCCTTGTGGTGTAAGAGTTCACGACTTGTTACAATAAATGAAATCAACGACTCCTCATAACTGCTTCCATACTTTGCTTGAGGAGATCTAAATAGCTTTTGCTTCTCCGAAAAATCTAGAACCACCCTAGGCCTTCCCAACTGGAGGTAGGACTTGGATATCAAATGCCACCACCACAGCCTTATTGTTGATTTACTACACTTGGGTCCATAATCAACTTTGTTGTTATCACCGACTCTGAAGTATGAGAGGAGCCTCTCTCTTCAAGGGCTCTATACTAGGTAGTCCACAACACCCTTAGTTACTAATGATCATACACTGAGAACTTCAAGTTGGCTTCTCACTACTTCTTGGGGTCATATTCTTAACGTATCATGTTTTCCGCTGACTGACTTTCATGTCCATTTGAGTTTCTCGACTATCTCATCCTTAGTTGCATGCTCGTAGGGGAATACTCAAATGACACTGCCTCGTGTTTCTTGAAGACTCTCAATAGACCGGCTGAGGCAATGACGATTCTGAAAAAGTTGTCATGACCTTCTTATTGGAAACGTAGGTAAACCTCCTTTAACAGTCCTACTGCGCTCTAAATACATCTTGGTCTTTCCCCAATTCCCCATGTCTACTGAGAAAAACAATTGCTAATGCCCGATCAAGGACTATAGAGTAACCGCGATCACTAGAGGGTCTCGTCTTAAGACCCTCGACAGTTTTTGGAGGCCTATACGCGATCTCTGACAGCTTCATACTAGGGAACAAAATCTGAGAGCAAGCCTTCCAGCCCCCCAGATGGGGTGTGTTGGCTCTTCTTGTATTACCCAACTGATATATAATGCTTGGCAAACTTGGTTGTCTTCCTCATAGATTTTAACTTCTTGTCCATTTCCCACAGACAGTGCCAATTGTTGTAGCTTAAAAACTACTACAATAAAAATTTGTAAAGTAGAAAAGCTGAAGCCAAGGCAGAGCGAGGTGGACAGCTGGTAAGAGCCTGTTGGTGGAGATAGGCGTCGGGTAGATTCGGTCCTCAATGTACTGATTGGGGTCATAGGTAGACCTCTGAAGGCATCCTCAGGAGGTCCTAGAAGTGGCCTTCTGTGTGCTCAGGACATATCTGCACTCACAAGAACAAGTTAGAAGGCACGCGGGGATTACTCACCCGCATATTCCCTCTGATGCTTAAGTCAGTACGTCTAGGAGAATAGTGCAATAGATAAGTAAGCATGATGGCATTTAACATAAAATAATTATACCTTCCCAATTATAGAGGGCTAATCTCAGTGCAATTACAAGGAACCGAGGATGTACCTGCACGTTAGTAGCATTCGGATAGGCTTGGGAGGAATCCCCCCCCCCCCCCCGGAGAGGGCCGAACTACCTAGGGGGCCCTTCGGGAGAAGGTGAGCCTCACGACAGGTTGCCGAAGCAGGGTCTCGGCCCATAAGGGGCCTGCCCGGGCCCAACTCCGGACTTAGCATGCATCGCGCTCCACAGATGTGAACATATTGCATTACATCCTATAGACATATCACGTGTGGGATCATATAAACATGATATAAATATGTAAGCATTATCTATATAATGTCATGTGAAATATAATGGGATAGGGAGGCCTGGGCATGGGATGCCACTGCACCTTATCCTAACTCATAGGCCCATCTACCTAGCTGCCACTCACGCTTATACATACTATACACACACACACACATATATATATATATATATATACTAATGGTGGAGCAAAACAGAGGGAGAGAGGAAAGAGGCCCCAGCCCAAGGCCTTCCCTAGAGAAAGGTCTCTTTGGAAGACCTCTTCCCGAGAAAGAGGGACAGACGCGAGGGGGCAGCCAAGGCTTGCTTAGAGCTTACAAAAAGGCATAGCGAAGGCGCTGCTGAAGGAGGGAGTTGTAACGGTGAGCTCCCCGCCATTGCCTCTGAGAGATGCCGAGAAAACAACAACCATTACCAAGAGACGCTACCACTTCCTGGAGAGACCCTGTTGTTCTTCGAAAGATACCGGTCCTCTCCGAGAGGACTAGCGTTGCTATCCTCTTGCCGAGCTAAGGCAACCCTCTCCGAGAGGGCTGTTGCTACCTCCGAGGGATGAATCCCTCTTCAAGAGGCCTTGAGCCTCTCTGAGAGAGATTGCCGAGAGAGAGAGAGAGGGAGAGAGCGAATGTGTAACACCCCGTCTTGCCAAGCGTGTCACTAAAAGGGAATTCCTGGGAATCTCTTTTTTTTTTTTTTACGTAATCACGCACTGTGTATTAAGAACAATTTTCACATGCAGAAAACATGCCCGACACATACCATGGCTGGCATCTGCGGTGATTTCAAGAACAATTGCCACATGCAGATAAGATCCCGAAAACCCCAGTCTTGCTCGGTTAACAAACAAGATCAATAATCTTAAAAATAAATGAGACATAACATAACGCAGCGGATACAATAACATCAAAACTCGTGGTTCTTACATAGTATTTCCACAACAAAATACGTAATACAGACCACCAAATGTTAACAACGTTTTCATAAAACTATTCATACATAACCGAAATACATACTAAAGCCTCCAAAAAGATACAACGACTATCAAACAAAACACCGTTGGCCCTCAACTGGCCATGTCCTCGCCCTTGCAACAGTCCCTGGCTGGAACGTTGAATGTTCTAGGGGCATAACCCAGGTTAGATGATAAAACATCTAAGTGATGGCAAGAAATAGTTTACCGAATGCATGAAAGATATACGAGCATGGCATACACAGATAACGACAACATGCAAACACATCTAACTTGAGAAATCTCCCTAACATACTCAACCTCCTGTGGAAATTCCATTCCACACACCTTTGGGGTTGACCTTGCCGTAACATACTTAATCCCTTGAGTGTCCTACCATATCACCCGTTCACCTAGATTAACCTTGTCCCATTCTCAAGAAGACCCCATCCCGTCCGTCAAGGACATAACCATGACACGAAAACCAATACCTCGATGATATGAAAATCACACGCCATGCACCGACTCTTTTATAAATAAAAATAGTTGATGCAATATACCACATGTTCAATATGCATATGATGCCAAAAATACATAAGTAAAACGCCTACACGATATTACCCAAATTCCAGAGGGTATAACTGCTCGCGGGAACTTGTTTAAACACATGCAACCTAAGCTCGGGAGGGCAGAACCACTCACCTAAACTCATTACACACACACCAAATCATTTTTAAGACAAAAGATAAGACTAGAATCGAACCACTCACCTTATTCGAAAAGTTAATTTTTACCTCGTAATGCGTGCTAAGCCTCGAAATTGTGAGTCTGAATAATTTCCTTGTTTTGGCATGCTCCTCTAACCTCAAATAAATTCCTAGAATTTTCCAAGATTTTTTCAAGAATTTTTCCCTATTTTTCTTCTTTTTCTTCCTTTTTCTTTTCTTTTTTTCCTCTTTTCTTTTCTCTTCTTCTTCTCCACATCATCTTCTTCCCCCCGCCCCTACTTCCTTCCAGCGAGCCTCACGCGAGTAGAGCCTCACACTTGGCCTTCTGCTGCCGTCGCCTGGCCTCCCGCCGCCATCGCCTGGCCTCCTGCCCCCGTCGCCTGGCCTTTTGCTGGCCTCCCCCGACCTTGCTGTCCTCGCTACCACACACGTACCACTGCGAGCTGCTACCCACGGCCGCCATTGGCTGCTGCTAGTTGTTGCTCGCTACAACCGGTTGTAGCCATGGCTCCCATGGCCGCGCTCGCTCTAATCGGCCGCCTCCCGAGCCTCAATCAAGCTGCCTCAAACCCATCACACCTCTACTGGGCTATCACCTTGGCCGCTGCCAACCGCCCCAACCAACTTGAACATGCTGGAAACTTGCGACCATGGCTGCCGCAAGCTGGTTCGGCTTGCTCTGGGTACTTTCGGCCATCCCCGCGGCTACCTCCGGCCTTTTACATCACCTCCCAGCTTCTCCTCGCCTATGCTCGCTCTCTCTTTTGGCCATAGCTTGCAGCCTTCTTCATTTCCATGTATTTGCTCTCAATTTGCTCCCTATTTATAGTCTCTCCATCGACTTAAACTGCCTTGGACACCACTCTTGCATCCAAACTTAGCCACTACTCCAAGCAATTCGGCCATGAAGCTTCGCAGAAACCAGCCACCATGCACACACGCATATGCATATTTATATATATGTATATCTATATATATTACACTACTAATATAAAGAAATTACACATTAACCCCCTAATTTTCATCTTAATTTTACTTGGGCAATTCCCTTATTGTAACTATGCCCTTAAATATCGAATTAATTTATATTTCAATACCGAAAACGTAAAATTAATAACTCAAGATTACTCGATAAAGACGATTCTACCCCAGTGTCCTCACCGGGCTATTGTTTAATCCCGAAACCATTGAAGGGTTATTCCTTATGAAAAACTGAAGCCCCTTCAGGCTTTCGTTGACTTTCCAGAAGTCCCCTATTGATAGAGCTCAATTATATATATATTTTTATCTAATTTTTATCTTAACCTTGTGTTAATTTTCCTACATAAATGTGTATTTATATAGATTTTATATTATTTTAATCCCTTTTTATAGGAACTTGGCAAAGGAAATTAATTTGAAGATTTGGGCATAAAAGGAAAAAATATATATATATATATTATAAAATTAATTTTAAAATAAATAAATAAATATTTTATATAATTAATATTATAATATAATTAAAGTTATTATATTTAATAGTATATTAAATATTATATATATTATATTATATATTAAACTATAATATTCATATATATATATTATATTTTATCTTATAATATTTATATATATAATATTATAATAAAATAATTATTATATATATATATATATGCTAATGGTGGCAGTGGCGTGTGAAGGCCTTAGGGCTCCATGCGCCACATATATATATATAATAATATATTTGAAGATTGGAGCACAGTGAAGAAATTGAAATTGAAATTGAAGGCTTGGGCGGCCCACGCCGCGCGCACACATATATATATATATATATTAAAGAGGAATTGAAGAGGGGTCTGGATGGGCACAGCGAATTGAAGAGAGGGACGGCGCACAGCGAAGCAATTGGGAAGTCGCGCACAGTGAGATTGAAGGAGAGAAACAGCGGACACCATAAAGGGAAATTGAAGTCGCAAACAATACAGAGATTGGAGCCGGCAGTCGCACAACAACCAGCACCAATTGCGACTTAGATCTGTTTTAGATCTGGGCAGGAAGCATTCTTTTCTCTTTCTTCAATTTTCTGTTTTTATTTTTATGTTAATAATGTCTAGTTAATTTATTTTAACTAGGGTTTGGATGGATTTTAATTCTAGAATTATGTGAGTATTTGTTTGGTTCGATTCAAAACCTGATTATTATTTGTGTGAGAAATTTATATTGTTGTGTTTAATGTTTTAAAAGATTGGCCACCTTTTAATGATTTAATGATTTATGCATGACTGACTAAAGGATTGTTATAAATTTGATCCATAAGTAATATAAATCACATGCTTGACTATGAGATCGAAAGATGATTAGCTCATGTGTGGGAATTGAGGAAACTTAGTGAGTCAAATCCCCTTCCGAGATTAGAGGTTTCCAAAGAACTTAATGCTTATTTATTTCGTTGATATCTGCTCAGAAATCTGACAGTGAAATTGAATTAATAAAGGATTACTATGACTTGAGAAAGCTTATTAATTAATTAAGGGAAATCCACCATCACATGCAAATAATTATAAAATACTGTAAATGTATTTGTGGTTTTGAATCGGATTGAATAGATAATTCCATAACCTAGATTAAATGAAATCTAAACCCTAGTGCATTTATTAATTAATTTTTCTCACAAAGAATCCAGTTTTCCATTTATTTTCATTTTTCTTCATTGATTAATTAATTGGTTCAACTTAGGTTAATTTAGAATCGTTTTGGTATTGTGATCTAGTCCTCGTGGGATCGACATCTTTTCATCACTATATGAAAATTTGACTAGGGTACACTTGCCCGAATTAATTGTGCATAAAATCACACATCACCTATAACAATTCAATTTTTGAGCCTGATTCACAGTTACATTTTAGTTGTACCAAAAACTGTTCCTGATCCCACTTCTTTTGATACCTAAAATCATATCTCATATTACTCTTCAATACCATTGCATTTTCCTTAAACATCTAGGATCCGAGGTACTCCCTTCAGCGGATTCGGTCACTTAAGACTGCGATAGTGATCCCTAAAGCCTCATTCTTTTGATAATTCCATTTATACCCTTCATAAAATGCCATTTATACCCTTAAGGGTTTTCCTGGGCATTACAGAATGCGCACGGGAAGGAGGAAGAAGATGAACAGTCCTCCCTCCTCCACTTGACCAGCCTTTTGACCCCCTTTATATAAGGTCCCCCAACATTGCTTAATTACAGCTTTGTCCCCTTAAATTCTATATTATTTGTTTGCTCACCAATTTAAATAATTTCTTCACCATTCAACCACGATTTTTTCTAGGGATTGAAACCCGGGCTTGGGACCACCATGAGAATTTACCCGCGTTAAGCCAAATGACCAAAATACTCCTAGGGTCTAATGATCGAAATACCCCTAGGTGGACGCTCGGGAATTCTATAACACAACAATTACATTATGCATTAACTAGATATGTTTTGTGAAAATGCATGGCAATTGGTTTTCATGCCATTGATATATTTGATGCATGTCATTGTAATTGTCCATTGGGATGGGATGGGGTCTCCTTGAGAATGAGGCAATGTTAATCTCAACCGTGATGAGAAATGGGTCTTCCTCGGGTGACGTCAGTGTGCACCCTAGAGATTAAGTATGCTGCGACAAGGTCAATCTCAACCATGTGATGTGGATTGGATTTTCCCCGAATGATCGTCGATATGCACCCAGGAGATTGAGTATGCTAGGGAGATTTTCCAAGGTTGACGTGTTGTGTTATTTATATATGCCATGCTCATGATCGTACATGCAATCTATAAATTGTTTTTATCCCATCACTTAGATGATTCAACATCTAATCTGGATTATGCCCCTGGAACATTCAAACGTTCCAAACAAGGGTCACAGTAGGGGGGAGGACATGGTTGACTGCTATGCTACCCTGCATATTTATTTATCAAAACAACAACCAAATTTATCAAACATTAATCCTCTTGTTAAAGCAGGTATAGGGCGATTATACTCGTCAGTGTGCGAGTGTGTGTGTAATACAATTTTAAATTCATAATTCGGTGAGTTCGAGTCAGTTCACGGGGAGATTATTTTGGATGAAAACAGAAATCACTGAATATTTGATTTTAAGAGGTGATTAAGATGATCTAAAGGAAAGGATTAAAACTAAATTAACACTGAATTTAAGTAGCTTGGGTCAAGACAATTTCAATGTCAAAACCAATTAATTCCCAATTTAATAGAAAAGATCAATAATATTCATCTGAATTAAGTTTTACAGATCTGTTAGTAATTTTAGTTCAAGATAATGATAATTCTTGTTTAAGCAATCTCCATACATGGCATGAAAATTCTAAATTAAGCAATTATCATAAATTGAATTATATCTCATAAACAAAATTTATAGGTACAGATTAATCATTTGGGCTTGGATATGAAAACATTTCCAAGTCTAGCAATCTCCATACGTGGCATGGAAATTCTAAGTTAGGCTTATGCTCCAATCCAAACTCAAAGATACACTATACGCACACTGCTCAAATTAAATCAGATTAATATTACACGTTTGAAGCGCAGCTTTCTTTGGGAATCATTGGCGTTGGACACTATCCTTGCCTTAACCCAAAATTAGATTTAGCTACTCATCTTCATTTTTAAAATAAATTGGTAGGAATTTAAATGACGAGAATTAAAAGACAGTATTTAAAAGACTATTTTTTAACCGACCATATAGGCAGTATATAATGAAAAGACAATAATTGAAAGACTATTTTTTAACTAACCATATAGGCGGCATATAATGAAAAGACAATAATTGAAAGACTATTTTTTAACCGACCATATAGGCGGTATATAATGAAAAGACAATAATTGAAAGACTATTTTTTAACCGACCATATAGGCGGCATATAATGAAAAGACAATAATTGAAAGACTATTTTTTAACTGACCATATAGGCGGTATATAATGAAAAGACAATAATTGAAAGACTATTTTTTAACCGACCATATAGGCGGTATATAATGAAAAGACAATATGAATAACATAATACAACTATATGGAAACAAAGGTTGAAGATTTAAGAGAGAAATTCTAAGAACAAAACTATATAGAAACTAAAGTGAAAAATTTGAGAGAGAAATCTTAAGAACACAACTATGTTTTCATTATAGGAAAATTGAATCGTTACAAATGCAGCCAAGTGCTCTATTTATAGGCTAAAAGATGCAATAGAGACCACTCAATTATATAATTTAATAATACAAAATATCTAAAGAAAAATAAAATAACTAATTTAAAAATACAAAGATAAATAAAATATCTAATTACTTAAAAAGTCCGGGCCAAAGTGTAGTTCTTGAAACTTTATGACTTGATGTAAGTGATGACATCATTCCAACCCATGATATAAGCGATGATGTCATTCCAACCCATGATGTAAGCAATGATGTCATTCCAACCCATGATGTAAGCGATGATGTCATCAATTTGTGGGACTTAGGCTTTTCATATTTTTGGGCTTGGGCCTTCCTTGTGTTGGGCTTGGGCCTGGGCTTTCCATATTTTTATATTATTATATATATTATATTTATTTTTTTATATTTTATATATATTTTTATATTAATATTTTTAAACATGCACAAAATGCATAATAATATTCAATTTAAACCATTTTAAGATCAAAATAAGGGTGAAATTATAACAAAATTTTTACAAAATTGACCGCTAATCAGTGGTCAGTTAAAGCTGGTGGAATACGAGCATGATAATCGTTATTTACATTTTTGAAGTTATGTAATCATTATTTTGATTGGAAAACAATATGTATGAACAATTGCAATAATCTATGTTATGCAATCTTATTTATTTTCATTGTGTGTGCCCTACTGTAATACCCGATATTACATGGTATTGAAAAATATATAATTTTAGGTTATTTTCAAAAGACCTCGGGTGGTCTGGGAAGCCCGAAAGTCGGCTTTGAGAATTTAATTAATAAAATTTGTCAACTCGACGACAGAGAATGCCCTAGGACTTAGATGTCCAGGGAAAAAGGCATGGGATTGGTGAGAATCCCGAGGTGAAGTTAATGACGCTGGAAGCAGTCAAACCAGGAATAATTTTTGTATAAGCCCAAATGGGTGCTTGAGACCCATGGCCGAGAGAGAGAGGGGGGGCAAAGAGCTTGAGAGCCATGGCTGAGAGTGGAGATCGGAGAAGAGAGATTGAGTGAGAAATAGATAGGCCAAGAGATTAAGAGCTTGGGCCGAGAGTGATCGAGAGAGAGAGAAAGAGAGCTAGAGTGGTTATGGCGGACATGGATAAAGGCAACGATGGCAGCCACTGAAACCGAGTAGAGTAGCACTGGAAAACTCACAGTGGAGTATAGAGGCGGCCGACAGTGAGGTCGCGAGTGTAGGCGACGACAGCGGCGGCCGTAGGCGCTGGAGTAGCTAGTTGAAGCGGCGATGGTGACACTAGAAGCAACAGCCGCGGCCATTAGTGCTAGCAGTGGTGGCAACCCACGATGCCTATCGTGTGGCAGTTAGTGACGGGTAGCAGCGGAGGCCGGAAAATGGAGGCCAAGCCAAGCGATGGCATTCTGTTGTGCTGGTACGTAAAGGCGGCCGCGCTAGAGGAAGGGAAAGAGGAAGAAGAAGCTGGAGAAGAAGGAAGGAAAGAAAAAAAAAATAGTGGAAAAGGAAAAATAAGGGAGAAAATGCCAAAAAATTTTAGAAAAATAGGAGAAAATTCTAAAAATTATTTTGGGACTCAAAAAGCATGCCAGAGGCTCGAAAATAGGGTTTTGAGCACAAAGTGGCATCCCATGAGGCAACATCGGTGTAAGCGTTTGGTCGGTTTTCTCCGGATTCGATGAGGTAAATAATTAATTCTTTTCTAGTTATTTACATTATGTTAGATAATGTAATGTGAAGTGATGGTTGGATTATGCCTGTAATTGGGGTAAATTAATATTTTCTTTTCAAGTTATTTGCATTAAGCGAGTTAATGTAGAATAATGGTTAGTTGGATGAAACCCTTAGTTGGGGTTGGTTGGATTGTCGATAGATGGTGTTTCCTGGGTGTGGCAAAAATATAAGCCCTGGATTAATGTCTGATGCTTTGGGGTTTTGTGTGGCATCTAGGTTCGACTGAAGAGGTGGTGATCCTAGAAGAGTTCGAAGTTCAGCCAGGCGAGATAAGGCTTCGAGTCAGGTGACCTCAAGGGTGGTGGTTTTGCATGCATTTGTAAACGTTTTCTTATGAGTTGCATGTAGTGGTTAACACTTGCATGATATGAGTTTTGATGTACCTGGGAAGGCGAAGCAAATATCTGATCAAGTGTGGGCCCCAATTTGAGACAATGGAGCGAAGGTAGAGGGTCGAGGAAGACCCACTCGGCATAACTAAGTGGGGTGCCACTCGGTTGCCCGAGTGGCCGAGCCCCCGCTCGGTGCGACCGAGTGGCTCCTTGTCGCTAGCTTAACCTAGCCGAGTGGGGTCCACTCGGTTAGGCCGAGAGATCCCACTCGGGGGAGCAACCGAGTGGGGGGTCACTCGGTCATGCCGAGTGACCCTCCGGGGTTGCTATTTCCTTGACGATTAGCCCGATCCAATCTAGTGACCCCCCCTCTCGTCAGCTGAATGAGCCTTGAAATTCCCGGAATGAGCCACGAGATTCTCGCCGAAAATATCGCGAGGCCTCTCTCTCTCCCCCGCTATAAATATAAGACCCTGCCTTCATCACAAGGTACGCAATTTGGAGTAATTGAAGTACAATTTTCTTATTTTCTCTCGAGATCTAACTTAAGCATCGGAGGGTTTGCGCGAGGACCCCCACCCGCGTCCTAACAATGCTCTCATTTTGTAGGCCACTCGTCACCCTCAGGTCACTCGATCAGCAAGGCCACTCGTCACCCTCAGGTCACTCGATCAGCAAGGCCACTCATCGCCCTCAGGTCACTCGGTCAACAAGGCCACTCGTCACCCTCAAGTCACTCGATCACCTTGGCTACTCGTCGCCCTCGGGTCACTCGGTCACCTTGGCCACTCGTCGCCCTCAAGTCACTCAGTCACCTTGGCCACTCGTCGCCCTTTGATCACTCGGTCACCTTGGTCACTCATCGCCCTCAGGTCACTCGGTCACCTTGGCCACTCGTTGCCCTCAGGTCACCTAGTCAGCAAGGCCACTCGTCGCCCTCAGGTCACTCGGTCACCTTGGCCACTCGTCGCCCTCAGGTCACTCGATCACCTTGGCCACTCGTCACCCTTAGGTCACTCGGTCATTTTGGGCCACCAGATCATTTTAGGCCATCAGATCATTTTTGGCCACTAGATCATTTGCCCACCAAATCATCAGCCCACCAGATCATTAGCCTTATCAGACCATCAGCTCTATCGGATTACTAGATCTGGACTTCTACGAGGTCCAATTGCTTGTCAAGATTCGCATTAGTGAAGGCACAACTCCCAAGACTCTTGCGTCTGTCTATGATTAAAAATATATTGTTGTATTTTGGCAATAACAATTGGCGCCGTCTGTGGGAAACGTAAGACGAAAATTCAACTTAAGAATGACAAACACTCGTGGACACCGACGAACTCTCTCTCAAGGCGTAGAAACACGCCTACCACCACAGAACACTCAACAACTAGGAGCTCCTCCACCCCCTTATACTGCTCAAACCCAAGGAGTTGATCGCTCCATTTCTCCAAACCAGCAGATGGGGAACCAACCAGTCCCACCTCCACTTAACATCGGCTCAGGATCACTCCCTACTAATCAAGCCGAGACCTCACGACAGCCACCACGTACGATCCCGTGGGAAGAGTATGAAGCATTGAGACAGCAACACGTTGAGGGCATGCAGGCACTTCGAGACATGGCAAGTGTACTCCAAAGTATGATGCCTGGAGGGACGTTGCCTGATACTTTGAAAAAGCTTATGCCACCTCCTAAGCCTCAGCCCTAGGTGGGGGCTGGTTCCTATCAAGAGGCCACTCCTAATTCTCATTCCCGATCTATTCCTCGACGGGAGGATAGGCCCAGATCACCACCACCAACAAGGAACCCTCATTCCGAGCCCCGAAGAAATGTAAACCCAAGAATGGAAAACAAGACCAAAAGCCCTCAAAGGCGGAGGTATCATGAAACAGTGGCCAGTACACCAACAAGACATGACAATCAAACAATAGCTAGTATGCGTGATGACATGAAAAGAGTAGTAGAAGAAGTGCTTGAGCGAAAAAAGTTAATCCCTGCAACAGAAGAGCACCAGCGTAGAAAATGTCCTTTTATTGCAGATATATTGGAGAAGCCTCTGCCTCGAAAATTCAAAATGCCACAAATCACACTCTACTCAGGAAAAGATGATCCATATGATCATGTCCAGAATTATGAGTCATTAATGATATTGCATGGGTGGGACGATGACATAATGTGTCAAGCCTTTTCCTTAACACTATCAGGACATGCTCGAACATGGTTTAACAGCCTACCAGAGGCCTCCATTTCATCATTTGGGAAGCTCAGAACGGAATTTATCAAGGCCTTTGTAATTAACAGTCGAAGGAAAAATGACGCCACCTACCTGCTCAGCATACGACAAGGGACTAAAGAATTCTTACGTCAATTTGTGGACAGATTTCGCAACGCTGCTCTTAAAGTCCCTGATCTGCCAACCCAGGTAGCAATGTCTGCCATGCTTCAAGGAACCCGTCTCCTCTCTCTCCAAGAGTCGCTTTCCTTAGACCCTCCAACGTCCCTAGCCGACTTATTTGTTAGAGCGAACCGGTATATCCTCCACACTGAAATTATGAGGAATGTGAGGGGAAATGAAGACAAAGAGAGGAAGAGAAAGGAACGTGACGGAGAAGAAAAGTTTATTCAGCGACAGGAAAGGATTAGAAGAGCAGATGCACCTAAACCACAGTTTAATCACTATGCTCGACTTTTACAACCACGATCAACTATATTGGCCACAGTAGAAGGAGAAGGACTCCTTAAACTTCCCCGCAAAGTTGACAGACCTATGGGAAAAAACCAAGAAGAATACTGTAGATATCATCAAACTCGGGGACATTCCACTGATCATTGCAGAGAATTGAAAAATCAGATTGAAATGCTTATTCGAGAAGGACACCTCCAAAGGTATGTGAGGCATGAAGGAGAAGAAAATAGGGAACCCAGGCAGAGGAAAAACAGGCGTGATGAACAAGAAAGGCAAAACCTAAGGAAACAAGAGAGGGTGGAAGAGATCGAAGGCAAGATCCTCAATTAGACAACGAGCCAACTCAACAAGCCATTCATGTTATTTCGGGAGGTGAAACTCTAGGTGGGGATACATCAACCTCCCGAAAGGCATACGCCCGTCAAGCCTACCAAGTTAATTCAGTGATGGAGGTAAGAGATGATGAAAAGCCAATCACCTTCGCCCCAACTAATCGAGGTGATATAATAGTCCCACATTGTAACACCCGGTGTAACCGGTGTTAAGAGAATAAAAAAGAAAGTAAGTAAACTTCCAAAAATACCCTTGAGAAGGTGATGGATCCTTGTGATTGAGAATGCCCATGAGAAGGGTATTTTGGTAATTTGGATAGAGAAATCCAATAAAGGGTATTTTGATAAATTAAAAATAATTCCTATGAAGAATTAGGTGTGTAAGTGAATAAAAATCCCAATTTGGTATTTATGTGGAGATATATGGGATTAATAAATTCACAAAGAGTAATTGGGAATTTTGGAATTTAATTCCATAAAGGAAATTTAATTTTGAAATAGGGAAAATGGTGGATATTAAATTATTTGAGGAGAATAATTATATTTTCCCTAAGTTGTGAATTAATGTGGTAATGCCACTTGGAGAGATGAGATTAAACTTGGAAACCAAGGTTAGTGTCTTGTTGTGACACTTGGCATTTTGTGGTTCAAGTATAATTGGGTGAATTAAATAAATACAAAAGTTATGATAATTGGTCTTGTAAGCATTTAATAAGAGGCATGATTATATGGATTAAAGAAAATCCAAAAGAAAATGGTAAATGGTCACCATTAATGCCTTGGAAAATAATGAGAGTTATTTAAATGGGAAAGAAATTATTTATGTCTCTCAAGTGTGATGGATGTGAAATTAGTCCCATTAATTTAAATGGGAAAGAAATGGAAATTAGTCACTCAATTATGAGTGAAAATGGGGAGATTAATTTAAATGGAAAATAAATATAAATTCAATGGATGAGATGTATTCTTGAATTAGGGAATAAATCCTATGGTGGGGATTTAAAGAGAAGAAATGGCATGGATTGCCATCCTAATAAAAGTGTGCTTTCTTTTAATGGTGGAGATGAAGTCTTGTAAAGACAAAGAAAATCCAATGGATGAGAGTAATCAAGACCAAAGCACATGGATTGTGCTTTCTTGTGTGGTTGGGATTTTCTTACAAAAAGCAAATGGAAATCAAGGGCTAAGATCAAGTCTTGAAATTGAGATTTCAAGACAAGGGTAGTATTTAAAGAGAAAGTAAGCCCTTGTCTCAAGTTTTTGCCATTTCAAAGAGAGAAAGAAAATGAGAGGAAAGAAGAGTTGTCTTCCAAGAAGAAGAAAGAAATGAAGAAGGAAGAAAGAAGAGAGATATGAAGAAGTCTCTCATGGAAGAAATAAATGAAGAAAGGAAGAATGTAAGTATTCTTCCTTAGGCTTGTTTAAGTTTCTTCCACTTCTTTATTTGGTAGTTTAGCTTCTTTAAATTTTGTTTTAAGGAGCTCTTAAGGAGAAGAGTGGGAAAATGAAGCTAAGTGATTCTTGAAGCTTCAAAGAAAAGAAGAGGTTCTTGAGAAAAAACAAAGGTTGAAGGCAATGAAGCAAGGAGATTTTTAAAGATTCAAAGAGAAGAATGAGGTAAGGGATGGCCCCAAGTGGTGGAGGCCTTGCATTGCATTGTAAGTAGGTTGCATAAATCTTTATGTATCTTTTTGCATGCTTTACTTGTACATGAGACCTATGGCCATGGGGGTGGGAAAGAAGTGGTAGGTTGATGCCTCAAACCATGTTGGGTTGTGAGGATGGAATGACCTAACCATGCTTGCATGCATTTGTTATTACATAGACTTGTTATGCTTGTATTTACTTTGCATATGCACCCTTATTGAGCTTAATAGCTCATGAGGTTTTTACCCTCACATGTAGGTTGTGAAAGCATGGTAAAGTAAAGGAAATGGTGGAATGGCATGTGGAAGCTTGGAAAGAAGATTCAAGTGTAGGTTATGGCTTATGGAAGCCTATGTTATTGTGTTTGAGTCATGAGATGTAAATTAACTTGATTATTAATGGTTGGTTAAAGCCTAAGATCATATGTGTATTGCATATCTTGAGAGTATTTGATTTTATATTAAGATGAGATGTTGGCTTATGGCATTTGAAGCCTAAGTTGTGATGTAAGTCTCATTGTTAAGGTATGTTGTAATAAATAAAGATTAAGAAGGGTTGTTTGAGAAATAAGGCCTTACAATGAGAAAAGTGGAGGATTTGATGCATTTGGAGGTGTGTGAAATTTCTGGAAAATTGGGAGTTGAGAAGCTCAAAAAAAAAAAAGAGAAAAAAAAAATGAAGTGAAAGAGCAGCCAGCAGCTGGCTGCTGCAGCAGGCCGCAAGGCGGCCGTGCTCGCAACCAGCCGCGCAAGCGCGCGCACGGGAGGCCGCGCGCGCAGGCGGCCGCGCGCGGGTGGCCGGGTGCGCAAGCGGCCATGCGCAGGCAGGCGCGTGGGCGCGCGCGCAAGCGAGCGCGCGAGCGGCCGCGCGCGGCATGCGAGGCCAGCCCGCGCGGCCTGCGGCCAGCGGGGCCCCGCCGGCCAATTTTTTTAAAAAAATTGGAAAAAATGGGGAATTTTGGGGCATTTCTTAATTGAATTTGGGCCCCGGAGGAATTTTCAAAATAAATGAATTTTTC
This sequence comes from Diospyros lotus, assembly GCF_014633365.1. Taxonomy (NCBI): domain Eukaryota; kingdom Viridiplantae; phylum Streptophyta; class Magnoliopsida; order Ericales; family Ebenaceae; genus Diospyros; species Diospyros lotus. The sequence continues at coordinate 20,225,509 of NC_068350.1, forward strand.
GGGCATTTTGGAGAAAAGGCCGAAATTTAAAAATTTGAAAATGGTGAGTTTTTCCTCCAAAAATTGGTGATCCATCAATGGAGTGGTTTAAATGGTGATTTTTTTGGAGCCCGATAAAATTCTTCGATAGAAAAGAATTAAATAAAATGAGAAAATGGCGATTGGGCGCCCGAAGGAGATTTTCTTTATAGCCAATGCGGTGTGGCTAAAGCCTAATTCTGCTAGTGAATCCTGGGATTCAACGAAGGGAAGGACGAGCCTAGTTCCCACCTAGGGCGTTTCTTCTTGAAACATGGTCCGCCCTTCATCAAAGACCGGGCAGGTGGACAATTCGGATAATTGTTCACGAGTAACACCCGTAAGTGGGAGCAGGGCGTTACACACATGATGATCCAATAGTTATTTCAGCAGTCATGGCTAAGCACCCCATCAGTAGAATTTTGGTAGATAGTGGCAGTTCTGTCAATTTGATCTACTGGAACTATTTTGAGCAAATGCATTTATCTCATGATCGATTGAAGAAAGTGTCCTTGCCCCTGTATAGCTTCACTTGAGAAGCGGTCCTAGTTGCAGGATCTATTCAGCTACCTATTATGCTTGGGAAGACCCTCAACTCGTAACTCGGCAAGTGAATTTTATGGTGGTTAAAACCTCCTCGGCGGCATATAACATGATTCTAGGCCGCCCCTTACTCAATGATCTGAGAGCAGTAGTGTCCTCATGTTACTTATTGATGAAATTCCCCACCCCCGCCGGAGTGGGGCAAGTTCGAGGAGATCAGAAGAAGGCACGAACTTGTTATGTGTCGTCCACAAAAGGAAAAAGAGCTGAAGAAACCTTATCTATAGCAGAAAAGACCATACATAAATCCTTGGAAGAAGGAGCCGCACGTAAACCCCAACCTGTTGAAGAATTGGAAGCAGTACATCTGAGTGAATCAGATTTTGAGAAAGTAGCATATGTGGGGTCCCAACTTTCAAAACATATAAAAGAAGAGATTGCAAGATGCTTGTAAGAAAATTCAGACGTATTTTCTTGGAAACCAAAAGATATGCCAGGAATCAGTCTAGAAGTGATATGTCACCACTTGAATGTGGATCCCCAGTTCAAGCCAGTTCGATAGAAGAAGCAAAACATTGCCCCTAACAAACTGCAAGCATTGGAAGAAGAAGTTGATAAATTACTAAAAGCGGGCTTCATTCGAGAAGTATTATATCCAGAATGGTTAGCCAATGTTGTTATGGTCCAAAAGTCCAATGGAAAATGGCGTGTATGCGTAGATTTCACTAATCTCAATAAAGCATGCCCCAAAGACTCATACCCACTACCTCGGATCAACCGTCTCGTAGATGAAACATCTGGATACCAGTTTCTAAGCTTTTTGGATGCTTTCTTGGGGTACCACCAAATAATGATGTACCATCCGGACCAGGAGAAGACGTCGTTTATCACTGAAAATGGGACATACTGCTACCAAGTCATGCCTTTTGGACTCAAGAATGCTGGAGCCACTTATCAGCTCATGGTGAATAAAGTCTTTAAAAAATTGCAGGGCAACACAATGGAAGCATATGTTGACGACATGATCGTGAAAAGTCGAGAGGATGAATCCCATGTAGAAAAGCTAGCACAGCTACTCAGAGTCTTTAGATAGTACAAGATGCGGTTAAATCCAACGAAGTGTGCCTTTAGAGTACAGTCTGGAAAATTCTTGGGATACATGATCACACAAAGAGGAATCGAGGCAAACCCTGAGAAAATTCAAGCAATACTGGATATGGAGCCACCAGCATCAACTAAGGAAGTTCAGCGATTGACAAGACGAATGGCAGCTCTCGGACGTTTTCTCTCCAAGTCAGCTGAACGAGAACTCCCCTTCTTGCGAACATTAAGAGCAGGAAAAAAGTTTGAGTGGACAGAACAATGCCAAAAGTCATTTGAAGCATTAAAGGAGTATTTGAAAGAAGTTCCCCTATTAACACGACCAGAAACTGGAGAGACGCTATACTTATACTTAGGGATAAGTGATGAAGTTGTAAGTGCAGTATTAATCAGGAAAGAGGGACAAGTGGATCAGCCAATATATTATGTCAACAAGGTATTACAGGGCCTCGAGACACATTATCCCGTGGCAGAAAAAATGGCGTTAGCACTGTTAAACACATCCAGAAAGTTGAGGCCATACTTCCAGGCTCATTCGATCATCGTACTTACAGATCACCCTTTACGAAGTATTTTGCAAAAGCCCGAATGTTCCGGTCGCCTTACCAAATGGTCCATTGAGTTAAGTGAATATGATATCCAGTATCAACCTCGACAAGCTATAAAAGGACAAGTGTTGGCTGACTTTATTGTGGAATGTACACACTCTAGTAAAGTAGGAGAAAATGAGCAGGCAGAATGGTTGTTGTTTGTTGATGGAGCATCTAGTTCATAGGGAAGTGGCACTGGGATAGTACTCGTATCCCTTGAGGAAGAAACGTTAGAGTATTCTCTGCGATTTGCTTTTCCAAGTACCAACAACGTAGCTGAATATGAAGCATTAATTGCTGGAATAAGGATAGTAACGAAATTGGAACACGATTGGTTGCTCATAGTGATTCTCAGTTGATTGTACAGTAATTTCAGGGACAATATGAAACTAGAGAGCAGATAATAACTCAATACTTGTGCAAAGTAAAAGACTTGGCCCAAACATTTTAGAGTTTTCAATTAACACAAATAAATAAATCGCTCAATGGACATGCTGATGATTTGTCTAAACTAGCATCCACTAGAGAGACAACAGGAAGAGCAGTATTTGTGGAGAAGCTACATCAACCAAGCATCGAAGAAAAAGAGGTATCATGCGTTGAGACAGGAGTGGACTGGAGATCACCCTTCTATCGTTACCTCACTAGCAATGAAATACCAGATGATCCACAAGAAGCAAGAAGACTTAAGACGCGGGCTTCAAGGTTTACCATCATAGACGGGATATTATATAAGCGAGCTTGCACTACACCTCTTCTCAAATGTTTAGGCCCTCAAGAGGCCGAATATACCCTGGCAGAAACTCATAGTGGAATGTGTGGAGAACACTTGGGAGCAAGAGCCCTAGCAACCAAAATTTTGAGAGCTGGTTTCTTTTAGCCCACACTAAGGTCAGACGCATTAAAGAAAGTCAAATCATGTGACAAATGTCAACGACATGCTCCAGTTCAATCTGCCCCAATATCTCAACTACAACCTGCATTCCAGCCTATACCATTCGCTTAGTGGGGTTTGGATATTCTGGGACCTTTCCTTCAAGCACCTGAGCAAAGAAAATTTTTAATAGTGGCTACAGACTATTTCACCAAATGGATTGAAGCTGAAGCATTGGCCACTATTACAGCACGAAAGGTAGAGGCAATGGTATGGAAAGACATTGTGTGCCGGTTTGGAATACCAAGGATTATCGTTACGGATCATGGGAAGCAATTTGATTGTGACTCCTTTAGGAAATTTTGTGACAACCTAGGGATCCAACTAAGATTCGCTTCAGTGGCGTACCCCCAAGCTAATGGACAAGCTGAGGTCAATAATCGAACCATATTGCATAGCCTAAAAACTCGACTTGAAGGAGCCAAGGGCACATGGGCCGACGAGCTACCCACCATTTTATGGGCTTACCGAATGACTAGTCGAGTCGCTACTGGAGAAACTCTGTTCAATCTTGAATATGAGACAGAGGACTTAATTCCCATTGAAATTTCAGCTAAGTCCCCAAGACTGATGGCATATGAGGAAGAGGACGGTGCGAGGAATTCTGAAGCATTGCGAGAAAATTTGGATCTGATTGGAGTAGAGGGATAATACTGCCATGAAGATAGCTGCATATCAGAGAAGAGTCGCCAGTTATTTCAATTTGCGGGTTAAGAACAGACCCATGAAAGAAGGAGATTTAATACTTCGAAGATCTGTTGTAACTAACGTGCTAAGGGATGATGGAAAGTTACGAGCAAATTGGGAAGGGCCATACCGCATTCTAAAGCTGATTGGTCCCAACACTTGCATTTTACAAACTCTTTCGGGAGACACCATGGGAAAAACATGGAATTTGAACTATCTAAAGTTGTATACGAATGATGTACCTAAGAAAATATCTGCAATAATATAAGTCCTAAATGGGACCGTGGACATAGGCACATTTAGCCGAACTCCGTAAAATGCTTGCGTGCGCATGGTTGTCTTTTTATTTACATCTACGGAAAAGGAACTCACACACGATCGAGCCCGTTGCACCGCCTATGGCCCAACAATAAGGTAAAATACGATCGAGCCCGTTGCACCGCCTATGGCCCAGCAACGAGGTAAAATACGATTGAGCCCGTTGCACCGCCTATGGCCCGGCAACAAGGTAAAATACGATCGAGCCCGTTGCCCAGCCTATGACCCAGCAACGAGGTAAAATACGATCGAGCCCATTGCACCGCGTATGGCCCGGCAACGAGATAAAATACGATCCAGCCCGTTACACCGCCTATGGCCCGGCAACAAGGTAAAATATGATCGAGCCTGTTGCCCCACCTATGGCCCGGCAACGAAGTAAAATACAATCGAGCTCGTTGCACCACCTATGGCCTGGCAACGAGGTAAAATACAATCACACCCATTGCCCCGCCTATGGCACGGCAACGAGGTAAAACGCAATCGAGCCCGTCGCCTCGCCTATGGCCCAGCGACGAGGTAAAATGCAATCACACCCGTTTCCCCGCTTACGGCCTGGCAACGAGGTAAAATATGCTCAAGCTCGCCACTCCGTGCATGATCCGAGAACGAAAGAAAAGTCTTGGCCTCGTATCACTAAAGTCAGCAATAAAAGAATAAATCAAGCAATAAGAGCGGAGCATGTTGGGTAGGGCAAAAAAGAAAATACTCATTGATAAAGCAATAGCTCTCCTTACAAAATAAAAAAAAAGGAGAGAGAAACAGCGAAAAACAAACTACAATGAGGATCTACTCGCGGGAGCGAGACTTGCGAGAGGAACGCTTAGTAGACCCAAACGATACAACAGGAATCTCAGGAGACACTGTGGGAAGTTCCCCTTCCTCAACCTCGGCCGTGTAAGGGACATCTTCAACAACTATGCTGGCAGCGCTTAACCTTGTGCATTTATTTCAAAGAAACACATACAAAATAAACAAAGAAGAAACAATCATGCAGGCACAAGGCATTTATACTCGCCAGTGTACGAGTGTGCACTGTAGCACAATTTAATTTTCTGGGTAAGTCCAGGTCGAATCACTGGGAGATCAAAACGGAAATGAAAGCAGCGAAAAATCTTTATGTGCTAAACAGGTTTGTCAGACCAATTCAGCTGAATGACTTGTTTTTCAAGATTAAAAATAAGATATTTATGTATGGAAGACAATCTTAGGACAAAGCAATTTATGTGCTAGCCCACTGATTTACCAAAGAGATATCAAAATGTTAACATCGACTGATTTAAATTGAGGTTATGCAGTTAACTGTATCCCAAGATGATAATAGTTCTAAGTTAAGCACTCTCCATACATGGCATGAGAGAGTCTGGATTAAGCAACTATCATAAATTGAAATACAGATTAACACACATTTGAGATCTGATAAGTAACCACAACTCAAGGTCATGATAGTTCTTGGCTAAGCACTCTCCATACATGGCATGAGAGAGTCTAAATTAAGCAACCACCATAAATTGGATCGCAGATTAATCATTCCAGCTTGAGTATGAAACCATTTCCAGTTTAAGTAACCTCCATACATGGCATGGAGACTATAAGTTAGACTTATGTTTCAACTCAAACCCAAAGATTCAATACACACATTTCTCAATTCAAATAAGCATTCTGTTAATTCAATCAGAGTTCAGCTCTCTTGGGCAAGCAGTGGCACTGGACACAGTCCTTGCCTTGGCCCAAGCTTAAGCTTAGCCACACATCTCCAACTAAAAACTAAAGAGGCAGGAAGTAAAATGCTGGAATGTAAATACAGAAATTAAAATTACAGAAATATAAATGAATAGTTAAAGAACATTACAGAATGTAAACAAGCATTAAAAGAAATTGCAGAATATAACTAACAAAAAATGAAGAACACTGTATTGATGAAACAAAGTAAATGAACAACACTATTGGAATGAAAGAAAACAAAGAAAAAAAATAGAACGTAAACAATGCTCTCTTCCCCTTATTCTGGTTAAATGGCGAATAGGGTTCCTCCCCTTGCTGAAGTTGACGATGGATATATATGTGTGTATATATTCTGCAAATGGCCTTAGTCAAAGAAGAAATTACGTCGCATGCCACCACGTTCATTTACGCATGCTCTGACAAAAGATCGCATGCTGAAGCTGCTGTGCGCCTGCTGATTCCCCGAGCCAGGCTTCCTTTTTAATTCCAATTTAATTTCATGGGCTGCTTGGAGTTGGGCCTTCTTTTTACTTTGGACTTTGATGAGCCTCCAAGTCCACGCATGTTGCTTCCAATTCAAGTGAATATATGTTATATATTATATATTATATATGCTTTTATGGTATATTATAAGCCATGCACGCATGTATATGTATGGAATATATACATGTTTTATATTTTATATAAGTATTATATTTATATATATATTATATTATATTTATTTTATTATTACTATTTATATATATATATTATATATATGTATATATTATATATATTTTTATATTAATTTTTTTAAATCTGCATATAACCACAAATTGCATATAAATATTCAATTAAAACCAATTTTAAGATTAAACTATAGGTATAAATATAACAAAATTTTGACATTTTTGAGCATCAATCATGCGCCAAGATCCTCTTCAATGGCTCCGGGGTCGACCGCCATGCCTTCTTCCCCACGATTGAAAGGAAACGGATCCCAGGGGCCCGTCAAATTTTCCAAATCATCCACTAAATAAGAGTCCAAGTAAGAAGAAGGACTCATAGGCTCATTCGGCTCATACTGACGCCAATCTACTTGATGAGACTCCTCAACCTCGGGAGTAAGAAAAAGTTCAGGAAAAGTCTTTCCCGGACGCTGAGATTTTAAATGGGCACGTGCTAGATAAAATCCATATTTCAGAAAGCCTGAAACATATTTCCCCTTCCTATCTTGGCAATCGGTTGAGAGACGATATTCCTTCACTGCTTCAGCCCGAATAGCACGAGCATCCTTACGACTTATCTTCAGTTCTGACAGGCGTAGAGAGTGTTCCTGCAAAAGTGTTTCATGTTGCATCATCAACCCAACATTCTTGTGTTCTTCAGCTTCTAGCTTAGAGCGCAAATCTTGAATTTCCCCTTGAAGGCCCGAGGTACCAACAGCAACCTCGGACAACCAATCATGCATACGCCCAATCTCTGCCTCTGCATTCTTCTTCCCGAACTCCGCCTGACGAGCACGACCCTTTAGCTCTTGACGCTCTTCGTTCCAGGAAGATTGGCGTTTCCTCCAGTCTGACATTTGGACCTCGACTTGTTCACGATATGCCCTGTCCCTAGCATTGGAGGCAACGATCCCTTGGATCCCTTGCACTAGGAGCTGCTCCACTTCATCCCTAGTCTGGGCATAATTACTGCCAATAAATCGTCGTTCATCTCGAGGAAGAATGGTAGAATAAATGAGACGAGCGCCAATCCCTGGTTCAGTAATGGAGTCTGTCTCTAATACCCTGGGGGAAACTTCAAAGTCCCAACCACTAAGTTTCGTACCATCCCCAAGAATCATAGTATGTCTCACATCGCCTAGAATGGGAAGTATAAGAGGTGGTCTCAATGATTTGTCGCCTTTAAGACGGCGACAATCCTTCCTATTAAGAATTACAGGATAGCGACATTCTTCTTCCACTCGGGCCATGTCACCAATAAACCGAGAAGACGAGCTTCGCCCCCCTCGAGAATTAGGAGCAGGAGATGGAATGTCAACGGCCTCTTCATGAGAAAGAGGAATTGATGATGGGCTTTCCGTATGAAAAGGAATTTCAGCACTCGAATGGTCACTTCTCGGACGACGTTGCCTTTCCACCCCAATGGGAGAAACACTAGCAGGCCTGCATGACCGAGGAGGACGAGAGCTCGTAGATCCCTTGGCACCATGGGTAGAAACCCCGACCGTTGTCGCAACACATGCCTCCTTTTCACGGTGACGTCTACGTAACTCCATCAGCCTACTCAATCTAGCCATTTCTGCAAAAATCAATACAAAGCATTTAATGTGGAAAAATAATGCAATAATGGAACAAGGAAGGCAATGAGAAAAGATATTCTACCCCCAGGAGTGTTTTCCTCCTGAGGATCGAAAGAAGGATACGAAGACAATTCGGGCATTTCCATCTCCTTCTCCCCGACTTCTTCCATTTCTCGATTGGATAGCGTAGAAGATTGAGGAGGAGCAGTTGGCGCCACAACCCCCCAACCCGCGATTCTGAAATTTTCCAAAGTCAGGAGGCTCATCAACTCAACAAGACCTGGCACCATTAACATCCCTACCAAATGACGATATACGCCCCGAACTTCCTTGCAGGGAGGAAACCCTTGGCTAGCGTCCTGATGATTCTAGTGTAAGGGAGCATTCCAACTAGGCGGAGGCTCTATCACCACCCATCGCTCTTCAAACCGATTGATCTTGTAGGAAGAGCGCTGAACAACTCGAAGCCCGACACCTTCTAGAGTGTATAAAAGGTGCGATCTTTGCTAGCTTTTCGTAATCGGTAGAAGCAATTGAAGAGCATCAAGAAAGGAACTAAATCCCTCTAATGATAAAGCACAGAAAAGCCTACCATCTGGGCCCAACCATTAGGGTGAAGTTGAGCAGGAACAATCTTATAGTGACGCAACCACGCCATGGCAAAGGGTAGAAGAGGAAAGTGGAGTCCCACCTCAAACGAAGCAAAGTGAACGCCAATGGAGCCTTCATCTACTTGGGAGGGGTCCGGCTCATCAAGACGAGGATATCTCACCATAAATCTAGAAGGGGTGGCATCATAAACCTTCTCAAAAGCCCCATACCGGAGATGAGAGCTTGAAGTGGCAGGAATGTGCGCGGGGACGGGGGGTGATGCCGGTCTCCTCCTCGACATATTGGAAAAGATTTAAAAGTGTTAACTTGTTAAGTTAAGGAAGACAGAGGATCACGGTAAGCAAAATACCTACACGTAAAGCAAAGAGTATCAGTACAAAGACAAAGAAGAAGCAAGCGAAGAGGCAACAAGTGATCAAAGGCATATAAAGGTGCCGAGAGACCAGGACCACTCGGTCATGACCGAGTGGCCTCGGCCAAAAATAAGCCACTCAGTCATGACCGGTATGACCGAGTGGCCCCCCAGTCACACGTCATGGCCACTCGGTCATGACCAAGTGGCCCAGTGAGCACTAGCCAGTGATGAAAATGAGATGTGGCCCGAAAACGCACCAAGACTTGAGAGAATTTGAGTTTTGAAGACACCACGGCTGATCCTTATGGAAATTAAATGAAGACTTGAAGCCCTATTAATAGGGGCTCAAAAGGTAAAAAAGCCGAAGCTGTTGGACGAATACAGAAAATGAAGAGCAAATATGCATAAATGATCTCCCGAAGATAAGCAAAATACGGCAAAAACTGCACCAAAATTTCCCGGGACCTTATGCTCTTTTACCCGACCCCTTGGCTAAAAAAGCAGGGAGCAATTGATGTACCTGGGAAGGTGAAGTGGATATCTGATCAAGTGTGGGCCCCAATTCGAGACGATGGAGCAAAGGTAGAGGGTCAAGGAAGACCCACTCGGCATAGCCGAGTGGGTGACCACTCGGTTGAGCCGAATGGACACCCCCACTCGGCATAACCGAGTGGCCGAGCCACCTCTCGGTGCAACCGAGTGGAGGGCCACTTGGTTGTGCCGAGTGGCGCCTCGTCCCTAGCTCGGCCTAGCCTAGTGGGGTCCACTCGATTAGGCCGAGAGATCCCACTCAGGGGAGCAACCGAGTGGGGGGTCACTCGGTCATGCCGAGTAACCCTCCGGGGTTGCTATTTCCTTGACGATTAGCCCGATCCAACTGAGTGACCCCCCCCTCTTGTCAGCCGAATGAGCCTCGAAATTCCCGGAATGGGCCACGAGATTCTTCCCAAAAATATCGCGAGGCCTCTCTCTCTCCCTCGCTATAAATATGAGACCCTGTCTTCATCACAAGGTACGTAATTTGGAGTAATTGAAGTATAATTTTCTCATTTTCTCTCGAGATCTAACTTAAGCATCGGAGGGTTTGCGCGGGGATCCCCACTCGCGTCCTAACGGTGCTCTCGTTTTGTAGGCCACTTGTCACCCTCAGGTTACTCGATCAGCAAGGCCACTCGTCGCCCTCAGGTCACTCGGTCAGCAAGGCCACTCGTCACCCTCAGGTCACTCGGTCAACAAGGCCACTCGTCGCCCTCAGGTCACTCGGTTAGCAAGGTCACTCGTCGCCCTCAGGTCACTCAGTCACCTTGGCCACTCGTCGCCCTCAGGTCACTCGGTCACCTTGGCCACTCGTCACCCTCAGGTCACTCGGTCAACAAGGCCACTCGTCGCCCTCAGGTCACTCGGTCAGCAAGGCCACTCGTCGCCCTCAGGTCACTCGATCACCTTGGCCACTCGTCGCCCTCAGGTCACTAGGTCACCTTGGCCACTCGTCACCCTCACGTCACTCGGTCAGCAAGACCACTCGTCGCCCTCGGGTCACTCGGTCACCTTAGCCACTCGTCGCCCTCAGGTCACTCGATCACCTTGGCCACTCCTCACCCTCAGGTCACTCGGTCATTTTGGGCCACCTGATCATTTTAGGCCACCGAATCATTTTAAGCCACCAGATCATTTACCCACCAGATCATCAACCTTATCAGACCATCAACTCTATCGGATTACTAGATCTGGACTTCTACCAGGTCCAATTGCTCGTCAAGATTCGCATCAGTGAAGGCACGACTCCCAAGACTCTTGCGTCTGTCCGTGATTAAAAATAGATTGTTGTATTTTGGCAACAACAAGTTCTAATGTACCTATGGCCATATGGAGGACTAGTGTTATGGGAAGAGTTGGTTGATACCTTAACCTATGGAAGTTATGAGGGCATAAAAGACTACCCATGTTGCATTGCATGCTCTCTCATGTTTCATTTACTTATGCATTGCACCCTTATAGAATATTTATGACTCATAAGGTTTTACCTCATGTTATAGATATTGCAAGTCTAGATGTAAGTAAGGATGGTGTCGAGGGCTAATAGGGTGACTAGCAGAGTTGCCCAAGTTGTGTGTTATGCATTTATCATCTATGTATTCATGTGATTGAATATAAATGTTGTTGAGCACTGGATGGTATCTAGTTTGTTGTAATCATCATAGTGTGATAGGTGATTGTGAGATTGTTTGATGTATATGGCTTTAGTTAGTGGAGCCAAGTTTCGGATCAGGTAAAGATCGGAAAGGTATGTTCCCATAAATCCCCAGTACTCGGTGGATGTTTGATGCGCTAGTTTTGTGCCTGGGTCACCTTTGGCTTGCTGTGAGACGAGCTGAAGAAATGTGAAGCTCACTCGGGTTTCGGGTCTCATTCCGCTATGTTTCCTTGTTTGAGTTTGGGATCGATTCCTCAAGTGGAGCGAATGGAAGAACGAAGCCTAGTGCCTACCTAGGGCGTTTCTTGTTGAAACATAGTCCAACCCTTCAGTTGTTAGTTTGTCGTGTGAGTAATTTGGTCGATTATTCATCGGTGGTGCCCGTAAGTGGGAGCGGGTCGTTACACCTACTTAGCTTAAGTCCATCAATCTTGTTAGCTAATTAGGCAAGACTAGGGTTCTGGGATTTTTGTGAGCACATGAAGATTGTTCTTTGAGACACTGAATGTGTTGAACTTACATATGGAAAAAAAGGTCCTGGTAATTCCTTATAATGACACACCCAACAAGGCAAGGTGTTATAATACCCTTCAAGGTCTCCTAAATTGATGCCATCTGGTGGCCCAAAACCCTTTTCAAGGCCACCTGGAGATAACCATCAGGGTGTCCCACCCCCCATAGACTTATCTAGGCCTTCCGGCCTCCCTAAGGCACTCCCCAAAAGAGTCTTCGGGTTTAACTGTGGGTCCCACCATTTTGTCTATAAATACTCGCCTCTTCAAAGACAAACGAACCTTTTTGGACTTTGAGACCTTTTGGATTCCTTTGGAACTTTGGGACTTTTCTTAGATCTTTTGGCTCCATGGACCCTTGGACTTATTTCATACATTTGTCCCAACACTCAATTTCTCTCTCAAAAACCTATTCGGAAACGCAAATATCCCTTCAAGACACGTAATAGACATACACTTGCATCATACATCATACTTCGGACTACTATCTGATTTAGGCATTAGAGGGCCCACATGGTGGAGTCTCTCACGTGCCTATCTAACTTTCATATGTAACCGCGGGCTAAGTCACAGCCTAGCTCACCTGAAGGACCGGAAGCCTTATCTCCAGAAGACCCATTAGGATCCCTTCCTCTTAATCCCCTGAAGGCCCATCCGAGTAGCACATCCGAAAGCCCCCAAGGACCTATCCGGGTTCCTGTCGCATCAAGTTCTGGCTTTGACCCGTTTCAAATCCGTTTGATCTCGCTCGTGACATCTCGGACCCTCTATCGTGGTGAAAAACTCTATTCCGATTATTTTTAAAATAAATAAATTTAATTATTGTAATTAGACAACAACATATACTTAGTCAAAATTTAAATTTTTTTGATAATTTATGTTATATGTTATTAATTTGTATATAATGATGTATTAAAACGGTATTATGGTAGGATTACTTTTTGTCCCGTATTAGGGGTAAGAGCTTGGACAAAAAAAAATTTCGAAATTATCCAAAACGAAGGGAAAGAGTCGCTGAGAAGTCGCGGAGAGGAAAACGACTCTCTCTCTCTCTCTCTCTCTCCTTCCTGTACGTGGAAATAGAGAGAGGGATTTCCGAGAGGTTCATCAGAAAATTCATTGTTCAATCCAGAGAGATATACACTACACACATATATAGTACAGAGAGAGGGAGGGAGACGGAAATGGATCAGATATTGAACAAGGTGGGATCGTACTGGATAGGGCAGAAAGCCAACAAGGAGATCAACTCTGTCGGTGAAGATATTAATGTAAGACCTCCCCTCCCCCGCCTTCTCTCTCTCTCTCTCTCTCACGCACGAAATGCTAGCAAATTGTTTACAATTGTGCTGATTTGGTGTTACAATTGTTTGTTTTTGTTTTATCCCCCTCAATCTAGGGCTAAGTTAGGTTTTCTTGATTGATCTAGGAGAATTGGGAAAGCTAACATTTTCTTCTGATGTAATAAGTGGTTTTTGTGTCAAATTCTGTCTGAATCATTTTTGTACCTCCTTCCTAGGGAATTCCTTAAACACAGGTTTTTGAAGGCTCTCACGATCAAATTTTCTAAGTCATCCGTAAGGTATAGGTTAATAATATATATGGATAAGAGGTTAGGACTCGAGATTTTTGATTTAGCGAAAAATTCAGGAGAATACTTGCATTGAGCCATGAACCAGCAAAAGGTGGAATGGTTGAGATTCATATTTACTAGTATTTAGGCCAGGAGGTTTTGGGAACTGCTCAGTTATCCATTTCAAAATAATTTGGCAAATGATACTTGAAATTGTAAAGGAAGTTTTTGTTTAATTTTAGTAAATCTGTGTGTCTGAGTAATCTCTCAACTATTACAGGTTGCCAGAAGCTTCTAAAAATCTCTATGTTTTCAACCCTTCACTTTTAACGTACATAACCCATTTGAATTTGAATGAATTTGCGAGGCAAGGCAATTGACTTATAATTTATATTCACGGACATGATACCAGTGAATGCATTAATCTAGCTTAACATTGCTAACTACATGTTAGATATTCCTGAGTTCAAAAGGAACTAGGAATCATGGCTGCAATTGGTTATTGAAGTGAAAGGATATGCTTATCAAATAAATGGGATATGATGTATTACTTTACAATTGGATTGTGGTGGTGATGTAGACAATATAGCTAGTGTCTAAAATGAACTTCAACATCTGAATCAAAAGACATTGAACTCATTTCACTCCTCAAGAGTACTTGTTAGTGACATGTTCATTAAGGTGAAATGCATTTAACTTGTTTTACCTAAGACTAGTTGTGACTTTTGAGCGCCGTACTCATTACTTATATTTTCTAATTTTAATTAGCAGCATGTGTATGAACAATAACTCTGATTTTTTTCTCCATTTTTCAAAATTGGGCTTTGTGTGATTGTATTTCCAAATTCTTTTTTGAATTTAATGTTCACCTTTATTCCTATGACCAGTCATTGTCCACCAGCATTGAAGGAGGAGCAAAATGGTTGGTTAACAAAATCAAAGGTTTGTTTATGCATATGCACTTTCTTGAGCCTGTTTCTGATATTATTCTGCATAGTGAAGATGTGTTGTATGTGTTGTCCATTATTTATGAGATTATTCTTGTCGATTCTGCTTCAACATTTGCTCCTAGCTTGTACAATGGTGCTTCTGAAAAATGAAACATGTTTTCTGTGCAAAATAATTACTTGTTAGCATCTAGTTTCATTTCACCAATTACAAAACTATAATCGTCTCAGCATGTTTTGGGCATTAGATCATTGCAAATTGTAGTTGTGGGATAAGGTCCCCTCTGGCAATCTACCCCATTAACTCAAATTTAGCTGTCTCAGTGATGTTTTTCTGAATTTTGTAATGAGCGAGAACTAGTGACTTGAGAGTTTTTGATGATTTTATAGGAGCGGAGCCAAAATTTTGATTCAGTGGGGGCGAATTTAAATACAAAAAATATAATTTTAAAAATAAGACAATAATGATAATATTAAAATGCAAAAACTTTTTACAATTGTTTCTTATGACTTTTTACACTTTGATAACACCATATAATGACTTCATTATCAATTTTATTAAATATATTATTTTCAACATATACAACTAAACTATCATTCATCCATTGGTCTTCAATCATATTACGTAATCGATTCTTCACAATATTCATTACAAAAAATACTCTTTCAACTGTTGCAGTAACAACTGAAAGAAAGAAAATTGAGTGGGTATTGGGAAAAAAAAAAGCAAGAAATAGGATAAATTTGGAAATTAAATGGATTAAGACTTAGGACTTAGTGGATTTGGATCATTTGACTTATTTAGGCTAAGTTTTAATACAATAATTTTAAATTAATTTTACAAATTGGACTTAATTAAAAATAATATAAAATTAAAAAAAAAATTAAGATCTGGCCCAGTGGGGGGCAGTTGCCCCCACTGGGCCTCACTTGGCTCCGCCCTTATAACGATGTGTTTTTCTTTTGTAAAAAGACATGTCTTATGACCACCATGTTATTGATCATTGTAATGCATAACTACATTCAACAGTGACCAAGTGTTCTTTGGTGATATCTCCCTTGGTGATTTAAATTAAACCATGCGGCAGGAATGTATGCAATATCCTCCACCTAGGCACTCCACCTTCGCCTTTCACCATGAAAGCTTCTTGGTAAAGCCCGAAACTCCATTGGCTGAGTTCTACATCATTGTCCATCAAATGCAGAACAGAATGCATTTGCTAATGTTATCACTAAAACATTAAATTGACTGACCTCGGTCAGTTCTAAAGTGGAATCCAGAACAAAATCAATATAACTTTAAACTGAATGAGCAAAAATAACTTTCAATTTGCAAGTGGCGTGAATTCTATAAGATTTCGTCCTTATATTGGTTGGAGCATCTATTATATTGCACAAGAATGAAGATTAAGTTATAACGAAGGACAAAAAAGCATATCATGCTACCAAATAATTGGTTCTCTCATTCTTTTGCCTTTAGCTTCCGCTTATTTCTTTGTCTCATGCATGGTAGCTGTGGACCTTTTCATCATGGTACAACTGCAATGCCATAAAGAAATGAACAAGTGGCTCATTCTCTCTATGTATCTTTGAACAAGTGGCTTTTACTGTCTATTCATCTTTTTTCGTGCCTCAAATATTCTCCTCCTTTCTTTCTCTCCATAACTCGACATGTTACCCATATTATTTTCACAAATAGAAGTAAACTACAAGCCATGCAGAAAAAGAGCAACCACCTCATTCTCCTCCCCCCCCCCCCCCCCCCCCCACAGCAGAAAAAAAGAAGATTAAAAATAAAAATAAAGCCTTCTATGTTTTTTGAGGAGACTGTCAAGAGAATATCTCCTCATTTCAGACATATCTCCTCATTTCAATTTTGTATGCACTGCATCGGGATTTTGCAGGTGTGGTTCTGGTGCATAGGAGGAAATTAATTTTTCTCTACTATTTCTTGAATATCTAAATATACTTGTACTGTATCAGTTAAAGACACATTTAAACCTTAAAAGGTGTTTTATGCTTTTATGTTCTTTTTAGTTATTTTGACATGTAACTAATCTATTAAATTTATCCCTTCTAAAACTTTTTTTTTTCTTTTGAGAAATATAAAATTCTCCACCATCTTTTGATTTACAAGGGAACATTTCCAAAAGAGATACAATCACATTTGTTAAGTGAGGATACTTGTATTAGATAATCAATATGTATTTCAGGTCCTCCTGCATATATGTTTGAGTCTGATACCATGTTTACATTATTGTAGAAGCATTTTGACAATGCATGAAGTAAGTAATATCATATAATGTAGATTAAATTTTATAAGTAAGCAGACTTGTTTTTTTAATTTTAATAACTATAATAATTTTAGCAATAAATCTGTCACAGCATACTAAAATGCATTAGTACCAATGTGTATCACACAATGGAAAAACAATAATGCTGGCTAATATGGGACTAATATCCGTGCATGATGTCAAGCATGGGTTTGCTTATGGTTGTGCAGTTCTTCCCATATTGCCATTATAATTCTTCATTGTCATCTTCTTTATGATTGCCATGCTATGTAAGTCTTCGAGGGATTGGCGTTGATTTTGTTTGTGGGTCGCAGTGTTTGTGGTGTTGGGAATGTGTCATTGATGAAAACTGATCCTTGTTATTTACAAGAACATGTCAAACCTTAATCCCACCACGTAGGGTTGGGTACATGAATTAGGTTGTTTGTCATTTTTATCCATAGCCTTATTTTCTATAAGGTCCTTATAACTCATATCATAATAAAAAGTCTCTCACCAAATTTTTCTTGATCTGCCTCTATCGCTTTTGGTAAATATTTGTTTCATTCCACCACTCTCCTCTTAGAAGCCTCTATTGGTCTTTTTCTTTTATAACTATGCCATCTTAATCACGTCTTAAACATCTTATCTTCAAGAGAAATCACTCTTTACTTATTATGAATAATCCTATTTTTAAATTTATCTCTTCTTATGTGCTTATACATCCATTTTAACGTCATCATCTCTATTACACATAATTTGCACATTGTGGCTTTATTACCCAATATAGCATATGCTATACAACATAGCTAGTCTTACATCTATCTTCTAAATTTTTCTTTTAACTTTAACAGAATCTTACTATTACATAAAATATCAGATGCAGTCTTCCATTATAAGTATTTTATCTCATTCTATGGATAGCATTCTCATTAATTTCTCTATCCTTTTGGATGATTGATCTACTATATTTGGACTAATCTTTTCGTGGTATTCTCATTAATTTCTCTATCTTTTTGGATGATTGATCTACTATATGTGGACTAATCTTTTTGTGGTATGACTTGATCTTAAAGTTTTATTATATCATCATTCACACTTATATTTTTGTTGAACTTATTTTTCATATATTTGATTTTCAATTTGCATAACATAACACCTCTAGATTATAAACTATTCTTCCATATCTCAAACTTAGTGTTGATGCCCTCTTTTGTCTCTTCCATCAACATAATGTCATCTAGAAATCAAATACAACAAAGAATCTTTGCATATATATGTTTAGTAAGTTTATCTGTTATTAAGGCAAAGGTAAAGACTTAATACATACCTTTACTGTAAGAGACTCGGTATCTTCTCCACATGTTCTGATATGTGTTTCTTCTCCATGATACATGTATGTAAAACTTGTATTTAAGCTATTTGTACTCATTTCTTCTCTAAAACCCTCTATAACACATTTCTAAGAACTTTGTCATAATCTTTTTCTAAATCTAAAAATACCATATTTAATTTTTTTATTGTTTTTCTCTATACCTTTTCATTAGGTATAGTTTTCACTCTTGACCTACTAGGTATAAACCAAATTGGTTTTTCGACATCTTGTATTCTCTTGTTAATCTTTGCTCAATCACTCTGCTGAAGTTTTTTAATGTCACTCTTAAGCTTGATTCCTCTATAATTTTCACAACTTCAGACTATTTATAAATTGGAGTAAATGCTCTTCTTTCAACCATCTTTCATCCTCCTTGATTTAAGGATCTCACTTAATAATTTCATTAATAAACACTTCCCTCTTCTCCCATGCATTTCCATTCCCCCATCATGCACACAAAATTTTATTACCTGCATGTTGATTGGGCATGCAGTTGTGTGTTGCTCTTTACTAAAGAGGGACAGAGAAAGAAAGTCTGACAACTCGCATTGTGCAAAAATACATTATTATGTTGTGCACGTTCCCTGTAGTTCCTGCGGCGAGTTCTCTATGCCACTAACTTAATTAGGTTCTCAAATTATATAATTATATGCTTCGTACAAATATTGGGTTACTTCAAACAACCCGAACCCAGATTGATCGTGTTGGCTTTTGAACATAACCAGACCTCAGACTTAGTTAGAGAATTTGAAAATCAAATCAAACTGAATCAAAAGTGTTGGATTTCTCTATGTTTTTTTACAGCTTCATTGGATCATATGTGCATATTATTTATAAAATTGTGCCCCCACTGTATGAAATTCCTGGATCCATCCCTGTTGGTACGCCATATGGAGCAGTGGTTCATTGGTTGGACCTTTGTAAATAGCAGTCTTCATTGCTCTAGCTCTTTGCTTTCTGCCTAGCAATTTTCTACTGCTTACGATTGCTTCTCATTTTTCCACTAGCATGTGCATTGCTTTTTAATTGTCACAAGCCTTCTTTGTAGAAAAAAGAATTTTAATTTGAGACTGCTATCTGTAAAGAAACAAGTTTGATTTCCACTAGAAAACAAGATGGAGTTTAAGAAGAGTAACTTAGGACCTGTTTGGTTAGACTTTTATTTTCAATTTTCGTTTATGATATATGGGAACAAAAATAGAAAAAGTGGTGTTTGGTTGCATATTCTCATTTTCAAGCAGAGTAAAAAGGTGTTTTCAATACCCAAAAATGGTGTTTTCAATTTTTTCCATTCCATTCATTTTTGTTTCTGTATCCCGGCCCATCTTTCTCATTTTTTCTTCATTTTCACTCCCTCAGCTGCCCCAACGGTGAACTGGTGACCCTCAACTAAGCCACCTTCTTCTTCCTTCTCCTATTGAACCCGGCCCAGATGTTTTCTGCTACCTCCCAGCAACCCCAACCTTCTCTTCTTCCCTTTCCTTCTCATCTTATTTTTCTTTCATGATTTTTTAATTGTACCTTCAGCTAACCCAGATATGGGTTCAGCAAAGCTAGACTTTTTTTTTTTCTTGGGGGGGGGGGGGGGGGTGTTGCGAAAGAAAAAGAAGAAATACCTGAGAGCCAAGCCCAAATCTAGGTTCTGGTCAACAATAATAAAGTTTCATACAACATGTTCATTTTTTTATTTTTTAATAAAACAAAACTGGACACAAAAAATGGAAACCAAGATTGGAAATTGTGAGTTCTGTCAAATGGCCCTTAAATGTCAAGCTTTCATTATCTATATTTTTCTTAACTTTTTATTCATTATATTTGTTATTGAAAATTTTATATCACATGCTTCAAGTGAACAAAGCGGCTAGTGGATTTACGCGTGCTTATTAACGCCATGTGCTCGATTGGACCAATCAGACCCTGAACCAGTCACCAAACTAATTTGGACCATCATGTGTATAAATTTGGTCAAAGTCAATCAAAACTGGGCCCAAAAAAAGGTTGTATTTTATCTAAAGTACTGAATAATAGTTAACAATTCTCAAGGATCTCTTTTCTTTGATCGATGAGGAAATTAGTCTTTTATGATAATAAAAAAGGATAAAAAAAAGTGAAGATTTAAACAGTCCGAGTCCTTTTTGTTAAATTCATCTATATCCATTAACTATAAAGTCTTTGCTTCAAATTCCTTGTCTCTTTCTTGATAAAGATAATTTCCATCCAGTCATAGCTTTGCCTCTATCACCAATAGTTTATATTTAACTCAATTTGCACATATGAAATGAACGTCTTAGTTAATATTTTATATTTTAAATTAGTTTGCATTTCTAAAATTCAAACATTTAATTTGTGATTCATGCTTTATGATATTTTAATTTCAATACTTCTTGAATATTAATAATTGTCAATTATATATTCGTATGACTACGACAATATAAAATTTTGGAACCAGTGGTTCAACCAATGAACCACCAGTCAAACCATTGAACTAGTTGCTCCAATTTGATGATTTGGTTTGGTTAATGGCTACGGATTTAGCGATTAAGATAGGCAGTCAGTCCGCAGTCTGCCATTGAACTTCATCTAAACAAGAGTGCTAAGCCTAAGGTCCTGTTCAGTTGTAGATAACATTTTTCTAAATTTTTTAACTCCAATTGTCTATTGAATCTCCAATTAGAAAACATAAAACACAATTTTGTAACTTTTCAACTTTATACTATGAGTCAGAAAAGATCGAAAAGATGTTTTTTAAATTTTCTTAGAAATGAATGCTTATTGGTTTTTGAAATGTAAAATGTTAAGGCCTGTTTAGTTATAAAATTGAAGTTGAAAAATTAGACAACTAAACAGGCCCTGAGCATTTATAAGTGTGATCATAGATTACTGCATCAACCTTCAGGTGCTGGGTATCATTATAATGATTTAATTATTGTCATCACCTTTACAAGTTTCTTTGCATGATACATTTTTCCAATCTGATGTTGACGTATTAATTCTTATGCTATGAAGGGGAATAGGATTTATGTAAGAGAAAATTTGCTTATATGCATGGGAAAAATTGTTAAGATCGATATGCCATGTGTTTTTTTTCTTTTTCTTTTGATTCTTCTTTTTGTCAAAAATCCATGTTCCAACAAACATAACGTAACGGTGGTGTTATAAACAAGCCCTTATCTTTGATAAAAAGAAAAAAAAGCACACGGTATGTTTTGCAGGGAAAATGCAAAAGCCATTGCCAGAACTGCTAAAGGAGTATAACATGGCGGTGGGAATCTTCCCTCGCGATGCCACCAATTACGAGTTCAACGAAGAGACGGGTAAGCTTACTGTCTACATACCCACAATCTGTGAAGTGGGTTACAAGGACTCGTCTGTGATGCGCTTTTCAACGGTTGTAACCGGATATTTGGAGAAAGGGAAACTAGCTGATGTAGAGGGCATAAAGACAAAGGTGATGATTTGGGTGAAAGTTACATGTATCTCAGCTGATGGGGGAAAGCTCCATTTCACAGCCGGGATGAAGAAAACCCGGAGTAGAGATGCGTATGAGGTTCTTAGAGATGGGGTAAGTGTAGACAAGTTCTGAATTAATATTGGTTTGGGGATTTGTTTGTTTGAAGGACGGAAGGAGTATTATTATTATTATTATTATTATTATGTATGTAATGTAAACGTGTAAGCTGGAAAACCACCTCTTTTGGGGAACAGCCCTCTTTCTGCTTGCATTCTCCACTGTTGGCTGCTGTAATCGTCAAAAATGATCTGTTTTCTCTTCTATGGACCTCTTCTGAGTTTGGACGGTTTCTTACCTCCCTTCTCTCTTGAAGTTGTTGTGAATTCAAGTTTTGCGGGTTTTTTTTTTTTTCTTTTTCTTTTATCGAGTCTTTTAATGTTCGCATGGTAAGAGAGATGTAGGATAATATTCGATACTCCAATACAAAAAAAAATTTCCTTTACTGTGTGATTAAAATAGGAATTCAAGATAATCATCACAAGTAATAAAATACCAGAATAAATAAAATGGCAATGTAATGACACCAAAAATTATTTAACGCTGTAAAACTTTCTAATACCAAAGGAAAATTGATGGGGCAAACTGATAATTTTATTATTACCAAATAATAGAATATAATATTTTTCTTTTCTAGATTTTTGGTCTAAATTAAGAGGTAATTTACTACACACTTTCAAGATAAACTCTTGATAATCACAAATTTCATTTTTTATGTAATAATAGATGGAACTCAAAATCTTTATATATATAAAAGTATGATAGTCTTGAAAAAAGAAATTTTTCTCCAAAACTTGTATTAATTATTTGTAATTAATACTTATTGCATTAATAATTTTTATTTTATAATTTACATTAATAATTTAAATCTTTCAAATGCTTTGAAATAATAAATAATAATAAAATTTCCCTCCAAAACTTGCATTAATGATTTGCATTTAGTACTTATTGCATTAATAATTTACATTTTGTAATTTACATTAATAATTTAAATCTTTCAATTATTTTGAAATAATATATACTAATTATTGTAAAATTAATAATAAATTTTAAATACACGAGTTTTTCAATACTAATCATGGATTTTCCAATACATTATTATATAAATATTAAATATTTAATTAATCTATCAATCAATCAAAAATAAATATTAGGAATATGAATAGACACTTAAACTATTAATTAAGTCACAGAAAATTGTTTATTTATATAAAATTCTATCTTTATATAATTTAATATAAATATTATATATTATATATAATCTTTATATATATAAAAGTAGGATTAGTCTTGAAAAAGAAATTTTCTCTCAAAATTTGCATTAATGATTTGCAATTAATACTTATTGCATTAATAATTTGTATTTTGTAATTTACATTAATAATTTAAATCTTTCAATTGCTTTGAAATAATAAGTAGTAATAAAATTTTCCCCAAAAACTTGCATCAATGATTTGCATTTAGTACTTATTGCATTAATAATTTATATTTTGTAATTTGCATTAATAATTTAAATATTTCAATTGTTTTGAAATAATATGTACTAATTATTGTAAAATTAATAATAGACTTTAAATATACAAGTTTTTCAATGCTAATAATAGGTTTTCCAATATATTATTATGTGAATATTAAATATTTAATTAATCCGTCAATCAATCAAAAATAAATACTATTTATGAGGAATATGAATAAACACTTAAACTATTAATTAAGTCACAAAAAATTATTCATTTATGTAAAATTCTATCTTTATATAATATAATATAAATATTATATATTATATATAATATATAGTAGAATAGTATGCAAATATTTATTTCCTCTAAAAATCTGCCAAACTATTTTTTACATCTAAAATTTGTATTAAACTTGCATGAATTTTTCAATGCTATTAATTAATCAAAAATAAATATTTTTTGTTAGATCTTCTCATCAATTAATCTGTCAATCAATCAAAAATAAATACTATTTATGAGAAATATGAATAGACACTTAAAGTATTAACTAAGTCACAGAAAATTATTCATTAAATAAAATCTTATATTTGTATAATATAATAATATATAATAAATTATATTAAAGTAGAATAGTTTACAAATTTTTGTTCCCTTAAAAAATTTGCCAAACTGTTTTTTGTCTCTAAAATTTGTATTAAATTTGCATGAGTTTTATCAAAAATATTAATAGACAACTTAAACTACTAATTAAGTCATAAAAAATTATCCATTTATTTAGAATATTATATTTATATCTTTATTCTATATATATTTATATAATATCAAAATATGATAGTCAAACAAAGTATTTTGCCAAGTGTCAATCAATGGTGAATTTTTTCCCTCAAAAACTTACATTAAATTAAATGTAGTAATTAATTAATTATTAATTACTTTAATAATTATATTATAGTCTTGAAAATGTGATATTTTAACAAATTCATAAAAAATTATTTAAGCTTGTCAAATGCTAGGGTTTTTTAATACTAATTAATATTTAAGGTATCACATTTTTAAGATTATGGAAGAAATCAAAATTTATTTTTTTAAAATTTTGTTATTATTGAAAAAACTGATTCTTACTCATATTTAAATTTTTTAATTTATATTTATAATTATAATATAATAAATAAAAAATAACGAACGTCTTTGAGTGGATATATTATAAATTTTATAATATTTATTTATAAATAAATATAATATAATAAAAAAAATTATAAGTATTTTATCAAATGACCTACTTAATGTGTTAATTATTCTTCAACACATTAAATAGCAGTATATTGAATTAAAAGTATTCTCCATGAACATATTAAATAACGAATAATTAATTAAACTTAAATTTTGATAAATGATTAAAGATTAAAAAAAATTATAATTATCAATTCTGTTAAACTTATTTAAAATAATAAATTTATTTTTTTATTTTTTACTTAAACTCTCCCATATATCACACGATTCATCACTAGTAATAATAAAAGAGAGAAATACTTCACCAAATAATTAAGATAGAAAGCAAACATTGAAGTAGAAGGGCAAAAACTTCCTCCTCAAATAATCAAGCAGCGGCGGAACTTATATTAATTTTAAATTAATAAGTGGGCCAATGGCTTATAAGCCCAACAGGAGAAAAACTGGTCTATGTAGCGAGTGGGTTAGCATAGAAATGGTGGTGGTAGCCAGTTGTTTCTGGGATAGAATGATGGCTAAAAGGAAAGGCTCCTCAGAGTCAGAATGCGGGGAGGAGGGGAATCAGCAACTCAGTAGTACTTACTGTGTACGTGTAATATTATATATATATATATAATAATTATCATTATTATTATATTTTGACTACTTAGATTTGGAAAGATTCTCTTCCCCACGCCATGAAAGAAAGTAGTAGGCGTTTTTATTTTTTAAGAGAATCAAATAAAATAATAATATTATGATCCTAAAATGTCAAGTCAATAATCTACATGCTCTCTCTTTAAAGCTAACTTCGTTTTTATGTGCGCCCGCCCATAAGTATATATATATATATATGCATATACATACACTTGTTAAGCATTTTCTTTTAAAAAAAAAAAAATTCTTTTTGGGTAAAATTTGTTTGTTATGCTTCACTTATCTGATTCACTTATCTGATTAGTCTTTGAGTCTAGACGGTAGACTAGAATCTCATATGTGGGTACTGTTCAAATTTGTCAATTTCTTATGATCTCCGTCTATCTACATAAAAAAATATTATGCCCCATTGCCAAACAGAGTGAGAGTGCAGCTGAGGAGCAAGTCAGGCTAGTGATAAATGATGTGGCATAGTAATTTAGTTTATATTTTATTTTTAGATGATAATTTTAACAACTAAATATGATGTTTTATAAAAATTATATATTTATAAAATATGATCATATTTTTTATTATAATAGTAGTAATAAATATAATTTAATAATTTATTGATGATAGAAATAAAAAATAACTCCGATGCATAGAAACGGCTTGGAAACGTCGTTTCGACTTTTTCGAACTATTTCCTGTTTTGGAAAATATAAAACGATCCGAAATATTTTTTTGAGTTGTTTTTATAATTTGTAAAGCGTTTCGAGATAATTTCACAAATTACAAAAAATGGTCAGAAACACATTTTTAGTGATTGAAGTTCTCTCTTTTTCAGTTTTTTTTCTTCTTTTTCTTTTAGTTCTTTGTTTTCGAATCTTGAAGTTCCCTTTTTCGATTGTTAGAGCTTGTTGTTTCGGTGCTCCTTCATAATTCCCTCGCTTTTGATTGCTGTTGCTTTTTGTTTCTTCTTTGCCAAAGGTTGTCATTCCCTCGTGGTCACCCTTGCTTCTATGTTGCATGTCATTTCTATCATCTAATCAACACTCTAATTTGCGGCAAATCATGCTTAATCGAAACTAAATAAAATCATTTTCTTTAAACTCAGATCTAAATCATAAATACATATTAACACGTATGCACGAAATTAGATCAAATGAGGTAATTGATATGCAAACTCTACCAAATGGATGAATTTCGATTTTTCTGATGAGGTTATTTTCAAAAATACCATTTGTCGACGTTCAAGATTAGCCGACCGTGATTCGTAGGCCCTCAATGAGTAAATAAGTCCAAAATGCAAGGAGGAGAAACGGAATAGAACGTACACTAGGGATTTTTACATGATTCGGCCAGAACGATGCCTACTCCACGACTATTCTCTGATTATTCCAACAGAGTAACAATATGGTATTATCAGTCTTCTCTTTCTTTACAATGGTGTTATTGATCTCTATTTATAGTGAAGGGTGTTTACAATTGCATAAAATATAAAAGTGTAGAGATGATATCATGGGGGACAAGATGTCCTTATCATCTCCATAAAATCGGGAGTGGGTCTTCGTATTACTAGGGATCCGGTTTGCATCAGATAAAGTAAGCGGGTCTTTGTCTCTAATTATTCAACAACAATGTTACTATGCGAGCTGAATAGTTTGACCAGCGAGCTGACCGGTTAAGCTAGCGAGCTTGAAGTGTTACTGGGAGCTCATTGAGCATATCGCTGAGAGCTCGGTGGTAGTCTTGTTGGGAGCTCGCTTGGTTCTGCAATCTGAGTTCGAATTCCAGCAATATATGAGCTTGTCTTGACGAGCTTAGTTGGGCCTACTAGACTTTAAGCGATTGGGCTGGCCTGCTAGGTCAAGCCTAACTCATAAGAAGTAGTGCAGGAAATACCCGTAACACAAACCCCCCTAGCTCGCAGTGCGATCTTCAGACTGGGAGCTGACGTGTGCCAGCCATTCCAGCTGTCAATTCGCCTTTTAGATTTCAGCCCGATCGCATTAAATCACGTCATTTCATACAGCACGTCTTGTCTGCGACGTATTAAATGATCATGTTCCCCTATTACTGCGCATGATTGCTGTTGTGGGGCCCATAAGCCATCGTGCAGCTGGCAGATGCGAGGTATGCCATAAGCCATTTTTTATTCAACAACTGAGATCATCCAAGCTGGGCGTATAAATAGTAAAGGGGCATTACCTTTTCCCTCTTCACGTCACTTTGAAGTTTTCTTGCTTTAGCCTTCTGCTCTTAAGACTTCCATTGCTACCTAGTTCCTCTGACTACAATCGTTCAGGTGCCGTCTGCCGCTTGAGGCTTGCTTCTAGATTCCGACACCAACATGAGGTTTTTTGACAGGTAAGCTCTCGGCCACTCTTGTCCATTTCTTGAGGTTTCTTTGGGTCGTCCATCGTCGATTAGCCGTCGATAGTTCTTTGGTCTTCTCGATCCTATTGGTGCCACCTCCATTTTCTAGTGCACCAATTTGAATCGATTCATTAGGCATTCTCTGAGTCTTTGGGCTTAAAAACCTTAGAATTAGTCTTCCATGGAGTACCAGGCTTGTAGCAGTAGCCCCTCCGTCTTTAGGCGGCATCCCGTTGCAAAGCGCATAACCTTTTAGATAAGGAGTACCTTTAGGGTTTTTTCAATTCTTTGAAGTTTGGTCTGCGACCTACGACCTAACTGTTTTTCCTTTCTTTTTGTAGATGTCTAGTTCTGTTCAAGAGAACTCAGGTCAAAAGCGCTGCAATCACATCATAGGGAAAGACAATACCTTGAACTTCGAAGACTACCTTGTGATAGAGATGCATAGCCCCAAGAGAGCGAGCTCTCGGGCTACGGAGTTCGCAGAAGGGGCGTCTTCAAAATCTGTTCCAACTGTCAGTGGGAAGATCGCTGAAGGAAGTATGGGGTGTGAGGTCTTTAAGCAATACCCCTCCAAAGCCAAATTCCACGAGATGACAACCTACACCCTGGAATTTCGTCACTTGAAGGAGTGTTGGGTATCTACCCCCTCTCCAAACTGCCATGCGGCCTACCCCCCAACCGGTTTCGTAGCCATTAGCCCCCAACACCTCGAGTCTGGGTTTAGACTTTCCATCGTACGATACCTTCTCAACCTTCTAAACGAGCTCAAGCTCACACCATTCCAGTTAACCTCGAATTCGTACACCCAACTTACTTTTTTAGCCATCTTATTCCTTAAGAATAAACTTTCTCCCCCATCACCAAAGCTCATTAAATTTCTTTTCTCTTTCATGAGCATCAAGGACGAGCTGTACTATTTGACAGATCGTCTTTCGCCTTACAAATCCATTCTTCCCCAATGGAGGGCAAAGGGAAAGTCCAACGCTTGGGCGATTATAAGTCCAGTTGGTTATTCATCTCTTGCCCTTCACTTTTGACGTTTAAAAGATTTAGCTTTGCACTGACCCAAGGTACGGATATTCCTGCTCGCAAGGATTGTTTTATCTTGTATTCATGTCTTTAACATTTTCACTTTGTTGTGAAGACTTCGAAGGCAGAAAGCCAAACTTATCAGCTGAGGAGACCAAGGTCTTTGATCTCCTTGTTGCTGCAGGATCAGGTTCAGAAGACCTTGAGCTTTCGGACGATCTGCTCAGAGAAAACCAGCTTGCATCCCCTCTCCAGGGTGAGATCGATCGTGAGTGAGAAGTCCATCACGGTCTGAGGTGTAGGAGCTGTTCAATTCGAGTTCGAGATCGCTGAAGCTGGCAGCAGCTGGGGGGAAGTAGGTCAAGCCGCATACATGGTGAACCTCAACCTCATCATGCCAAAAAAGTCTGGGGCCAGATCAGGTGCTGCTTCATCCACAATTCCAAGCTCCAGCTCGCGGGCGAAAGGTCGGAGCAGCCACAATCACGGTCACAACCTCAACAACAGAAACAACAATAGCAACGACAATAGCCCCACACTTAGCAACAATAACGACGACCCTAGTCTCAGCAACAACAACAATGCCCCCAACAACAACAAGAGCAGTGAGCTCTTGCTTCTCATGATCGCGGGTCTAACTGAGCTCGCGAGAAGGAGGTCGCAAAAGAGGGTTCCAATGCTC
Organism: Diospyros lotus; assembly: GCF_014633365.1. NCBI lineage: Eukaryota > Viridiplantae > Streptophyta > Magnoliopsida > Ericales > Ebenaceae > Diospyros > Diospyros lotus. The sequence continues at coordinate 20,254,459 of NC_068350.1, forward strand.
CAACTGTTGGGTTAAAAAAGGCATCTGACTGGCAGTGGAAGGACGATAGGGAAAAAGGGCTGAAGTCCCTGAGAATGAGGTAACCTTGGAGGCCATGCTGAGAGGGACTTATTTCGGTGCCCTTTTGGACTATATGCCCACACTCTTAGGCGTGAGTACCAAGCCCCTGGATCATGAAGGGATGAAAGGGTCAGCCCTTTATGATTTCATTACTCGCCATGGCGTCGTAGTAAGTTTTGCTTTTTTCCTCGAGCTAATTCTTTTTGTTTTATAGCTTTCCCTTGCTGTCATGAAGCTCAGAGGGAAACACTAGGACTTTGAGGCATAACTCGACACAGTGAACATGTCCCTCCAGGGCGAGATAAAGAAGCTCGAGGAAGAGAAGAAATCCCTGCTCATTGAGCTTCATGAAGCCCAAAGAAAGGTCGAGGGCGCTGAGATGCAGCTAAGAAAAGCTCATCAAAGAAATAAAGACCTCAACGAGGAGCTCCGTCAGGCGAAGAATATGTGAGAGCTTGCCAACTTCAAGCTCACCGGTGAGCTAAATAAGGCTAATAAGGAGCTGCGAAAGGCCCAGGACAAGCTGAAGCTGGCCTAGGCGGAGCTGCAGAAGGCTATGGATGAGCGTAAGCTGGTCGAGGACCAAGCAGATGGCGGATGCGACCATCAATGAGATTAAGGTGGGTGTGGAAGTCTGGATTGACCAAGCACGTAAAGAGGCCATGCCCGACACTTGCTCGAGATTCCTCTACACTTTGTGGTTGAAGCATCCAGAAATGGACTTCTCATTCTTTGGTGATGAGGCTGTCGAGGAGGTGAAACGGTTCGCGGATGATGCTGTTGAGGATGCTGAGGCTTCCACCTCGCTGGATCCATCTGAGGTCGTCCTGCTCACTGCTAATGCTGAGGTCTAGCCCTCCAAGGCTACTGAGATCCAGCCTACCGAAGCTGCCGCTCCCCCTAGCTAAGCTTCCTTTTGTTTTTCTTTTTACTTGCTTTGTAATACAAGTATTCATTCAATGAAATAGAGCATTTCTGAACTCATGTATCTTGCTTTAAATCTGTCGCGAACTCAAGCGAAGCAAACTTGAAGTTTAAATAAGATAACTTAAGATAACTTCCACGATATAACTTGAATCGATCTTTATGATTTGACTTAAAACGAGCTCCAGAAAGCTTTTATATATCAGGATAAGCTCGAAAGTATAACTTGGAAGAAGTTTTCAAGAATATAACTTGAGAATGAATATTAAGTCCAGATAGACTCAGAGAATTCTTAGCTCGTGGCTTAGTAGGCTTAAAATAGTTCATCGATAATAGACGTAATAACCATTAATTAATGTGTGTCCAGTAAGGTGCAGTCAGCCATACTTAGGCAAATTGAGACAACCCTTAGATCACACGTCTTGATAGGATCATATTGATAATCTTGCTGAGATGTATGTTCAGGTAGATCGTCTTGCGATCTCAGCTAATATGTCATGGCTGAACAGCTCGTGATCTATGAACATAATAATTAACAATCAAGATGTGTGTCCGGTAGATTGTAAACAACCATATTTAAGGCAAACCTCAACTAACAGGTCCTTCATAATATAACATATAGGTCATAATGATAACATTGCCAAGATATATGTCCAAGTAGATTTCACTGCGACCTCAACTGACATACCATGGCTTGCATTTGACTGACTTGTATTACCAAGCTATATGTCCAAGCGGATCATAGGCTGATCCCAGCTAACATACCATAGTTTTTCACAAGTTTGATTAATTAAGAAGGGACACCCAGGTAGGTCGCAGACCATGACTTGAGTCAAGATAAAAATACCCTAGCTAGTGAACCTTTAACTTGCGTTGTCGAGCTATATGCCCAGGTGGATCATGGGTTGGTTCCAACTAGCATACCATAGCTTTTTGAAAGTTTAATGAGCTAAGAGGGAACACCTAGGAAGGCCGCAGACCATGACTTGAGTTAGGATGAAAGGACCCCAGCTAATGAACCTTTAGCTTAAATAATGGAAGTGTTTGCTTAGTAGGTGCCAAACCATGACCTTAAGTCAAGAAGAATGTGTCTTAGCTTGCAACTTTAAAGATATTCAATCGAATATCAATAAAATAATTTGGTCGAGAGGGAGCACTCAGGTAGGTCGCAAACCATGACTTAAGTAAAGATGAAAGGACCCCAGCTAGTAAACCCTGACTCGAAATCATTCAATGGAAGTGGTTTCTCAATAGGTGTTAAACCATGACATTAAGTCAAGAGGAATGATTCTCAGATCTCTAACCATGACCTGGGGGAGGACCAAGATGAATGCTCAGATAAGCCGCAAATCATAGCACGGAAGCTAAGATGAATGGGACCTAGCTCGCAAACCATGGTGTCTTACCCCCCAATTTCAAAGATATTCAATCGAACATCAATTAGAGTAACTGCAATGAATGAAAATTCATAGGTTCCAATCATAATTATGAAAATTACTTGCAAATAGGAATTTGGAGCATGAGTAAGAATAATTACATTCATTGGAAGTAAGGACGGAGGTGCTCCGCATTCCAAGCTCGCGGAAGAATAGCTCCATCCATATTTTCCAAGTGATATGCTCAATTTACTAGGTTTTTTTGATGATGAAGGGTCCTTCCTAGTTCGGGCCTAGTGTCCCATCGCTGGCCTTGCGAGCTCCGAGAGGGACAAGGCGCAACACGAGATCACCGACATTATAGCATCGAACTCGGACCCTCTTGTTGAGATACCTCGCGACCCGCTGTTCATGTAATATCCTAGTATTTTGAGAATAATAATAATTAATTTTTTTGTATTTAAAATAATTTTTGACATCCATTAGAGATTATAATTGAGAAAACTAATAGGCTTAGAGTTAGTAGGCTAAGTTGAAAAAATAAAGGCTAAGTAAATGGGCTTAGAGTTAGTGGGCTAAGTTGGAAAAAAATAAAAGGCTAAGTAAATGGGCTAATTAGTAGGCTAAGAAAGTAGGCTTAAAATTAATGAACTAAATAAAAGAATAATCTATTCAAAAGAAGATTTAGTAAAAAATAATTAAGGTGACAAAATAATTAAAGATAGTGGGTGAAATAATTGAGAAATTTGGGAGACAAAGTAGGGTGTGCACAAATAATTAAAGATTATGGGTAAGATTTAGTGAAAAATAATTAAGAAATGTGACAAAATAATTAAAGATAATGGTTGAAATAATTGAGAAATGTTGGAGACTGTTATGGGCGATCTCTGGAATTCAGCTGACGGGCTGGACTCGGTTGCGCGGGGCGAACCCAAAATACCCAAGGCACGATAGGCCAGCCGGAATTCCTTAGAGGCTCACCAGGCCCAGAGACCGAGAACCACCAATGAAGTCTCACGGTAAAAAGTCAGGTCACCTGAAGACAGCGAGCTCGCTCTAAGCGAGCTCACCCAAAACAGCATCCCAGCATCACAACATCACAACTTCCGCTTCGCCGAAGGATGCGCCAAAGATTAGAACAGCCAGGAGACCGTGAGATTATCGGAAGCGATATACACCTGCCTATCGGAAGTAACTCAAATCCCTGAAGACAAGGAACCTATCCCTGATATTCCGGAGCCGATAAGGAAAACGCCATTAACAAAATAGACTCCTTCCATATTTAGAACTGATTCGAATTGTAAACAACACGACTCTATTTATAGAGAAGAATACGCCACTGTAAAGGGATCGATCACGAAATTACATGATGTGGCTCTGGCAGAATAACCAGAGAACATCCGTGGACTAGGCATCATTCGAGCCGAACCACGTAAAAATCTTGTATGCTTATTGTTGGTTCCTTTGCTTTCGTTCCTTACTCTTCGGCACTTGTTATTGCATTGCGGGCTCTCAAACTTCGGTTGACAGTTCTCGTACGTCAACAGAGACAAAGTAGGGTGTGGACAAATAATCAAAAATAATGGATGAAATAATTGAGAAATGTGGGAGACAAAGTAAGGTGTGGACAAATAATTAAAAATTATAGGAGAGATTTAGTGAAAAATAATTAAAAAATGTGACAAAATAATTAAAGATAAGAGTTGAAATAATGTGGGAGACAAAGTAGGGTGTGGACAAATAATCAAAGATAATTGGTGAAATAATAAAGAAATGTGGGAGACAAAGTAGGGTGTGGACAAATAATTAAAGATTATGGGAGAGATTTAGTGAAAAATAATTAAAAAATGTGACTACAAATAGAGGAAACTTGAAAGGTTGAAGCGCTTGAATTAGAAAGAGAAAGGTTGTAAGAATAAAAGATTTGAGAATGAGAGAGAGATTTGAAAAAGAGAAAGAAAGAAAATAGGAAAAACAAAATATAGAGAAAAATACCAAAAATTCCTAGAAAAATCTTATCGGCTGGGTTTAGTAGTTCTTGTGAAAATTAATGGCAGAAGGCGTCATTGGATACGCGAACCGAGACTTCGTCGCAGTATAAAAGAATACTGAATCGCTCCACGAGAAGGTGAGTTATCTTCTAAAATTTCTTCAAAAATTTCAGAAATATGAGAATGATATTTTAGAATTGTTGATGATGAAATTGGAAGAGAAATGCATGATTGATATTTATTATGGATTTTTGGGACAATAGATGCTTGAAAATTACAGAGAAAATGAGAAATAAATAGAACATGGATTTTGAAAATTATGAGAAAATTTATGAGGCTTAGGAATATTGTTTTAGGAATTAGTTTGAAGAGAAATTGAGAAAATTTTATGAGAAAACATTTATTTCATAATCTTGAGGAAATAATAGGAGGAAATTGGAGAAATTAGAAAAATTAGAGAAAATTAGAAATTTAATTTTCTTAAGTAATTATGATGCCTAGGGTACATCAAGGTTCATAATTGAGTACGATTGGAAGTCCATTGCGAATTTTGAGGCAAAATTATGCTAGGGGCAAAATTATCTTTTTGCAAGGTAAGTGATACTTCCCAACTGGATTTAGTTTTATGAAAATACTTGATTTATAAGTGGTTCGATTCCAAAATCCGATTTTATGTAAATGATTTTATCATATTGTCATGCCTTAATGTGAGTATGTTATGTAGATTGCATTTACATGTTTTGATTATGAAATATGCACATAAGCATGATGAGATTCACGGTCATACGTTGTATGGGTTTGGGATTAGGTACTGGCGCTGTTGTTTTGCCAATAGTGCACCCATACACCCCGGTCTGGCAGGAAGACTATAAAAATGGCGGGTAATCTTAAGGTGCAGTCGACCCAAATATGAGAGTTTTGATGATATGTGCATTGCATACATATATGAGCATTAAATGTTTTGTTCTCTTATTTAGATAATTCATCATCTAACTTGGGGTTTACCCCTGGAATATTCAAACGTTTCAGATATAGATTGTAGTAGAAACGAAGATGAATGAGGTATGAAATGACACTTAGCAAAGTGCATGATGAGTTGAATGTATGTTATGTAGCCCATGTATTTAAGTTCTGCTACTTTGAATTTTGAACGTTTTGAGGAATGATGATGTATAGTCTCATTTATAGTTAATGATGATGTATAACTTTATGTATGGTTAATGAGAATGTAAGAATTGATTTATGATTAATGTTAAGATGATATGTTCGATTTTAGCTTCCGCATTTAATGTTTGTATTGATTTTGTTTTGAGATAAATGTATGAAAATTTTGGGATGAATAAGAGCAATGATATGGTTTAGTTTTAGTAGTATTGAAAAAAAAAATTATTATCTCAGAATTATCCTAAATTATAGCGCGCTCGAAAAACGAGGCGTTATAGTTCATAAGTGGCCACCTTCATATGAGGTAGCCCTCTTGCCTTCTCGAGTAGATCAAGATTTGTGGCCAGTAGCTGGTTGTTGTTCTCTGGGTTAAAGGTGGCTCTTCACTGACCAGTCACCTCGTTCTCTACTAGGATTATAGCCTTAAGCCCATGTACCATTGAGAACGAGGTCTTTTCCGTGCTACACCGAGCTGAACACCTCCTCCCACCGAATCTCCTTAGTAGTTCGTTCATAGCACTCCCCCAAATCTTTGATAGGGGTCTTGTAGATGCTCTTATAGAGCTTCTCATCCTTGCGAAGGCCTGCGGAGATCGCAGTTAAGACGCTTTGATCGAAGGGATCTTCAATATTGCTCACTTCCCGCATGAACTTGGCAATGTAGTACTTCAAGGACTCGTTTGTCCTCTGGAACACTATGGGGAGCTGACACGGAGGGGCGAGCTGCCTTTTCAATGCCCTGTATTGATTGAGAAATCTCCTTTGGAACCCTTCCCAACTACCGATGCTATGAGAATGAAGGCCTCTGAATCAAGCCCGAGGAATATCACCTAAGATCGCTGGGAAGACGCGACACTTGACTAGCAAGATGGTTTTCTGCAAATCCATTTGAACATTTAACACGTCCAGGTGGTCATATGGGTCACTATCTCCATTATACTGTGGCATACTCGAGACTTTAAATCTATGAGGGAGAGGTTCAAGCTTGACTTCTTAGGTGAGTGGCGTTTTATCTCCATGGCCATTATTTTGCTACAAACTCTTTGTTGCCATTCCAATTGTCGAACTTTTTGAAATAACTTCTCAAAGGTAGAATCCGGGTCTGTAGATCGTTGGTCTTGAGATCGTCTGCTTCTCTCCCGCTCCGAGGAATGAGGATTTGGGGGTAGATAGTTATCTCCGATGTCTTCCTCACCTGGTGGAGGTCTCTCCTCCCGCGGCAGGCGAATCCTCTCAGGTGAGGCCAGTGGATCGTGGATAGCCTGCGCTTGAGCTTGGGCTAAGGCCTTAACTGCATCAGCGAGCTGCATAACTGTATTCTCTAACGCCTCCTGGCATTACTACTGGGTCTGAATCGTCTCCATCTCGGTGGTATAAGCGACATGTTGGATTGGAGCCCGTGGGGGCATGCCGATGGTGGCTCCAATTGGCGGTGGAAAAGGGGCACCCACTGCAGAAACAACGGGTTCTTCAGCTGATGGAACATCCAACGGTTGATTGTGGTGATTTTCTGGAAAATCGGCCACCACATCAGAGCTTCGTGCGTTCCTTCCTTTTGCTATGGCTATCGATCAGAGCGGGCCCTTCCTCTAGAGTCAAAATATCGACATTCAAGATTAGTTGATCGTGATTCGTAGGCCCGCAATGAGTAAATAAGCCCAAAATGCAAGGAGGAGGAATGGAATAGAAAGTACATGGGAGATTTTTACATGGTTCGGCTAGAACAATGATTACTTCATGACTGTTCTCTGGTTATTCCGGCAAAGTAACAATATGGTATTATCAGTCTTCTCTCTCTTTATAATGGTGTCATTAACCCCTATTTATAGTGATAGGTGTTTACAATTGCATAAAATACAAAAGTATAGAGATGATATCATGGGGGACAAGATGTCCTTATCATCTCCATAAAATTGGGAGTGAGGTTTCGTATTACCAGGAATCTGGTTTGCATCAGATAAAGTAGGTGGATCCCTGTTAGGGGTGTACACGGTTCAGTCTAGCTGGTTTTGGGCCAAGAAAATTAGCCGAACTGCACATGCGGTTTGCACCTATAAGCAAACCATCTGGTCTGACTTGGTGAGGAGAAATCGTACCGAACCGTATCGCAGATTACGGTACGATGTTGTTTGATTTCCACGATTTGCTGGAAATGCAACAAATCTCAATCTAGTTCACCATCACCAAACTTCCACACACACTCATCAACTAAGATTTACTCCAAATAATAAAAGCTTCGAACCCATCTTATTTTAGTCAAGATATTGTAGTACCTTAATCGAAATGGCGTTGTGAGCCGGTCTGGTGTGGCGAGCGGCAGGGGTCTGGTCGTCGCAAGCTTCGTCACTCTCGCTTCGGTCGGTGCCTGGGTGCGGCGGGTGGGTCAGGGCCAGGTGCTTGGCAGCGGCGGCTAGCGGGGGCAGGGGTCTATCGGTGAGAGACCTGGTGCAGCGGGGGGTGCATCCAGACGCCAACAAACAAAGAGGGGGAGAAAGAAATGATTTGGGGATTTAGGGTTAGTGGGTTAAACACCCCCTCTCGCGGTCGCGTTTTTTATTTTATTTTTTATATTATATATATTTTAAATATAATTAAAATATAATCGGGCGGTTCGGTTTCAAACTGAATCGCCAACCTCCAAACCGCACCGAACCACCTCTTTAAAAAAATCATGCAGTTCGGTGTAGTCCGATTTGGTGCGGGTGATTTTCGTGGTCCATTGGTTTATTTGAACACCCATAGTCTCTGTCTCTGGTTATTCAGCAACAATGTTGCTATGCGAGCTGAATGATTTAATCGGCGAGTTGACCGGTTAGGCCAGCGAGCTTGAAGCGTTACTAGGAGCTCGTTGAGCATATCGCTGAGAGCTTAGTGGAAATCTTGCTAGGAGCTCGCTTGGTTCCGCGATCTGAGCTCAGATTTCAACGATCCATGAACTTGTCTTGACGAGCTCGGTTGGGCCCACTGGACTTTACGTAATTGGGCCGACCTGCTGGGTCATACCTAACCCGTAAGAAGTAGTACAAAAAATACACGTAACACCATTTTACTTTTTTCTTTTTTGATTTTGCAAGTTTAACAAATCTAGACTTACCCTTGAAAAATAATGGTGAGAATCACCAATGATGTGCCACTTCCTCGTTGAAGAAGGTAATAGACAACCATGTACTATTATCTTCTTTGCTTATTTTCTCTTTCAATAGTAAGATACCACAACATTAATATGTGATCACCAATGGCTCTTAACGTTATTATTTTATAGGGGTAGAAGAAAAAAGAGGTATTTTTGATCGTCAAAAAATGGAAAAAGTAAAAAAATGGGGTTGTTTTCACTTTTCACCCGCTTCACCCAGCGTTTGCCCGCGCCCCCACCAAATTTCAAATCCATCAATTAGTCAGCCCTTTTGTGATTGCCTATGAGTCCTGACAAGATAAGGCAGGCAGGCAGCTTTGCTAGCTGGATTTTATAATAATACAATATAAGCATCGACGCCTCCTTGATTTGCTATATAAGTTTGTCCCTCCCTGCCACTCAGGGATATTTTGGTCATTCTCCCCTCACTCACTACTCCCCCCGGTCGGTCCGCTTGCCGATACTATACAGCATACACATGCCTAACCATTTTTCCCTTTTTACTTTTTGTGAAGTATTTATTTTTAGTTTATTAGATTTTATTTTTTATATAAATTTGAAAAATGCATATGAATATTAGAAATAAATAAAATTGATTGATTTAAATCTAAAAAATTATAACATATATTGAGAGAGAGAGACACACACTTTTATTTTAAGTAATTTGTGTTGAAAATGAGATTTGAGGATAATTTAAATTTTTTTATTTAAAAAAAAAAAAAACCTAAATTGTTTCTCACAGCTAAACAACTTTATTTATCCTCTATATTTTGTTTCCTGACCCAGTGATATCTGGATCGACTGAATTTTAACCGAGTCAACTCGGCCAGGTCAGACCGTGTTTCTCCTTTTGTCCTGACGCCAGTGTGAAAAGAACTTGCCTTTTAGGATACCTCGACAGTGACAGGCATTCAGATCTTGGATAAAGCCACGAGCCAGCCACACGCCCTCAATCACAGCCATCCACGTGTCTTCCTAACGGACGGCTCACAATGAGGCGTGTGCCACCGCTTCTTCTCTAGCCCCTTCTTCCCTTCTATTTATACTCCCATTCATTTCCATGGCCAATCACCCTACAATTCGCCCTTCCAATCGCCAATTTCTTCTTCGCTTTTACGATTTCTAGAGTTTTTCTTTCCTTTTTCGTCTCCTAAACAATGTTTGGAATCATGGGTTCGACTGTTTCTGCCCCTAAGATTCAAGGGGTAAATCTGGGTTTGTTGAACTCGTCTTCTTCTTTGTTCTCTGCGGTGGGTTCTGGGCCGAAACAGCGAGGCAGGGGGCTGGCTGTGGCCGCCGTCGTGGACGGTAGTTTACCGATGACTGGAGTGGTGTTCCAGCCGTTTGAGGAGGTTAAGAAGGAGGAGCTTATGGTCCCCATGGCTCCCAACCTATCACTTGCTCGACAAAAATACGTTGCGGAGTGTGAAGCTTCCATCAACGAGCAAATCAAGTGAGTTCTCTTTTCTTTCATTATTTTTCTTGCCCCGTACTTGTTAATTTTTATCCAGCTCTTTGGTTTTTCTGGGAAAAAAATATAGATTGTTTGTGTTGAGGTGATAAGTAGCATAATCAACCCTCAAGGCTCGTATGGTGGTAACTGGTGACAGGTTATATTGCAAAACCGACAGGGTTCAACCTCTCCCGGGGGGGTGGTAACTGGTGACAGGTTTTGTGGGTTATTGTTGTAATTATTTTGTTTTGATTCGATAGCATGTAATATCGATTTTAAATTCATGTAACCTATAACAAGGGGGGGGGGCGGTGGTAACTGGTGACAGGTTTTGTGGGTTATTGTTTTAATTATTTTGTTTTGATTCGATAGCATGTAATATCGATTTTAAATTCATGTAACCTATAACAATTTATTTTCATCTTGAACAATAATTTTGGTGCCAACCCGACCGGCCAATTGGATCTGTCCACGTACGGGGGGCAAAATTAGGGTTTTGTCTCGCTAGCCCGTTGACTGATTGGGTCCACACCAAAATCATGATTCTTTAGCTTTTTGGTTAGGACTTATGAATTACACGAGGTTATTGTGGACTTTTCCTTTCATATCTAGTTATTGTGGACTTTTCCTTTCATATCTAATACGACCTAAAATATAATTTATCTTATAAATTTAGATGATTTTATTTTTTATTTTTTGTGTATAGCATTTCAGGATATTATTCAGAGTCGGTTTTGCCACTGGAGGTTGTTTTCCATATGTGGGGTCTCATCTGATTAATAGTTTGGCCTTTCAATATCATGGTTGGCTACAGTTCATGTCTGGACCACAAATAAGCCAAGCTGAATCTCAGGATACTTTATGAGTTTGATTTCGAGTTCTACTCGACAAGCTTTAAATATGAATAGTGAGCACATGTTTTTATCTCAAGAGAGGTTCAGGTTCTTCTTCATGAACCAATATAGTTTTCACCTCAAATTGCTGGGTCTCCTGTGCTGATATGGTGTTTGGACTCAAGTTGCTTGGTTCCTTGAGTGGTCCTCTAAAAGTTAGATTAATGTGAACTCAATCTCGTCCACATGTTTTTGTGGCTTATGGTCTTCTGTTGTTTTCTTTCTATTTCCATAAATAATATAGGTTTGGAACCATTTTATTTTTTAAGATGGATTTCTCATGTCTTATATATTTCAGGATCTGAAAGATTTCAATCTTTAATGTCTGTACTACTGTTTCTCTTTTTATGGTGATGACCTTATATAAGGCAGGTTTTTTGACCCACCTCTAGCAATTAAACTCCATAGAATTGACAAACATCTATGTGCCACCAGCAAATGACGTCCTAGAAGGCAATCTTGGAATTGCATTACGCTATAGTGCACTAAATTGTAGGGTTTGGTGATTATATGTTATCTTCTTACTTTGGTTTGTGTGTGTGTGTTACTACAGCGTGGAATACAACGTGTCCTATGCGTATCACTCCATGTATGCCTACTTCGACCGAGACAACGTTGCTCTCAAGGGCCTTGCCAAGTAAGGACGTGTTCCCATAGAAATTTCTCTTGACATTATACTTGGATCCATTGTCTGGATTACTTAAAATGTGGTGATCTTCTTGCAATCTAGATTTTTCAAGGAGTCAAGTGAAGAAGAAAGGGAACATGCTGAGAAGTTGATGGAGTACCAGGTGTTTGCCAAACACCATGTTTTTATTTTTGCTTCTTTTCATTTTGTCTTTTAGAAAATATACATATTCGAAACCTAAAATTGCACCAACTAAAGTATAACCATGTTTGTTTCTTGTGATTAACATTAGAATAAAAGAGGAGGAAGGGTGAAATTGCACTGTCTTGTTGATCCACCTTCTGAATTTGATCATGTTGAGAAGGGTGATGCCTTGCATGGTGAGTAGCCATTTCTATTTATGCCCAATTGTTAGCTACGCCTTGATGTTTAGTTCACCTACCAGTGTCTAATATCCCATTATCAATTTCCTGTTTCAGCAATGGAACTAGCGTTGTCCTTTGAGAAGTTAACAAATGAGAAACTTCTCAACTTGCAGTGTGTAAGATATGCTTATCTTCTATTTTGTTGCTTTATTATTTGAATTCATTAGTTCTCCGAGAAATTACGGTACTTGGCAGCATGTGCCAAACATTTTAGTCAAATAAACTCGGGTTTTTGAGTTTGTAAGTCATAAATGCTCCGTTCTTGAAACAGGTGGCTGATCGAAACAATGATCCTCAGTTGGCTGATTTTATCGAGAGTGAATTTTTAGCTGAGCAGGTGATTACTTATTTTGCTTAATACCCATTGCAGTTCTTCTACAAGGAAGCAAATATTTGAAACACCTAAACCATATTGTGATGATTTAATTTAGTTAATTTCTTATTGTTTGTTATCTTCCACGAGTTGTCTAAATTCTCTTATGTACTTTCCCTGTTTTACCTTATCTTCATATTCCTTTTGATAGGTTGAAGCTATTAAGAAAATTTCAGACTACGTGTCACAGTTGAGACGAGTTGGGAAAGGGCATGGTATGAATCAAATTTCAATATTTAGCAATCTTTACCGTCGGTTTCTCATTTTACCATCTGTTATAATTTTTTTGTTTCTGTTTTTGCTTTACAGGGGTTTGGCACTTTGATCAGCAACTCCTACATGAGGGTGCTTGAAGAATTATTCAGCTGTAGCTTTTGGTTTCTTTCAGAGTCTAAGTTGCTTTTCATGTGGTTCAATTATCGTTTTATGTTTTTGGTTAAGAGAGACGGGTGGGAATTATGTGAGAAAATAGAATGAATGTAATGTCAGACAAGGAGCAACCCTGATGGTGATGTCTCTGATCTTTCCTTTGGGGGGATTTTCTTTGTCAAACTGCATCCAACATGAAAATAAAAGCTCATTTCCAGACTGCTTGTTTTTGCTTTCTTCTTTGGCTATGCTTCTGCTTTGCTTTCTTCACTTCAGTGCTGCCCTTTACGTCTGTCTTACCGTCCCTTTGGAAGACGGATGAATGGAATGAGAACATGAGGTTTAATTTTTAAGAAGTTTTAAATTTGTCGGGCTAACTTTATAGTGGTGCCTTTTCTTTAGAAAGACAGTCACTTCTTATTGTTTAATATTTTTCTACACTTTCCCTTCCATTTCACTCATTTTCTTTCTACTCTTAACTCAAGTATGTTTTATTTTGTTCCATTACTAATTGTGAGGACCTTAATCCTAATTAGCATTTCTTTTGAAGATAGAATTGGAATTGAGGGATAAATAGATAGAAAGTAAGGAGAAACAAAGAAATGAAGGTAAAATTAAAATTTTCTAATATTTATTCAATTTTGATGGGATGAAAATTGACAATGTGAGTTATAACTTTATATATAAAGTTATTCTAACAATTTTACGGAACGATTACTATTACATCCATTTCTTATTTACTACAAATAATTGTTCTTATTATTATGTTTACTACTATATCCTTAACAGTCATGACACTAATATCTCCCAACCAAGCCTTCAAAGACAACAATGTGTTGAGAATGGATCAAGCACAGGAAATGCAACTTAAATAAGATATTCTGCAACTTGTAGGAGTCACAAAATAGGGGTGTCAAATTGAAAGTTGAAAGTTGGTGAGAAGGGAAGAGATAACCCCAATTATTATAAGCTTGATTGGGGCAAAGGTGAAGGAACAGGGAATTGGTCCAGGCTTGAATCATGAGAGCATTAGTGTGCATGTTAATTATTAGGGTCATGACAACCACCACTCTTAAAAGGTGGAACTTTACCTTGTTTATGTTGTGCGGGTTGATATTCATGGATCCATAAGAGAATTAGTAGGACCATATGAATTAAGAGCAACAAAAGCAAACAAAACCAGTCATGTGAAGAGCTTAAAGAGTGTTCAGGTTGGTCTGAAACAGAATCTCCATTGAGAAGGTCTCTTGCTACTTCTACCTGTGTTTCCATCACCAACGTTACATGAACATGATGGAGTTGAAGCATGAATCATCTCCCACATCACTTGTATATCTGCATACCCTCCACAGGCCTCCATATCCTTGTAGACATTCGCCAGCCCATCCCCATTTCCTGCCAATCAAAATCTAAACAAAATCAGTCAACTGGAAATTTTTGAGTCACCATGCAGCTAAGACATCCTAAAAGAGCTTTGGACTTCAGCCCTTGTTTCTATTGGACCAGGCACTCGCCATCTATGTTTCATCTATTTTTCAGCATACCTTTGACCTTATCGCCGAGTCGGGAAGTGACCTTAACAAGTATGCTCCTTGTTGGCAGCAGAAATGAGCTCTTAAGCTTGAACCTCATCCAGCTCTTCCATCCCACCATATCTCACTTCATGGCTTCTGCACAGTCTCCCTTTGCTCACTATATGTACGTGTTCTCACCCACTAGCTTGCTCCAAGTTTTCTCTTCTAATTAATTAATTCATAATTAGTTAATGCTGCAAATGCTAAACAACAAGACGCATCTGGTTTAGCATAAAGCAACACCCCAAGAGACAGAAGGCCTTCTTGACCCTTCAGTTAGACTGCAGTGGTTTCATTTCCCTCTTAAATTAAGAAGAAATCGAAGATATTAAGACATGCCCTCACCAATCAAAAGATCAGGCTTGTAATTAATTGTTAATTCAAGTGGACAAAAATTATGGGGACAGCTAAACTGCCTAAGGGAGATTAAAAAAAATGAAGAGTGATTGAAGTTTGGAGTGGAGGAGAAGAGGTTTGTGGGTAGAAATGGACATTCTGATTAGGCAGAGTTGCTTTGGATTTTGCTTTCCCCACTTAGAAAAATGGAAGATTCTCATTCTCATTCTCATTCTCTTCTCTTTTGCATCCAAGCCATTGATGGGCGGGCCCTCCAGTCAAGCGGTTGATTGGATTTTCTTTCGGTGTCTTTTGATTGTTTTATGCATACCTCTAATCACACATTGGCACCGCAGCTAGTCCACTACTGCTATTCGTCTCAACTTAATTAGTGAAGATATCTGGTACCTTCCTTCGATATGTAGTTTTTTTTTTTTCATGATAAAAAGCCACAACCAATAACTACCTTTTATTTGGACATAATAATCAATCAAATAAGCTGACCAAAGATTGACGAGCTTAAACAACCAACATGAGGAGGAGCATACGTACGTACCCGCGCAACCAAGTTTTTGTTGGGAGAATTAGCTTGCATATGTGTATTTTAACAGAAGTAGGGCTAAACAAAGAAGTAACCTAATATCCCATCAAAATGGATGGATGCTATTGTGGAGGTCTGAGCAATTGGTTGAAGCCCGTCCGTCCTCTCTAACTGTTTCTCACCAACTCTAGCAGTTGTACCAGAACCATTTTTCCATGTCTCTCGGATGGACTATTGGAATTTATTGGATGTTTTAAGTTTATGATTGTCATACTTCAATTCCTTTCACAAATAGGGTCATCTTTTTTCGTCAAATTACATTTTTGTTAGTGTTGTAAATTAGGCTCGAACTTGTCTTCTATTGTAGCATCAATTACTCTGCAATGGACGCTTATATTTTTTAATTTTGCCATTTTTTTTTTACCAAATATTTTTCTTTTACTTTCTTCTAATCTACAATTCTGATTTTCTTTTCATGAATAACCGCTTTCAATTATCAATTGAAGGAATACCCACATATATATATATATACACATATGTAAACTTAAAAAAAATAAATAAAGAAAACGTCTTTCTACGTTTTGCACGTAATTTGACCAATAACAAAACTTGCTTCCCATTTACCTAACAAGGAAAAAAAAAAAAAAAATGACTTCGTTATAGCAAAAAAAAGTTCCATAAATTACAATCAAACCCTAATGGTTTGGGCCATTTGGGTAGAAATCTTTTGTGGTTTCAAAATATTGTAGAGGTCTTGTGATTTAACTTTATACCTTTTCCATCACATACGAAATTATTTAAACATAATTAAGCTAAATTTGATAAATTTAACAAAAAAATAAAAAAAAATTTTAAAAAAATTGAAACATTAGTTGACGAAACCCATCACCAATGGATTTCGCCATCAAGAAACCTATCATAATAATGGGCTCTGTTAATCTAGAACCCAAAAAAAAGAGCGAAGAGAAAGAATAAAAAGAAAAAGAATTAGTTCGATCAAATTTAACGATGTGAGGCAGCAATGATGCATGCGTGCAAAGGCAATTGAATCTTCTCCAAACAACGATGGAGTTGTTCACTCGTGTCTTCGTCTTTGTTATATGTATTTCCCGCATCACCCCGCATGGGCCAGACTCGGTCCGATAGACCGGCCCAATCACCCAAGGTCAAGAAGGCCCGGATGACCTCGTCAAGGAAAGTCCAGCCTCTACCAAAAATTCGGAACTCATAAAGCGAGCATATGGCGAGCTCCCGATAATCCCCCAACGAGCTCCAAGCAATCGACTAACGAGCTCCTGAAATATCCTCCAGATCGCTGGACCATCCAGGTCGCCGGCCTAAAACATCCAGCTCGCATGAGTGGCAAAGCTGTTGAGAAGTCAAAGGTAGGGTCCGATCACTTTATCTGTAACAGCCCATGCCCCTCGTAATGAGGATCCCACTCCCGGTCTTGTGAAGACGATAAGAACTGTTTGTCCCCCATTATACAATCACTGTATTTTTATATGTTATCTGAATTGTAAAAGCCCCTCAGTATAAATGAGAGTCAAAGAGACCATGAGAGACAAGAGGAATAATCAGATACCGTCACTCTGAGAGAATAATCAGACTGCGGTCGTGGACTAGGCATCGTTCTGGCCGAACCATGTAAAGATTCTGGTGTACACGTTTGGAATTTTGGGGGGTTTTTTCCTTTCTTCTCGGTATTTTTGGATTGACTCACCGCGGCCCAAAACGAATCACGGTCGCCCGAAATTGAACGTCGACATTTTGGCGCTAGAGGAAGGGGGCGCTCTGATCAATAGCCATGGCTAGAGGAAGGAATACTCGAAGTTCCGAGGCGGCGGTCGACCCACCTGAAAATCACCACGATCGACCACGAGACTTACCACCAAATGGAGGACCCGTTGCCCCGACAGCCGATACTCCTTTGCCGCCGCCCGCCGGAGACGCTCCCGGCATACCACCACGGGTCCCTGTCCAGCCTACTGTCCAAATCACTGGGACAGGGACGATCCGGGACTGGCAGCAGCGCTAGGAAGCATCAGAGAATACGGTAATGCAACTCGCTGACGCGGTCAGAATTCTGGCCCAAGCTCAAGCACGGGCTGTCCATGATCCACCGGTGTCGCCTCGCAGGGTCCACCAACCGTGGGAGGAGAGACACCCACCCGCAGAAGAGGATATCGGGGATAACTATCCGTCCCCAATTCACCGCTCTCCAGTCCGAGAAAGAAGTAGGCGATCGCAAGCCCAGCAATCAGTAGGACCGGACTCAATTGTGGAAGAGCTGTATCAAAGGGTGCGACAGCTGGAAGAACGATAAGGAGTCCGCAGCCAGAATAATGGCCGTGGGGATAGGACGCCGTTCACCAGAGAGATTGAGCTCGAACCCTTGCCCCAGAGGTTTAAGGTCCCGAGCATGCCACAATATAATGGGGACAGTGACCCCTATGATTACCTGGATGCGTACAACGTGCAAATGGATCTACAGACAACCAGCTTGCTGGCTAAATGTCGCGCCTTCCCAGCAATCTTAGGAGACATCCCTCGAGCTTGGTTTAGGAGCCTTCCGCCTCGTAGCATCAACAGCTGGGAAGAGTGCCAACAGAGGTTCCTTAACTAATACAGGGCTCTAAGGAGGCAGCTCTTGCCACCTCGCCACTGTATTCCAGAAAGTAAATGAGCCACTGAGGGATTACATCGCCAGGTTCAGGCGCGAGGTGAGCAACGTCGAGGATCCCTCGGATGAAAGTATCCTAACGGCGATCTCCGCTGACCTCCGAAAAGACGGAAAGCTCTACGAGAGCATCTACCGAACCCCGGTCAAAGATCTGGGGGAATTCTATGAACGAGCTTCCAAGGCAATCCGATGGGAAGACGCCTTCGAGACGAAGAAACCTGTCGGGTTGAGAGAAGAAGCTGGGGGCTCCAACCAGAATAAGAGAAGGCACAACGGAGACGCCGGAAGAGAAGCTCGGGGGGAGCGCTCGAGCAATGAAGTGTTCAAGCGAGTTCAGAAGGCAGAGGGAGATGAGCAACCTCGTATATCACAGCGCTTTGACAGCTACTGTGCCCTGTTAGACCCCCAAGAAAGGATCTTCGCCATCGAAAGGAACAAAGAGGAATTCGGGAAGCCCAACCCGTTAAGAACCCCAAACAAATTCCGAAACAAAGAAAAATTTTGCGCATACCACAACGAGGCGGGTCACAACACCTCGGAGTGCTGGGCCCTAAGGGACGCCATCGAAGATCTGATAAGAAGAGGTCGCTTGAAAGATTACGTGGTGCGGCCGACTAATCAACCAAGCCAGCCGCCGATACAGCAGCAGCCCCCCACCGATGATGACCAATCACCGGCTGTACGAACCATCTACACGATCCATGGCGGGCCCCACCTCGCAGGATCCTCCCACAAATCCCGCGACAAATACATACGAGAGGCCAACCATGTCTTGCTAGCAAGATCGGGTGAACAGCCGGTTCCCGCGAAGTGGCCTAGGGGTAACCCAATCCCAGAGAAGATGTTTTTCTCGGAAGAAGACGCCGGAGACGTCCATTGGCCGCACAACGACGCACTCGTTATACGAGCCCAGGTCGGTAACTCCGAAGTGCGAAGGATAATGGTGGACATGGGCAGCTCGGTAAATGTAATGTACAGAACATGCTTCGATCAGATGGGTTTGGGACCGAAACAGTTGAGCTCGTCCCCAGAGCCACTCTATGGGTTCACGGGGGACGCAGTGATTCCCGTCGGTCGGATCAGCCTTCCCCTCACCATCGGGGATGCGAACCGCCAGGCCACTACTTTGGCAGAATTCCTAATAATTGACTGCCCCTCAGCATACAACGTCGTACTCGGAAGGCCGGCAATGAATGACCTGGATCTAGTCACTTCAACCAGGTTGCTTACGGTGAAATTCCCAACCCCTGACGGTGTAGGGTGTGTATGAGGCGAGCAGCACCTCGCAAGACGTTGCTATGAGGATGCCCTGAAAATGGGAGCAAAGGGAAAGAAGGTAAATATCATCGCAAAGGTCGGCCCGCGATCAACCGGCCAATGGGAGGCTAAACATGACCTGGATCCCCGCGAGGTCGACTACGAAAAACCCACCGGTCCCATGGAAGAGCTCGAAGATATCTTAGTCGACGAGGCAGACGAGGAAAGGCACCTCAAGCTAGGCAAGAGTCTAGCCCCTGAGGTAAAATCCCAACTTACAAATTTCCTTAAAGCTAACCTTGATGTATTCGCATGGAACCACGAAGATATGGTGGGAATCGCCCAGAAGTCATGTCACACAGGCTCAACGTAGATCCAAGCTACAGGCCAGTGCGCCAGAAGAGGAGGCCAATGACTCCGGAGCGTTATGCGGCTCTTAAAGAAGAAGTGGACAAACTCTTGGCAAATAATTTCATCAAGGAAGCCCACTATCCAGTCTGGGTGGCCAACCCGGTCCTAGTAAAAAAGAAAAACGGGAAGTGGAGGACCTGCATCGACTTCACCGACCTGAATAAGGCCTGTCCTAAAGACAGCTTTCCTCTCCCCAGAATCGATCAGCTCATGGATGCAACGGCTGGTCACCGCCTCCTCAGTTTCATGGATGCCTATTCAGGCTACAACCAGATCCCCATGAACCCCACGGACCAAGAGCACACCTCGTTCATAACCGACCGAGGGCTCTATTGTTACAAGGTCATGCCCTTTGGATTGAAGAATGCTGGCGCGACCTACTAGAGGCTGGTCAATACGATGTTCGAAACACTGATCGAAAAAACTATGGAAATATACGTTGACGACATGCTGGTAAAATCCGAGCAAGTGACGGACCACGTTTCCGATCTAAGAGAAACGTTTGGAGTCCTCAGGAGATATCAGATGAAGCTCAACCCGCTCAAGTAAACCTTCGGTGTAGCCTCTGGAAAATTTCTTGGGTTTATGGTAAACAATAGAGGCATTGAAGCCAACCCAGACAAAATTAAGGCTCTGCTCGATATGAGGTCGCCCGTAAGAAAGAAGGAGGTGCAAAGCCTCAATGGTCAGGTCGCAGCTCTGAGCCGCTTCATTTCAAAGGCAACTGACAAGTGTGCCCCGTTCTTCGAGCTTCTAAAAAAGGAGAAAGACTTCAGATGGACAGAAGAATGCGAGTTCGCATTCCAACAACTAAAGGAGTACATGGGACGGGCCCCATTGCTCGCCAAACCTAAGGAGGGAGAGAGGTTGACCTTGTACTTAGGAGTATCCCAATAGGCTCTCAGCGCGGCCCTCGTTCGGGGGGAAGAAGGGGTGTAGCACCCCATTTATTACGTCTCCAAAAGCCTAATCGATGTAGAAACAAGGTATGCACCAATCGAAAAATTGGCTTACTGTCTAATAGTGGCATCAAGGAAGCTACGACCCTATTTTCAAGCTCATGAGATCAAGTCCTAACCAAATACCCATTGAAACAAATCCTCCAAAAACTAGATACCTCAGGCCGCTTACTAAAATGGTCTATTGAGCTCGCTCAGTTCGACATAAAGTACAAACCAAGGACGGCGATAAAGGGTCAAGCGTTGGTAGACTTCATTACCGAGTTTACTAGGTCAATTGACGAGGAGCCGGAAAACCTGAAAGGACCGTCCTGGGAACTATACGTCGATGGATCATCGAACGAACAAGGAGCGGGAGCCGGGGTTATGCTAATAAGCCCCGAAGGTCACAAAATCCTCTACGCCCTGAGGTTCAGTTTTTTGGCCACCAATAATGAATCCGAGTATGAAGCCTTATTAGTAGGACTCCGCCTGGCAAAGGAAATATGAGCTGAATTCTTGGAGATCTTCAGCGACTCTCAGCTAGTTGTCAACTAGGTACGGGGAGAATACCAGGCCAGAGACATGAAGATGGTAGCATACTTACAGAAGGTACACGAACTTTTAGCCACTTTCGAAAAATATGAAATGCATCAAATCCCCCATTCCCAAAACTCTCATGCGGACGCTCTGACTCGCCTAGTAACTGCCTGGGACGCAGGATTCTTGGGGGACATACCTGTCGATTTTTTTGGCCACCCCGAGCACGGAACAACGAGATGAAACGCTACTGATCACGGCGCCACAAAACTCATGGATGACCCCCATCTTGGAGTATCTGCAAGACGGGAAACTACCGGAAGACAAGCTAGAAGCACTTCGCCTGCGAGCTCAAGTTGCCCGATATTGCATCTACGATGATAGACTGTACAAGAGGGGGTTCTCAGCCCCGCTCCTGAGGTGCATTGACGGCACCGATTGCCAGGCTGTGCTAGAAGAAATTCATGTAGGCCACTGCGGTAATCATGCAGGGGCACTCTCTCTGGCATAAAAGGCCTTCCGACAAGGGTTTTATTGGCCCACCGTGAAGCAAGATGCCATAGAGACGGTCAAGAAATGCGAGAAGTGCCAAAGGTCCGCCAAGGTTCCGCGAGCTCCGCCGGCTTACCTGCAGCAGATGAGCAGCCCTTAACCCTTTGCCATTTGGGGCATGGATCTAATCGGGCCGCTCCCCACGGCTCGCGGAGGATGCAAGCATGCCATAGTGACAGTTGACTACTTCACCAAATGGGTAGAGGCCAAAGAGCTCGCACAGATCACCAGTGCGAAGACACAAGCGTTTACATGGGATAACATAATCTGCAGATTCGGAGTGCCACAACAAATAGTAACGGACAACGGAACCCAATTCACCAGCGAGCAATTCATCCAATTCTGCGAGTCAATGGGGATTCAAAAGAGTTTCACCGCCGTTGATCACCCCCAGGCCAATGGGAAGGTCGAAGCAATCAACAAAATAATCAAGCAGACCCTGAAGACAAAGCTTGAAGCTAGAAAGGGGACCTGGGTGGATGAACTGCAAACAGTGCTATGGACCTATCGGACAACAGCTTGAAGCAGCACTGGAGAAACCCCATTCTCAATGGCGTATGGGTCAGAGGCTATGATCCCCGCTGAGAATAAAGTTGCCAGCCACCGAAGGGCCACATTCAGCTTAGATCGCAATAACGAGCTACTGGCGGCTAATCTGGACCTGCTCGAGGAATCAAGAGATGTAGCTCGCGTGAGGATCGCCATTTATCAAAAAAGGGTGGCACGATACTATAACAGGAAGGTCCGAATCCGACGTTACAACGTCGGAGATCCGGTACTACGCCTGGTACTCCTAGGAGCACAGGCGGCAAGCGATGGCACCTTAGGTCCTAACTGGGAAGGTCCATTTATCATCAAAGAAGATTTGAATAACGGAGCATATCATCTGGCAAACATGGACGGTCTCCCTCTCCCACGAGCTTGGAACGCAGAACACCTTCGTCCTTACTTCAGATAAATGTAATCGTTCTTGCCTACGCTCCGTCTTTTTCATTACGAATGACTTTCATGATTCTGGTTAGAATTTATGAACTTTCATTGCACTTTATTCTTATTGGTATTCGATTAAATGCCCCCGTAATGAGGGGTCGAGAAGCCATGGTTTGCGAGTTGAGGCCTAAGTAACCTAGCCACGGCGCTACGGTCAACGACTTAACTGAGCATTCACCTTGGTCCCTCCCTCAGGTCGTGGTTTGCGAGCTGAGAACCAATCATCTTGACTTTATGTCATGGTTTGGAACCTACTGAGCAACCACTTCCACAAGTAACCCCGAGCTTAGGTTCACTAGCCGAGGTCCTTTTATCTTGGCTTAAAGCTATGGTCTGCAACCTACCTGGGTGTTCTCTCTTAGTTCAAATAAAACTTGTAGAAGCCACTGGGTGTTAGCTGAGGCCGTAACGCGACCTACCTGGACACATATCCTAGCCGTACGAGTCAACGAGATAACAAGCCATGGTGTGTTAGCTGGGGTCACTCTATGACCCGCCTGAACATATAACTTGGTGGTACAGGTTGCGCTTTCACTAGCTGGGGTCCTCCTATCTTGGCTTAAAGCCATGGTCTGCGACCTACCTGAGTGTTCGCTCCCAATTTATTGAAAACTTATTAAAAGCCTCAACATGCCAGCCGAGGCCATGGCATAATCTCATATCCTAGCAAATTTTGCGTATTGGACCCTATCAGTTGAGGTCCGTCTTAACTTGGCTAAATAAGACTATTCGCGACCAACCAGGCACACACCCTATAATGAGCTTCTCAGCCACTACATGTTAGATGAGATCGCAAGGCCATCCGACTTTACATATATCTCGGCAAGGCTCTTGTTATTTCGTCAAAATATGCTGAACGGGGTTTCCTGGAAATTGCCTAAGTATGAGTGTTCGCACTGATTATTACAACTATCATCAACGAGCTAGTTAAAGAGCGTTAGTCTACGAGCTGATAAAACTCTGGATCTACCTGGACCTATGTTCGAACAGTTCGTTATCAAGTTACATACTCAAAAGTTTCTTATCAGTGAATCTTTCAAAAATACAGGAGTCTTGTTGAAATGATTTTCAAGTTATACCATGAAGAAGTTACTTTCAAGTCACCTCATCGAAATTGGTTCAAGAATCGTTATGCCAAAACCTCGTCAGAATTAACTTGAGTTCGTGAAGAAATCTGAGGCAACGTGCACAAAATGCCAATTTTTTTTATTAGATGAAGCTCACGTTACAAAAAAAAAAATATATATATATATACATGTGGGAATCCTAGCTAAGAGGGGAGGTTGGTTCTACAGGATCAACCTCGACAGGGCGAGCTTCAGTAGATAGGGTCGGCTGGAGATCGACCTCGACAGCCCCGGCTGGACAAACCTCGGCAACCTCCACAAGAGGCTCCTTGGCAGTCTCACCAAACTGAGCCGCGGCGACCCCAAATAGCTCGACCTCGACCTGAGGAGCTTGCGTTGTGACAAAAAACGAGTCAAGGGGATTGGCATCGTCAGCATCTTCCGCGGCCTCGGCAGCATACCGAGCCACCTCCTCGACAGCCTACGCACCAAAGAAGGAGAAATCCATCTCAGGATGGTTCACCCAAAGGGTGTACAGAAATGACGAGTAGGTGTCGGATCTGGTCTCCCTACGCGCAGCGTCCATCCGCTTTCCGACCTCCGCCCTTATGTCGTCAATGGTCCTCTTGGCAAGCTCCTCGCATCGGACAGCACGATCATCCACCTGTGTCCGCTTGTCCTTTGTCATCCTAAGCTCCGCCTCGGTTGATTTGAGTCGCTCCTCAGCCCTCCGCAACTCCGCTTTCGCTCTATTTAGCTCGTCGGTGAGCCCGGAGTTGGCTTGCTCCCACATGTTCTTCGACCTGCGAAGCTCCTCGTCGAGATCTTTATTCTTCTGGACCTCCATCCTCAGACGCGTCAAGCAACCCTCCACCTCCTTTTGAGTGGCAAGGAGCTCGACCTGGAGATCTTTCTTCTCGTTCGAGAGCTTCGTTATTTCGGCCTTTTGGGCGTTCTTCTCATCCTCAAGCTTCGCTATTTCGGCCTGACGGGACATGCTCACCGACTGTAGCTGCTCCTCAAAATCTTTGTATTGAGCTCGGAGCTTCACGGCAGCAAGAGAAGTCTGCGAAAGAAGAAATGTTAGCTCATTAAAGAGTAGGCTAAGGAACCAAGGTACGAAGAATTCCCACTTACCACCAGGCTGTGACGGGCCACAAAATCACAAAGGGGGATTCCCTTTAACTTTGGGTTGTCGAGGGGCTTCGAGTTCGGACCCAGGAAGTCAGGCACAGAATCTAGGAGGGGACCAACAAAGACCCCTCCTGGTAGGGCCTCCAGGGCCAGCTCCTTCTCATGGACCCTAACCCGTTTGGCCCTGATAACCTCCCCCTGTTGCAGCTTGTCCGACCTCCGTTTTGAGCTGGCGGTAGGAGCATCTCGAACCTCCACTGCGACCTCCTTCCCACGGGCTCCACTCGAACCATGGTCTCGGGAGGCAGGGGGCCGATGCCCCAGCTGCAGATGAGCTTGCTTTGGCTGTTGGGGCTGACGAGGCAGAGTACTTTGCCGCTGCTCCTGCTGCCCCCCCGCGGCTGTTGGGTTTGTAGCTGCTGAGGGTGTGATTGCGGCTGCGGCTGCTCTGACTTGCCATCTCGCGAGCTATAGCTCGGGGTCATGGAGGACGTAGTGCTCGACCTCGCCTTAGGACGCTTCGGTTGGAGGAGCTCGAGATCAACCATGTTATCGTCTTGGTCGGCTTCCCCTCTTGAACTGTTCGGTTCGGCGACCTGCAAGCCGGAAGGGAGAATCTCGGTACCCAAGTCCCTGAAATGATCTCCCTCGATAGTCTCGGTGCCAAGAAGAGGGGCGAGCTCGTATTCGCGAAGTAGCTCGTCCGAAAATTCAAGAATTTCCGAACTCGACTCCGCAGCCACAAGTTTGCCAAGGATATCAGTCTCCTCGGCCGATAAAATCGATTTCTTCCCCCCAAAATTTGCATCAAAGCGTGAGCAAGTTAAAACAAGCACTCTCGAAACAAAAGAAAGATTTATGAGAGCTCATATTCTCTTACCAGGGGTCAGTGCGAAGCTACAATTCCTAAGTAGAGAAAGGGAAGGGCAAGACACAAAGAACCAACTGGACTTGTAATCACCCACGTTGGACTTTCCCTTTGCTTTACCCTGAGGAAGGGCGGCCTTGTACGGGGAAGGACGAGCCGCCAGGTAATACAGCCCGTCCTTGGCATTTTTGAAAGAAAATAAAAATCTTATCAGTTTTGGCGAAGGGAGAGGAAGCTTATTTATAAGGAATAAGACGGCCAAAAAAGTGAGTTGGGCATACGAATTCGGTGTTAGTTGAAAGGGGGCGAGCTTGACGTCGTTCAAAAGGGCAATAAGGTACGGGGCTACTGGGAACCTAAAACCGGACTCGAGGTGTTGGGGGCTAATAGCTACGAAATTGGCTGGTGGGTAGGCTGCATGGGAGCTCGAAGTAGGGATGTATATTCGGCAGGTCCTGGGGAGACGAAACTCCTGAGCACAAGTCATCACCTCGTGAGGCTTGGCCTTGGATGAGAATCTCTTGAAGACCGCAAGATCAGCACTCCCACCAGCGATCTGATCTTGAACCTTCAGCTCGGTTTCCGGAGAGGTCGGGACGGCGACCTCCCTGCACCCCGAGCTCGCACCCTCAAGATTTTGGCCCTACATAATGAGACAATCTTCAGAGTTCGAAGTGTCGTTTTCTCCTACGATATAATTGCAGCGCTTTTGACCTAAATTTCCATGGTGTTGGTCGGACATCTACAAAGGAAAAGAGAGAACAGTCAGGTCGTAAGTCGCGAACCAGACCTCAAGAATCTAGAAAAACCCTAAAAAAAAAAAAAAAAAACATCCCCTAGGTCTTCCAGGCCGAGCGCTTCGCAAAGGGGTACCGCCTAGGGCGGAGGGGCTGCAGCCACAAGCCCGGTGTTCCATGAAAAGCTAATCCTAAGGTCATTGGGCCCAAAGGCCCAGTAAACGCTAAACTAAATTGTGCCGTTTCTCCAAAAATGAGAACGACATCGATCGATGAAGCCAGAGAAACCACCGACGGCTAACCAATGGTGGACGGCCTCACAAGAAGAAAAAGAAAGTCACGACAAACTTACCTAAAAGATGCGCCTGACGTCTGAATGGAGACTCGTACCAAGCACCGAACGAGAACGACAGACGTTTGAAAGCACGGCGATAATGGAGGCCTCGAGAGAGGAAAGAGAAAGCAGGGAGACAAAGGTTTGAGGGAGTTTCAAAATAGCGTGAAAGAAGAAGCGGGTGGACACTCCCCACTATTTATACTGACGGCCTGGTCCATCCCAACTGTCGGATCAAATGACGACTTATCACATGCTCTACATCCAACGGCCGCACAACAGCTTGTGGGTCCCACGAGCGTAATCATGCGCAGAAATTGGGGGGGGTGCGCATTAAATGCGCTGCCGACAAAGCTTGCTGCGTGGAACGACGAGACTTAAAGTAATTGGGCAGAAGTCGGAGGGATGGAAGAACAGCTGGCACGCGTCAGTTCCCAGAGCGAAGATCGAGCCGCGAATTGGGGGGCTTATGTTATATGTATTTCCCGCATCACCCCGCATGGGCCAGACTCGGTCCGATAGACCGGCCCAATCACCCAAGGCCAAGAAGGCCCGGACGACCTCGTCAAGGAAAGTCCAGCCTCCACCAAAAATCTGGAACTCGTAAAACGAGCATATGGCGAGCTCCCGATAATCCCCCAACAAGCTCCAAGCAATCGACTAACGAGCTCTTGAAATATCCTCCAGATCGCTGGACCATCCAGGTCGCCGGCCTAAAACCTCCAGCTCGCATGAGTGGCAAAGCTGTTGAGAAGTCAGAGGTAGGGTCCGATCACTTTATCTGTAACAGCCCATGCCCCTCGTAATGAGGATCCCACTCCCGGTCTTGTGAAGGCGATAAGAACTGTTTGTCCCCCATTATACAATCACTGTATTTTTATATGTTATCTGAATTGTAAAAGCCCCTCAGTATAAATGAGAGTCAAAGAGACCATGAGGGACAAGAGGAATAATCAGATACCGCCACTCTGAGAGAATAATCAGACTGCGGTCGTGGACTAGGCATCGTTCTGGCCGAACCACGTAAAGATTCTGGTGTACACGTTTGGAATTTTGGGGGGTTTTTTCCTTTCTTCTCGGTATTTTTGGATTGACTCACCGCGGCCCAAAACGAATCACGGTCGGCTGAAATTGAACGTCGACAGTCTTCTTCATTACTGTTATTGTTATTTTTTTATCTTTTTTTTTTTTTTTTCTGTTTAAGTTCAATTTTTGAAAATAGTTCTTCCAAATTCCTTGAAAAATTTTTGATGGTCCTAATCGATCATTATTTTTTTTAAAAAAAATTTAACCTTTTATTTGTTATTTAGTTTTAATTTAACTTAATTGGTGTTTAATTAACTTAATTTAGGTTAATTAAAGTTGAACAAATAACAATTTTGATGAAATAGGTGTTTGAGCAAAAATATTAAATCATAAGGACCTTTAGAATTTGTTTTAGACTACAGGGGATCCTTGTGCAAATAAACCAAACCATTTGGGGTCTGAGTGCCATTCATCCATAAAAGTTATATTTTCACTATGAAAAGTAGGAAATTAAAAACTTCTACTATAAAAGAGACTTAAAAAAAATCAAAATCATTCTCAAATTTGACCAAAACTACTTTTAGTACAACAAGAATTTCCTATTAATACCAAACAAATCATTCAACAACAGAATTAAATATCTTGTAAAACATGTCACATTGTGTTGTGTAACATCTTCTTTTTGACTGATGGAGTAACAAAGGCAAGCCCCATTTATAGGAATTACTATTAGAAATATTTTGTGTAGACTGCCATTAATTGTTAATGATTTTATTTTGTTAAAAATGGACTAATAATATTGTCAATTATTTTCTAAGAGACATGCATGACGGTCTCATTATTAATAGTGGTCTGACTAACTATTAGTGGGGTGTGCGCGTCAATTTTTTGAACTTAGGTGTGGCTTGAGGAAGAGTATAAACCATTATCTAATTAACCCATAATGGGAGGGTTATTAGATAAATATATTTTATTTTTAACTAAGTCCCCTCTCCACTAATTTAAATAATAATTTTTGGTTAGGATTTTTTATGCTTTATGTATTGTATGCTTGTCCCATTAAACGATTGTTTGTTTAAGAAGTAGAGGGAGGAAGATCTTGTCAGTTGTCGTCTAAGATCAATTTTGATATGAGATTCGTGTTTATGATTATCATTCAATGCTAGATCGAATCATACAAAATTTTATTCAATGGAAAATACAAGTATGTTGTCTTTCATCTATATTTGGTACTCCATTAAATTCATACAATCCAATCATTTAATTATTCAACATGTGGTATCAGAGTAAGGTTGTATGAATTTTTTAGAACCCATCCTTTTATTTTCAAGCCTGTGTTTATTGTAAAATCATAGATTGATTTGATTTTGATATAAAACAATTGTTATTGTGGGGTGTCCTAAAAATTCCCTAAGTTATAAGCAAGTCTCCCATTGAATCTAAAGTCCTCGGAGAGTCTCCAGGACAGAACTCACCTAGGCCCTCTAGGAGGTCCCCCGGGATGGTCAGACCTCATTTGCATAAGTTTGAAAACTCTCTTAAAGTCTATAGGACGAAGGATTCCCAGTGACCCCAAAGACCCTTTTGAGCCACTTGGAGATAGTCATCGGGGTACTTCACCCCCGAAGACATTTTCAAACCCTCCATCCTCACCTGATTCATTCCTTGGAAGAGTCCAAGGACTCGACCATAGACCTCACCTAATGTCTATGTGCCTCTTCCAAGGTAAAATGATTTTTATTTTTTATTTTTTTTGTTTTGGGACCTTAAAGGATCATTCAGACTCTACTCTTTTTCTTTTCAAGACCCATCCGAAAGATTTCTACCCTACTCTTTGGGACATTGGAATACATACTAAGACACATCGAACATACATTTGCATACTTTTGAACATACATCTCAAACTTTTGTTTAACTTAGGCATCAAAGGGCCTGTGTGGGGGAGTCTCCCGCATGCTTTTTTGACTTCCTTTGTGCTCATAGACTAAGGCAGGAGTAATCCCACGAAGACCTTTTTAGGCCAGCCTGAAGTCCCTGTTCCCTGAAGACCCTTCCAAGCTAGCAACTCCGAAGGCCCCAAGAACCCCATCTAGGCTCTTGAGGCCCCTACCTTTTGAGATTGAGGACCCGATCCAGACCCAATTGACCTTACATGCAACATCTCAGATCTTCTGCCATTGTGAAGGACTCTGTTTTGGTTTATCACAAGACAAATAAATTTAATTTAGGCTTTTTTTCTTCAAATGAACACGAATCTATTGCATAAAAAATCATGTTGAATCGTGGCTTGTGGCAAGAAAGAAAATACTGAGAATTCGTCAGAGAAATATTAGTGGTTGTTGACTATGAAAGGCTAGAAAGAAGAAGTCGGTGGTAGCCATTTCCAATTTCAATTGTCTTCTTTAATAAGGACTACCACCTGCGACAGTCTTTTTCGATCACCTACGATAATTCGTTTTCTCCTCCTGTGACTGCCTGCAATAATCCACTATCGTTTGTTGCATATCTTATTCTTCTTCGATGAATCTAGTACCAAAACACATTTTGAACTATAGACTGGTAAAAAGTCGAGCCTTAATCACTTTCAAGTTTAGGGTTGTTTTGTAGAAGTTAAAATTTATAACTGTTGTTACCAAACTACAACAATTAAATTTATTTGTCTTGAAAATAACCAAAGTAGAGTTTGAGATGTCGCAAGCGGGGTCAACTGGGTCTGAACCAAATTAGCAGTCCTAGAAGGCCAGAGCTTCAGGAGACTTGATAGGGCCTTCAGGATCGTCAACCTGGGAGAGTCTTCAGGGATCTGAGGGTAGGGGCATCTTAAAAGGTCTATGGGGAAGGCTTTTAATTTTAATGGGTCTTTGGCGATCAAAGACTTGGTTGAATCTGCAACCATAAAAGATGTCAAACAGGCACGCGAGGATCTTCCTCACGTGGGCCCTCTAATGCCTAAGTCAAACAATGTAGTTTGAGAAGTTCGTGTATAAGTGTGTAAATACAAGTAGGTATGTTATGCATGTCTTTCGATGTTCCAACAAGTAGTATAGAGTAGAGGTCTTCAGGGTAAGTCTTAGAGAGAAAAGGCTAAAGGATACAAAAGGTCCATTTACCATGGAGGAAGCATATATTTATAGACATTAAGTGGGGGTCCACAAATCAATCCTCAGATTCTTCTGAGAGATGCATCGGGTAAGGTTGGAAGGCCTGGAGATATCTTTGGGGTTAAAATGCCCTGATGAATGTCTCCAAGTGGTCTTAAAGAGTTCAGGGCCATCGGGTATCTTTTGTCCGGGAGACTTTAAAGAGATTCCAGACTATGCAAAATAAGAAGGCTAAACTAACCTGGGGGACCTGAGTGACTCTTGTCCTGGAGATTCTCTGAGGACTTTGGTCTCAATGGGAAATTGCTTATTACTGAGGTAAAATTTTTAGGGCACCCCATAATAATAGCTCTCTAGTCTTACCTTGGGCTAAAAGAAGAATGTAAGAGTTAAAAAGGTGGGTGCTAAGTATAACTCATCCGGGGTGTAATACCCGAGGAGTGATTTGAGGATATAAATGGTATTTAAGCGATCGAATTAGACGAAGGGAGTACCTCGAACCCTAGATATCCAAGGAAAATGGTATATTATTGACGAGTGATTCGAGTTATGATTTTTGGTGATGAAAGAAATTGAATCGGGAACAGTTGTCGGTACAGCTGTCGACCGAGCTGAGAAAATCGAATCGACGTAGGGATCATCCAAAAAGTCAATGGAGCATGTTAATGACCAATATTTTATGTATAGAACAACCCTTAAGTGATTTCGGGTTGAAACGAATGGATTTAAGGTCAAATCGACCAGTCGGGCCAAAGTATATTTTTTTAATTTTACCCGAGGCAGGTCAAAATGGTAAATTTTTGGGAATCTCAAGGATGAAATGAATAGTACAAGACTTGTGGGCCTTAATGGTGGTATTGGAAAGATCAGGGGTGATATGCAAAGGGTAGAAATGACATTGGAAGAATCTAAGGGGTGAAAATGCAATTTAGTAAAAATTGAAATGTGAACACAATGAAGGAAAATTGGCCGCCGCAAATCCACGCACATGGAGGCCGAATCCGGGGATGGGACAGACGAGGGAGGTTCGGGGGAGGTCGTATACGGCCTGGGGTTTCTTGTAGGCCAATCGATGGCCGCTGATTGGCCAGATTTTCGCTATAAATAGCAAGGGTTTTAATCGAAACTTAGCAAGCAAATCAATCGTGTTTTTGGATGATTTTGAGAGCTTTGATAAGGGGCTATTGGTGCTTGCATCAAGAGGAAGATTTTGGGAGGTTTTGGGAATATTTTCATCAAGTCTAGAGGCCATTCGAAGCTTGGCCGGAAGCGGGTGGCGGTCCGCCTACCCTGGCCTACAACTGCCCGTTTGGGGAATTTTTCGGTGGCCTTTCGGCTTGAAATGGGTGGCGTTGTGATCGATTGAAGAAGGGCTTCAAGGGGGTACCCTTTTCGTGGCCATCAGAGCATCCGTCGGCAATCAGATTAACGAGGAAGACAGTGGCGCGTGGCTGCACGCCCCAGCTTTCATGCATAGCCACGCGCTGAGCGCGTGAGGGCGCGTGGATAAGGGATTTTCGGTAATTTTAATTCCAAAATTTTTTGTTTAATTATTTTAGGATTTATTGTGTTGAAATATTTGGGAAAATAGTTGAGGAAATAATTATTTTGGAATTATCGAGGTGAAAATTGGGAGAAAATAAAGGAAATTACAGAAAAATTGAGGAAAATGGATTTTGATGCTTCCTTAACTAAATATGGTGTTTAGGCAATATCTTGGCTTGAGGTTGAGAATAAATTCAAGTGTCTGTGATTTGGCATGCAAATCGAGGTGGTGCACAACGATCGAGGTGATCCAAATACGTCGAGGTGAGTTGTTCGCTATCAAAACTTGATTTATTGTGGGTGTTTCTACCCTAAAAACTTGATGTTTATTCTATCTAAATGTGTTGTGACTTCATGCAAAATGGTTTTGTTGCATGCAAACGGTAACCGGTAACGGTTGGTTTTATGAGGGAGGTTCGTCCCTAAATGTTTTAAAATTGTACATTACATTTTATAAAATGTTGTTTATATGATGCATTGAATTGTGAAATGTGGCATTGTCTTGCGTTTTGTGGGTTCGTATGGAATGTTAGCCTGAGATGTTGTCTGGATAATGTAGTTATAATTCTCCAAGGGCGTGACGGAATAATAGGGGTATCTGATGCTAGTGTGCATGTCAGGATAATCGCCTTGATTTTCGTGCCAGGCCATTTGGTCAGAGAAGTTGCACTAGGATGACTAGGTGGTCCATATTGTGTTGTTCATGTGGGATGTCAGCCTAGGATGTTGTCTAGATAATGTAGGCATAATTCTCCAAGAGCGTGACAGAATAATAAAGGTATCTTGTGCTTGTGAGTATGCTGGGATAGCCGCCTTGGTTTCCGTGCCAGTCCGTTTGGCCAGGGAAGTTGCACTAGGATGACTAGGTGATCCATGTGAAACTTTGGAGTTGAGATTGTATGGTGGTTCTCGGATGCTTAGAGTGGAAGCGTAATCTGGAAAGATGTGTTGGCTTACCCCTCTTAAGCTAGAATCGCGTCGTGTCATCAAGTCGGTATGGTGGCATAGCGTTTAGAGAGATTGCTCTTTTCCCATGGTAGGGTTAAGAGTTTGGGATTCTCTTAGGCTAGGGCTTACCGAGTGTATCGGTTTATTTCATGTCTTGCATTCATTCATTCATGTTTGAACTCTCACTTAGATGATTCATCATCTAATTTGGACTATGTCCCTGGAATATTCAAACGTTCCAGGTGAAGGTAGCGGTGCGAAGGGAAAAGGAATTGCCGAGGAGTGACGGCGATTAGTGGATAGTTTACTTTATGTTGTTTTCAATTATGTTGTTACTTTTGATGACGTCATGTAAACGTTGGTTTGACTTTATAATATGAATAAAGTGGTTTCGGTTATGACCTATTAAGGTTTTGATCTAGCTTCCGCATTTGAGATGATGTACCTGTCTTAGTTTATTGATGGTTCATAATTGATATATTAAGAAGGTGTAACGGGATCTTCAGGGAACATTTTTTGTGATGGGTTTTTATTTGGAAAAAAAATTATATCCTCGGAATCTTACGTTATGTATCGCTCCAGACAAGTGGGGTGTTACAATTGGTATCAGAGCGAATGTTTGAAATTTAAGCAACTCTTATTAGGGTTTGAACTTAAAGGACTCTGATTAGAGTGAAGGTTATTTGAGGATTATAAATTTTGTTGGAAATTTAGAAACTAACGATTTGAGGTCTATAGTTGAAATCCTTACGTGGAAAAATGGGATAGCTAGTAGTTATCAGGAATGAACGGGTTAGAAATAATTCGGTTTAGATCGAGGATCCTAAGGATATTGAACTTAGGATTATTCGATAAGTGTTGTTGAGAATCAAGTTTAAGGATTCTAAGGATCGATTTTGAGAATATGGATCTCGAGATAGATGTTGTGAGGATTGAGGTACGGTGACCTCAAGGAAACGACTAATGGGAACGAGTTGAGTGTGTTAGTTCAAATGTTGATCTAGAGAATGAAATGGCTGGGATATAGGATTGAATCCTGTAAAGGCTATTGGAAACTAGAAATTTTGGCTACTCATGAATTAAGATTTGGACAAGGTACCTTTGATGGTTGTGGGACCCGAAATATCAGTTAGCAAGATAGAGATTATCTTTAAGTGAGGTTAGCACTGATTAAGAAAGTGTTTTTCATGTTTCAGATGGTGAAAACTTGGAGAGTCACGGATCTCAGCGATTGAGGCGAGAATGACAGTAATAGTAGTCATCGCAGCCGCTCTGCGAATCATGTCGCGAGCAATGGACGGCAAGAGGAACGATCAGGTCCTAGTGAGAATAGACTTGATTGAATGGAAAGAATCTTGGAAGGCATGCTGACACATGTAACGAGGAACGAGCAGCCGAGGCATACCACCCATGTGTTGGATCAGTATCGTCGACAAAGACCCTCGGTGTTCAGGGGAAAAATAGAAGACGAACCCTGCATGGAGGAGTTCTGGATGGAGCAAACCGAAAAGCTACTCCAACATTTGTAGTGCAGTGACGAAGATAAGGTCAACTATGCTACATTCATGCTTGAGGAAGAAGCTGCACGATGGTGGCAATCAGCCCAACGAGCTTTGCAGAGGATACCCAGGCAAGTGGAGTAAGATCCAAGGCCGAGGTAAGCTCAACCTGTGACATGGGCTAGATTCAAGGAAGTGTTTGACGTAAAATATTTTCCTCGAAGCTGGGGAGAAGAAAAGACTTGGGAGTTCATGAAGTTGAAGCAGACTGACGAGATGTCGGTGACTCAATATGATGTGAAGTTTACTCAACTGATCAGGTACGTGCTTATGTACGAAGCCGATGAGTGGCAGAAGGCACAAAATTTTGTGAGTGGACTGAAAGTGAGATTGCAGCAAGCTCTTAGCTCGTGGACTTTGGACACCTACAACGAGGCACTAGATAGAGCCTTATCCACAGACTAATCTACTACGAGTTGGTTTGATTAGATCAGACGAAAAGAAGAAAGATCCAAAAGGTGGGGAACATAAATCAGATGGAACGAACTCCAAAAACAATGAGCCATGTCCCTGATGCAATAAGATACACTCAGGGAAGCAATTTTCCAAAGACCTGTTTGCTGTTTTTTATGCAGCGAAGAAGGACACAAGGAAAATGACTGCCCTAAGAATAAAGAGGCACATTCGACTGGGAATCGAATGAAGATCAGATGTTTCACGTGTCAACAACCTGGTCATTACTCAAGCGAATGTCTAAAGAGGCAAAAGGTGGAGCAACTGGGAAAAGCGAATGAGGCACAAAAACCTCGCCTTGGACGAGTTTTCTACCTGTCAAAGGATGATGAGGATATCTACCCGACAATAGAGAAAGGTACACTAAGTTATTTCAATGTTATCAATTTCAGTGCAATCATGGTAGAGGAGTTAGTTCAATGTTATCAATTTCTGTGCAATCATGGCATATACATTAGTATAGGAGTGGGTTGGGAGAATTAGTAGTCAAATAAATGGGTTCTGAGGGCACAATTAGAAGTGATATTGAGTGTTATGAATTATTTTGGGAGTTGTGCAACCGCATGTTTAGAGCTACAACGGGATGTTCTGGAAAATAAGAAACATGTTTGGTAAGCATGGATCATGTTAGGATGTAAGTTAAGAATCATCGTCAAGGATTAAGAATAATATATCTATGATATTTCTATTGGGAGTCATTAGCAATAGCAGTGATTTAGTTATCACGAGCCAAATTTCAAGGATGAAATTTATTAAGGGGGGAGAATGTAATACTCGAGAGTGATTTGAGGATATAAACGGTATTTAATGAAGAGCATAAATGGAATTTTTGAAAAAATGAGACTACAGGGTACACTAATGCAGCTTTAGGTGATCAAATTAGACGAAGGGAGTACCCCGGACCCTAGATAGCCAAGGAAAATGGTATAATATTGACGAGTGATTCGAGTTATGGTTTTTGATGATAAAAGAAATTGAATTGGGAACAGTTGTCGGTACAGCTGTCGATCGGGTTGAGAAAATCGAATCGATGTAGGGATCATTCGAAAAGTCAACGGAGCATGTTAATGACCAATATTTTATGTATAAAACAACCTTTAAATGATTTCGGGTTGAAACGAATGGATTTGAGGTCAAATCGACCAGTCGGGCCAAAGTGCAATTTTCTAATTTTGCCCGAGGGAGGTCAAAATGGTAGATTTTTGGGAATCTCAAGGATGAAATGAATAGTACAAGACTTTTGGGCCTTAATGGTGGTATTGGAAAGATCAGGGGTGATATGTAAAGGGTAGAAATGACATTAGAAGAATCTAGGGGGTGAAAAGTAATTTAGCAAAAATTGTAATGTGAACACAATGAAGGAAAATCGGCCGCCGCAAATCCACGCACATGGAGGCCGAATTCGACGATGGGACAGCCAAGGGAGGTTCGGGGGAGGTCGTATACGGCCTGGGGTTTCTTGTAGGCCAATCCATGGCCGCTGATTGGCCGGAATTTGGCTGAATTTTTGCTATAAATAACAAGGATTTCAGCCGAAACTTAGCAAGCAAATCGATCGTGTTTTTGGATGATTTTGGGAGCTTTGATAAGGGGCTATTGGTGCTTGTATCAAGAGAAATATTTTGGGAGCATTTTCATTAAGTCTAGAGGCCATTCGAAGCTTGGCCAGAAGCGGGTGGCAGTCTGCCTACTACGGCCTACAACTGCCCGTTTGGGGCATTTTTTGGTGGCCTTTCGGCCTGAAACTGGTGGCGTTGTGATTGAATGAACAAGGGCTTCAAGGGGGTACCCTTTTCATGGCCATCGGAGCACCTGTCGGCAGCCGAATCAACTAGGAAGACAGTGGCGCATGGCTCCACGCGCCAGCTTTCACGCACAGCCACGCGCTGAGCGCGTGAGGGCGCGTGGATAAGGTCTTTTTGGTAATTTTAATTTTAGAATTTTCTTTTAATTATTTTAGGATTTATTGTGTTAAAATATTTGGGAAAATAGTTGAGGAAATACTTATTTTGGAATTATCGAGATGAAAATTGGGAGAAAATAGAGGAAATTATTGAAAAATTGAGGAAAATGATTTTGACCATTCCTTAACTAAATATGGTGTTTAGGGAATATCTTGGCTTGAGGTTGAGAATAAATTCAAGTGTTTGTGATTTGGCACGCAAATTGAGGTGGTGCACGAGGATCGAGATGATCCAAATACGTTGAGGTGAGTTGTTTGCTATCAAAACTTGATTTATTGTGGGTGTTTCTATCCTAAAACTTGGTGTTTGTTCTATCTAAATGTGTTGTGAGTTCATGCAAAATGATTTTGTTGCATGCAAACAGTAACCGGTAACGGTTGGTTTTATGAGGGAAGTTTGTCCCTAAATATTTTAAACTTATGCATTGCATTTTATAAAATGTTGTTTATATGATGCATTGAATTGTGAAATGTGGCATTGTTTTGCATTTTGTGGGTTCGTATGGAATGTCAGCCTAAGATGTGGTCTGGATAGTGTAGCCATAATTCTTCAAGGGCGTGATGGAATAATAGGGGTATCTGATGCTGGTATGCATGTCAGGATAGCTGCCTTGGTTTCCGCGCCAGGTCGTTTGGTCAGAGAAGTTGCACTAGGATGACTAGGTGGTCCATATTGTGTTGTTCATGTGAGATGTCAGCCTAGGATGTTGTCTGGATAGTGTAGCCATAATTCTCCAAGAGTATGACAGAATAATAGGGGTATCTTGTGCTGGTGAGTATGTTGGGATAGCGCCTTGATTTTCGTGCCAGGCCGTTTTGCCAGGGAAGTTGCACTAAGATGACTAGGTGGTCTATGTGAAACTTTGGAGTTGGATTGTATGGTGGTCCCCGGATGCTTAGAGTGGAAGCGTAATCTGGAGAGATGCGTTGGCTTGCCCCTCTTAAGCTAGAATCGCGTCGTGTCGTCGAGTCAATATTGTGGCATAGCTTTTAGAGAGATTGCTCTTTTCCCGTGGTAAGGTTAAGCGTTTGGGATTCTCTTGGGCTAGGGCTTACTGGGTGTTTTGGTTTATTTCATGTCTTGCATTCATTCATGAAAAATGTGTTTTGAACTCTCACTTAGATGATTCATTATCTAATTTAAACTATGTCCCTGGAATATTCAAACGTTCCAGGTGAAGGCAGCGGTGCGAAGGGAAAAGGAATTGCCGAGGAGTGACGGCGATTAGTGGATAGTTTACTTTATGTCGTTTTCAATTATGTTGTTACTTTTGATGACGTCATGTAAACGTTGGTTTAACTTTATAATATGAATAAAGTGGTTTCGATTATGACCTATTAAGGTTTCGATCTAGCTTCCGCATTTGAGATGATGTACCTGTCTTAGTTTATTGATGGTTCATAATTGATATACTGAGAAGGTGTAACGGGATCTTCGGGAAACAATTTTTATG
The DNA here is from genome assembly GCF_014633365.1 of Diospyros lotus. NCBI lineage: Eukaryota > Viridiplantae > Streptophyta > Magnoliopsida > Ericales > Ebenaceae > Diospyros > Diospyros lotus. Next base: position 20,293,259 of record NC_068350.1, read on the forward strand.
ATGGGTTTTTATTTGGAAAAAAATTTATATCCCTGGAATCTTATGTTACGTATCGCTCCAGAGAAGTGGGGTGTTACAGGGGGAGAGTTTCCGAGGAATTGGCAACTTTTTCACTTCCAAGGACTTGAACTATAAATATGCGATGGTCCCTAAATAGGCCACATTTCCCTCGAAGAGCCAGAGTCATCTGGAGCACCCGAAAACTCTCGATTGTCCTGAAAAATCCTTGCTGCTCTTTGTAATATCCCGAGAGTCTAGAGAAGTTAGTATATATCAAGGATAGCGTAAGAAAGGAAACAACACTAGCTGGATACCTTTTGGTCTGAATGTAGGCAAAGAACTCCCAAGTTAAACGTGCTTGACTTGGGGTAATCCAGGGATGGGTGACCCCTCTGGGAAGTTTGCGTAGGCCCATCAGGGTAAGTTGTTCCGGTCCTTCCTATTGCTCAAACGGGATGTTACAGGTGGTATCAGAGACGACCCTTGGAGAAGGCGGTCCGATGAGGGCGGGGAGTGGCGCCGGGGCGCGAGGCCTAATCAAGGAGCGGCTCCTAGCAGGTTTCTAGGATGGTAACCTCCAAAGGGGAGAAGGTCTGGGACTAGTTGTAAGGTCGCATGACAAGGATGTCATGTGCTCAAAGGGGGGAAAATGTAATACCCCGAGAGCTTAGAGAAGTTAGTATATATCGAGGATAGTGTAAGAAAGGAAACAACACCAGTTGGATACCTTTTGGGCTAAATGTAGGCAAAGAACTCTCAAGTTAAGCATGCTTAACTTGGGGTAATACAGGGATGGGTGACCCCCTGGGAAGTTTGCGTAGGCCCATTAGGGTAAGTTGTTCCGATCCTTCCTATCGCTCGAACGGGATGTTACACTCTTTGCTCCTTGAACATTCAGAACCTTTGGAAGATTCTTACTCACTGAAAATACATACTTTGAGGTAAAAATGGCTTCCTCACAACCTTTTACTGAAATTACTATCTCTCAATGAATGCAACCCTCGATTCTAAGAGGTGAAATTGCTGAAGGCTTTGCCCAGTCTTTCCTCAATCATGGAAACCAAGGGGTCTTAAGGTTAGGGAGCTTACGGCTACTATTGAAAGATGAGGGGTAGCGATACACTGAGATAACCTGTAGGCAAGACTTAAGATTCCACTACACCCTTTTGGGATGCAATTTTTGGAGGAAAAAATGCTGGTACTGGCCTAGTTACATCCAAATGGCTGGGGCGTGCTGGTTGGATTTTTTGTTTTGTGCAAGGAGCGTGGGGTGGAACCTCCCATCTCCTTATTGTACTGTGTTTATTGCGTCTAGACTATAAGGGGAGAGAAAGAATTTGTGTCCCTCTAAAGAACTCCCATTGCTATTTAGGAGCGGACCTCAAAAGATAGATGATTTTAAACTAAGTGGCTAGTAGTGACATTGCCCCCAAGATGTTGGAAGTCGTCTCGATCTTGGCGTACTGAAGATATGAGGAGTGCAAGGCATGAGTGGTTAAATGTGACTTCACTGGTGAAAGAACACTAGGATGAGATTAATAATCTAACCCAAGGGGGTCCGGTGCTCTTGTTAGACTTAGCAATCGATGAGTGCCTTATTGAGGCGAGATGAATGGTTGTTGCAAAGGACAATGATGCTATTCCTTATTCGGCTCTTAAGGGACAACGCACACACTCAGTTTCATGAGAAGAGGAGGCGGGCTGAGGAGCTGTCTACCTAGCTCAAAGAGGTCAATATTGATGTAATTCAAGAGGAGGCAATGAAAGAATATTGGCTTTCTTGGATATGCCATGAAGAAAAAGAGAGATATGCCTTAGGCTTTGCTAAGTATGGATTTTATTTAACCTGGGGGTATTTAGAGAAAACACACCCAGACATCGACTATTCTGATGTCGTTTTCACGGCTAAAAGGATTAGAAAAGGCATCTGCAATTGACAGGAATATGGGGATCTTGACCCTAAGTCGCAGAAAGAATTTTTGAATACTAAGGTGAGGGATCTCCCCAACCTCACAGGTCTGTGGAGCCTATATGTACCGGAGCCAGATTCAGATCCTCCATCGTAGCCAGTCTCACCATACAATTAGATTTAATAGAAAAAATATGACAAGCCCTTCCTAAAGATCGCAGAACAAAATTATGGGTTGATGAGCAAGGTCAAGTAAAGACCTCGAAATTCAAATTAAAGGATGGCATACTTCGATTTCAAGGAAGAGTTTATGTACCTCGGATAAAGGAATTAAGACAAGCGATCTTGAAAGAAGCACATCGATCCAAGTATTCAATGCATCCAGGAGGTACCAAGATGTACCGAGATTTAAAAACTGTGTATTGGTGGCCGGGAATGAAGAAAAGCATAGCATGATATGTCAGTCAGTGTGACACGTGCCAAAGGATAAAGATTGTGCATCAAAAATCAGGCGAAAGTTTACAACAGTTAGAAATTCAAGAATGGAAATGGGAACATATCACCATGGATTTTGTAATAGGACTACCAAGAAGCCCTAAAGGAAATGATGTCAGATGGGTAATTGTTGATAGGCTAACTAAGTCTGCTCATTTATTGGCTATGAAAGTAAGCAAACCCATCAATAAGCTGGCTCAGCAATACGTCGACGAGATTGTCAGACTTCATGGGATATCGATAAGTATTATCTCTGATCGTGATCCAAGGTTCACTTCAAGATTTTGTGAAAGTCTATAAAAGTACATAGGCACTCAGCTCTGGTTAAGTACAGCTTATCACCCTCAAACTAATGGACAGTCAAAAAAAGTTATTCAGACCTTAGAAGATATATTGAGAGCATGTGCCCTAGACTTTACGAGAAGTTGGGAAGAGCATCTACCGTTGGTAGAGTTTGCGTATAATAACAACCATCACAGCAGGATTGGTATAACTCCTCATGAAGCATTATATGGACGCAAGTGTAGATCCCCGGTATGTTGGACAAAAGTTGGAGATCGACAAATTTTGGGTACTGAAATAGTTCAAGTGACTACTGAAAAGGTAAAGATCATTCAAGAAAGAATCAAAGAGGCTCAGAGTCATCAAAAGTCCTATGCCAACACTAGGCGAAGGGATTTGGAATTCCAAGTCGGTGACAAGCTATACCTGAAGTTATCCCCTCTAAGAATGGCAACTCGAAGTCACAATAAAGGCAAGTTGAGCCCCAGATATATTGAACCATATGACATCATAGAAAGAATCGGGTCAATTGCTTACTGGCTTGCATTGCCTATGGCTCTCTCCAACCTTCACGATGTGTTCTACGTATTGCAACTTTGGAAGCATGAGCTAGACCCTTCTCACATAATGCCATCAGGAGCTGTCGAAGTTTGAGAAAACCTTTCCTACCTCAAGAGACCAGTTAAAATTTTGGATCAAAGAAATCAAGTTCTAAGAAACAAGATAATTCCACTAGTGCAAGTACTATGGAGAAATCCAGTAAGAGAGGATATATGAGCAAGACGAAGAAATGAGAAGTCATTTTCCATTTTTGTTCGAAGAATCAATAGATAGAATGGACTTGCATAAAACAAATTTCGGGGACGAAATTTTTGTAAGAAGGGGAAAAAGTAATATTCCAAATAAATATGTTATTTATTCATGAATGATTTCGTATTTTGGGGCTCAAAGAAAAGTTTAAAAGATTGTTTGGGGATCTGAAACAACCAAATCAATTGCAGGAATACCCTAGGACTTAGATAACTACGAAAAAGAGTACAGGACTGTTAAGCATCTCGAAACATGATTTTTAGCATCATAAGAAATAGGATCAGAGACAGTTTTTGGTACACTTTCGATTCAGGCTATAAGATCGAATCGTCGTAGGGGTCTTCCAGGAAGTCAACAGAAAGCTTATGAGATCTTAATTTGGCATATACAACAACCCTTAAGTGATTTCGGGAGGAAATAAAAGGATTTTCGGTCAAAATGTCAATTCAAGCCTAAGTGTAATTTCTTAAAAATGCCCGAGGGAGGTCGAAATGACGTTATTTCTGAATCTTCAAGGTGAAAATGAAAAGTTCAGGACTTGTGGGTCTCAATGGAAGTGTTGGAAAGTTATGGGGCAAAGTGAAAAGGGGAAAATTGGAAATTCAAAGAATGATAGGGGCAAAAGTAGAAATTAAGAAAAGTTGACAGTGTTGAAATTGGGAAAAGCTGGCAGTGTGAACACTGTCAGCCGTTGACTGCCTCTCCCATCTTTGTTTGTGGCCGGTGAGGGCTTCGAGGGAGGCTCCAGAGGGATCAGGGTTAGGGCTAGCAGCTTTGGGAGTCGCTCATGACTGAGAATCGACCGCGAGAAGTTGCTAAAAAAACCAACGTTTTGGGAGTCAAAACGTCGCGAGATCGGGGCATAATGAGCCCATTAAATGATCGTGATGATGATAGAGGCCCGAGATTTGACAAGAGTTGAGGTTTGGAGGCTCGAAATCAGGTATGAATAGGTGCTTCAAGGTAGCCGAATTCATGGAGTTTAAACTTCAAAATTGAATGCGTTAGAGAACGAATCGAAGGCAACAGATAGAGGGCTTTTGATCCTTGAGGGTTATAGAAGTATTCTAGAGAGTTTGGAGGGTTTTTGCATAGGTTTAGTGGGTTTTCGAGGGCTCGCTAGAAAAGCTAGGCGGATGACCTGGCCAAGAGTTTAAGTCGTCGGTTGGCCCCATTCTAGTCGTCCTTTTGAGCATCCAAGCTAGCCATTGTGATCGACTCAGGGAGAAGATCGAGCCTGAAGCCAAAGCCAATTTTTTCGGTGTGTCGGCGTCGGAGATGACGACTGGCGCGTGAAGCTCACCTGCCAGTCTCACTCGCAACCCACTCTCTTAGGGCGTGAGGGCGCGTGGACATCAGGTTTTTTCCAAATTTTTTTTAAAAATGTTTAGAAAATTATTTTAGAAATTTTGGTGTAGAAATATTTGGAAAAATGTTTGAGGAAATATGGATTCTGAATTTTTAGAGGTAAAAATAGAAAGAAAAAAATAGAAATAAATGTGAGGAAATTGTGGAAAATTAGGTTTTGATATTTATTAAATAAACATGATGAATAGGTTGCTTTGAGACTTGAAGAGAGGTGATTTGTACGAAATTCGAGGTTTGGCGTGAAAATCGAGGTTGTGTGCGTATTTCGAGGTGTATTGAACTTTGTGCAAAAGTAAGTGGTTCTACCCTAATACTTGGTTTATGTAAATGAAACCACCATGTTGTCATACCTTGATGTGTATATGTCATATAGTTTGCATTTACATGTTCTGATGAAGTGTGCATCTTTTCACAATGATTTGTTGATCATACATCGCATATGGTTTGAGAGTACGGGCCGACATCGTTGCTCTACCAAGGGTGCACCCATGCACCTCGGCATGGTCAGGAAACCGTATAAAATGGGGAGTAGCATTAAGGTACGATCGACTCAAAAGAATGAAATGAGGACATTTTGCATTTGCATCCATGCACGAGTCGCAATTTTTTTGTAAACTTACTTAGATAATTCATCGTCTAACTCGGGTAATGCCCCTAGAATATTCAAACGTTCCAGATGAAGACGTAATAGAAGCAGGCATGGAATAAGCATTTGATGGCACTTGAGTGCATATCATTTTGATTATGTTTATGCAGTTATGTAATTAAGTCTGCTACTCTGAATTTGGAATGTTATGAAAGCTATTAATGTATGATCGAATTTGTTGTTAATGTTAAAGTTAGGTTCGATTCTTGCTTTCGCTATTAATGAACCATAGTCTAGTATGTATAACGTATAATGATTCTCCAACTAGACAGGTAAATGGGAATTTTGGGAGTTTGCATTAAGCTAAGGTTATTAAAAAAAAATAAAAATTTACCCTGAAATTTCCTAAGTTATAACACGCCCGGGAATTTGGAGTGATACACAAACTGTACAAGACTAACCACTCGTAAATCCCAATTATATTGTTTCCCTCATATGAATTATATGCATGATAATTGTTAATAATGTGAGCCCTAGGGCAGAACTGTGGACGTAAACACATTTGGCTGAACCATGTAAAAAAAATGCTTATACTCTTTTGTGCAATACATTATCATTATTGCGTCTATTATAATTTTCTTGATTCATTTCTCAAAATGAAAGGAAAGATCAATCAAAAGTTCTTTTCGAATGAGAAGCCTATTGCCCCACACATATCCCGGCAACAAGGTAAAAACAAAAGGCCCATTGTCCCACTAACAACCCTACAATAAGGTAAAAACAAAAAGCCCGTTATCCCGCACATAGCTCGGCAACAAGGGAAACACAAGCCCATTGTCTTGTTTTCAACTCGGCAACAAGGAAGACACAAGCCCGTTGTCCTGCTAATAGCTTGACAACGAGGTAAAAATAAAAAGCTCGTTGCTCTGCACATAGCCTGGCAATGAGGGAAACACAAGCCCGTTATCCTACCTATCCCTACAATGAGGTAAAAACAAAAGGCCCATTGCCCTACATATAGCTTGGCAACGTGGTGAAAAATCCAAGGCATGTTGTCCTGCTAACAACTCGACAATAAGGTAAAAACAAAAGCCATGTTGCCCTACACATAGCCCGATAACGAGGGCATAAACCTGTTGTCCTACTTACAGCACGACAACGAGGAAGACACAAGCCTGTTGTCTCGCTAACAGCTTGACAACGAGGTGAAAAAAAAAAAAAGCCGTTGCTTTGCACATAGCCTGACAACAAGGGAAACAAAAGCCCATTGTCCTACTTATAGCCCGACAACGAGGTGAAAACAAAAAGCTTATTGTCCTATTTATAGCCTGACAACGAGGTAAAAATAAAAGGCTTGTTGCGCTGCTTATAGCCCGGCAACAAGGTGAAAAACAGAAAAGGTCTGTCATCCCACTGATAGGCTAACAACAAGGTAAAAATAAAAAGCTCATTGCCCTGCTTATAGCTCGACAATGAGGTGAAAAATCCAAGACTTGTTGTCCCGCTAACAACCCAACTACGAGGTAAAAATAAAAGGCTCGTTACCCCACTTATAGCCTGGCAACAAGGTAAAAAATTCAAAGCCTATTATCCTATTAATAGACCAATAATGAGGTAAAAGAAAAAGGCCTGTTGCCTTGCTTGTAGCTAGGCAACGAGGAGAAAACGAAGCCCGTTTCCCTGCATATAGCCGAGCAACAAGGTAAAAAAAAAGGCCCGTTACCCCATAGATAGCTCGGCCAACGAGGGGACAACAAGCCCCTTTACCCCGCACGTAGCCCTGCAACGAGGAGACAACAATGTCGTTGCCCCGCACATAACTTGACAACGAGGATAAAACAAGTTCGTTGCCTCGCACATAACCTGGCAACAAGAAGACAACAAGCCTGTTGTCCCAGTAATAGCCCAATAATGAGGAGATAATAAGCTCATCATCCTACAAGTAGCCCAACAATGAGATAATCACAAACCATCATCCCAGATGTAGCCCGACAATGAAGGAAAAATAAAACTATTGTCCCACAAGTAACCTGACAACAAGGAAATGGAACATCAATTAATCATGAACATCCATGGTTTGAAAAAAGTTCCCAATATGCCAATGCTCCTCTCGATGAAATATAGACGCGCATATAAGCTAACATCAGGTGCAATCACCAAGTCCGTGTCTAACACTTTTAAGTGAACTTGAAGATCTTTTCTGTGAAGCATTGAGTCTTCAACAAGCATCCCCAGAGTCAAGGAGAAAAAGAGCCCCCACCTCCTTGGGAGTCGGGAGCACCTGAAAGAGTCATGTCTATGCTCTCAGGGGATGGAGGATCGAACACTGGAATCTCTCCTCTAGGAGTAAAAGCTTTAACACTGTGTGTGCTTTTCGAGACACCTACCTCATGATCTCAAAGCCTTTGACACTTATGGGAGTTCAAAATGCGAAAGTGCAAGAGTGATCCTAGGAGTTGAAAATGATCCAGAGACTCAAGAATCTCCTGCTTAGAGAACAGCTTCAAGAGCACGTGCAAGATTTACAAGGTAAGATACTTTTTTGCCTAAGACTCTCGATCAAAATAGTAGGAAGCAATTGGTATGCCCTACAAACAACAAATAATTTAGATAGGGAAAATTCAGGACAAAATCTACGAGTAGGCATCCAAGTCAAGTGTAAATCTAAATAGGCTGAAATCCACAAACCAAGAGCAAAAAGCCAAATTAATTGGGAGAGTTATAGGAGAAAACAAAGTAGTGGCCGAATACCTAGTGGCCACTACTCAATTATGATCGAGTGCCTACTCTGCCATGAAGAACAATGCAACAAACAATGACCCATTAAGTGATGGACAAAGCAAAGTATTATTGATCAAATCAAGCAAGACAAAGAGAGGACGACGCTATGACCAAGTGGGCACTTGGCTAAGAGAGATCAAGTTGTGAAGATAAGTCCACTGGTGAGCAAAAACAAATCAAATCAAGCCAAGAAAAGAACAAGCCTCCAAAGGAAAGCCAAGGAAGCAGTATCACCAAGCAAAAGGGTATTGAGTAGTGACCGAGTAGCCACAACTCGGCCATAATGGTCATCCACCTCTCAGAGCCTTCCTCGTTGCCAACAGACCCTCGTAAGACGTTTCATGAGACCCACAATAATATTTCGAGATTTTATTAAATATACAAAGAATATACAACAAATATACTGGAAATATACTCAGAATATGTCACTTGAGAAATTTGGGATAATCGCCACGTGTCCCCATCTCTTTCCTTTATAAATTGGAGAACCATCTCCTCTCTCAAGTAAGTTCACTCGACCACTCCAACTCCATCTTTTGCACTCAACACTTAAAGACTAACTTAAGCATTGGAGAATTCGTGCAGGAACCTCCTTTCGCACCCCTAACTGATTGTTCATCTTGATAGGTCTCTCAATCATTCAGGACCTCCCGATCATCGAAAGGCACTCAATCATCGGAGGGCATTCATTCATCAGAAGCCACCCGTTCTTCAAGAAGTCACCCATTCATCAAGGCAAATGATTATTGCAGCAAGACTTCTAGATCTCTTGATCATTGCAACAAAACCTCTAAGTCTCCTTATTATCATCACCCAAGACTATCACATTCACCTTTCCCAAGTTACAAATTCATTGTTATACTTTAACAACAACAAGAAGAATAGTTTTACAAGTACGCAGCGTACTCACACAAACACATTCCTTTTCAATATATAAACAGCAACGGAACACATCATTTTATATGAAAAACTTAAATAAAATTCATAAACTAAACTTCCCGCATGCCAATAACATATCAACGTCATATACTTATGAAATGTATAAATTAAATTTTTTATCAAAAAATCACCGATAGAATGAAAAGAACGGCAGTTTAATGGCAACCCGTTACAAAGTAGAGTTCGCACTTCAAGGGGAAAACATATATATTGTATTCCAAGAGCATCCACACCCTACCCTGTGAAAGAAAATATGAAAGAAGTAAATTACTCAGGCAGCTGGTTCCCACTTTGTAGCAATGAACAGATAGCGATTTCTTCCAGTTCCCTGAGTTTGAAAATTCGGATCAATCTTCATCCTGGGTTCCCAATGGTGATTGAGGAAGACGAGGTTTTGAAGCGTTAACAGTGCAATCTACCAGAGAGAAGGGCGGGCTTTCTAATTAGAGCTCTCTCCCCCTTAATTAAGGGGGCCGCGACCAAATATTCTCTCATCCTCGGCTTTCTTCCGCGCTTCCCGCTTCGCCTTGCGCCTGGCATCTCGTAAAGCTGCATCTGCGTGCACTTTCTCCATCACTGTGCTGAAACCTGGGATCGTCCGGGCCAGGTGGTTGTATACTTTCACGCTCAGATCATAGAAAATCCTAAACATTCTCTGCACATCCGTAAAGAAGTCAATTTAAACCATTAGTTAGTTATCTCGCAATACACGAGCAAGATGCCTACAGAACAGAAACCAGGCAACAGTTTGAGCAAAATTATGAAATAATGCGCCCTCTACACGATATTGACAATGAAGAAATCAACAGAAACGGCAAAGCTGAAGCAGCATGGTAACTCTATAGCTAGCTGAGTGTAGATACACACATCACAGATATCCAAAATTCTAAGTATGTTTGGGCATGACATAGAAAAATTCTATAGATAAAATAAACACTTTACGTCAATATACTAAAAAAAATAACAGTTTCTTTAAGTTTTTCTTTTCCAACTATATATATGCTTATAATTTATTATGCCAAAATAACAAGAAGTTACATTTTCTTTCAAATTTTACATGGTAGAAACAAAGTGAGACCTAAATTTTATAATATCTATTTTTCAAAGTTTAATTTCTGAAGAAATTTAGAGTTTTAGGCTTCATAACTGTTGAAATTAAAACTAAAAGAGAAAAAGAAAAAAAAAAGGAAAATCTAGAGAAGTACTAACATTGCTTTTGTTGACAGAAGTACTAAATGTAATTTATTCAATTTATGAACAAATATTGCTTTTGTGGACAGAACGGTCCCAAAGTGAACGAGAAGTGTCTGACTTCAAAACAATTACAAAATAATAGGGCAGTTCGGACTAGTGTTCTACACACATCTAGAATTGTTTGGAAGTGCCAGTGTTCTTCATCTGGCATCCGGCATCTTGATGGGAGCATATCCCAGAAACTAAAAACTGCTATCTTAAATGTTTAATAATAATAATAATAATAATAATGACACATAGAAATCAATTAGCAATATTCAACTGGAAAACATAAAGCATGTGTTAATAGAAATCTAACTGCAAAGAAGATGGTGGGAAGAATGTACCAGCACATCCTTATTCCAATGCCTGATGTATGGAGGACCTGTTGTGTACGTACCAAGAGGTTCACGATACCACTGACCACCATATGTTATCTGATCCATAGCTTGCTCTACGCTTAAAACCTCCCATGGCCTCAGCCCAGGAATAGCTTTAGCCAACTGAAGCCTGTCTCATTAATCAACCAAAAATTTTCAATGGTTACTGTAGAAAACCAAAAGAAAATTGTTAATGGAAAAATATGAAACAAGTTTCATCCAAGAGAAAAGAAACAGTGATCCAGTGACATCACCAGGCACTGAGAAAACAACAATTTCATCCAAAAAGCATGGCAGGGATCTGGAGACATTACAATGGACTAAAACATGATTTATAAAGCAGCTATTGCATACTCACCATACTTTCACCATTCATTATAATTTTTGAAGGAAATATGCAGAACAACAGTAACAACATCTCTCTCTCTCTCTCTCTCTGTGTTATTATTATTATTATTATTATTATTATTATTATTATTATTATTATTATTATTATTTTTATTTTTATTATTATTATTATTATTATTATTATTATTATTATTTTTATTTATTTTTTTTTTTTTGGGGGGGGGGGACATAAAAATAAATTTACAAGAACAATTTCATCCTAAATAAATTTAAATACAAGAACAATTTCTTCCTTATGGCAATGACATAAAAAACATTGCTTAAGAAACATGTCAATTGCACTTGATTTTTGCCAGACCAACACAATGTATAGAAGCGTTCAGCCTCATCATAAAAACCACTGCCCCAATAACCACAGAGAAAAGTGGTGAGATGAACAAAATGAGCATATCTCCCTCTCTTTTCCTCTGTGTCTTTCTTTTCTCTTCATTTTCTTCCTAATTTCTTACTTTTAATGCAGCCCTAATGTTGACTTGACAAGAGTACAAAAGATCAAATAATTTCATTAAACTAAAAATCAGATGGCCCGAAGAGAAACAGGAAGGGTGACCCCAGTGATGAGGCTCTCTACTTTGTGAGGGTCAGAGGGTCATTTTTGTACACAGCTTGTACCTAGGGGAAAGAGATTTTTCACACTTCCAAAAACTTCAAAGAAATTTATTAAGAACACTTATATGAATTGCTTGAGGCCAAGTATCAAATATGAATTGCTTGAGGTCAAGTATCAAACATGAAGCCATAACTGGAGGTTTGAAGACATTGATTCCATATTCTTTAGTTAGATTCTGACTCATGGTAAAATTAAAAGGTGGTACTACTAAATTCAGAATGAAAATTTTCAATAATCATAAACTAGAAACTGACGAAGACTGGATTCTCAACCTATAGACATGAATAGCCAAGGTCCCATTTCATTTTGTTGCCATTTCCACTTTTCAGTTTTCATTTTCAAAATTTTGACCAACAAAGAAAAAAGAAAACAGAAAAGTCGTTTATTGTGTGCTTTCATTTCAAATCCAGAAAAAAAAGGAATACAGTTTTAAACTTTTTTTTTTTTAATTTTAAACATGGCTCTTCTTCCATTTCCATTTCTTTTACCAACAATCAAAGCTTCTTCAGCTCCATCTTCTGCCTTTCTTCATTAGCTCTTGCTTTTCTTCTTCACTATGGCGAGTCCTCACTGGCAATGAAGAAGAATATGAAGAAAAAAGAAAAAGGACAGGAAGAATGCCTGGCAGCCCAATCAGTTTGTTGGCCCAAAAAGGGAAAACGATTAAGTGTCAAACGGTCCACATGGTTTCAAAATAATTATTGAATAATAATTATAACTTAGGTCTGAAAAACATAACAATACATCACATAATAAACTTAGAATTTGATCAAGTACAAGTTTCCTACAATTTGAAAAACTCCAAACAAAATTATTAACATAAGTTAAGGATATACAGAAAAAGAACTCAAGTTTAAATTACAAATCAGCAATTGTAAAACGTTGTCCACGCATCAAAGAGAAGCTTATGGCTGAATTCCACCACCACCACCACCATCATCATAATTGTTTTCATTATGTTGCCCTTCATTTTCAAAAGAAATTAATGCAACAATCCATAAAATTTTCAAAAAAAAAAAAAAAAAATGATATCCAGTTGAATCAACTGATTTTTCCTAGCCAGCTTTTTTGGCCATGCAGACCAGTTCAATGACCAGATGTTGGCTATCCCAATCTGACTAGCCAATCCAATCTAATTTTCATAATAATGGTTAAAATATTTGATTCTGCTCCCTCCACAGTCCTCTGGGTGTTATCTACATAAATGATTCATATACATGAATAATCAAGCCTCTTTTCTCCACTTTTCTCCTAACTCCCCTCTTAAAAAATGAAAAAGCTTTCACATCCCTAGCAAGCAACCATTTCATACCAAACATACACAAAAATAAGGACCAAAACTCTCTACCTTATGTGAATAGGTAGATGATCACATGAACCCTGCTCATGGTCAACAATTAACATGAATGTCCATCCTTCTAATCAAGTTGTTTGTAGCGAAATTTTGCCTTGTCCACCACACACACAAATATAAAAACAAAAAGAACTTGAAATCTTGGGATGAGAATCTGTTCTGCCCTATCTTAACCCATCTCAAGTCTTTCTACCCCTTTGCCCATTATACTGATCCTCTCTCGGACAAATGTCAAGCCAAAGAGCATATGAATCACAAAAGAGATGCATTCTTGCCACATGCCTCATTCTGTTTATTTTTTGCTATTGGCAAGTATATGTGTCACCATCCTAATTCATCATGCTTCTTTTTCTTAAAGAGTAATAACCTAATACAGATACACATGGGTATGTATTTTGAGAAAGAAGCAGGTCTGTTCACAAATGTAGCTAATAAAAAATGATTGGCCAGCATCCATTAACGAATGAATAACATTCGTGACTTACAGTCAAATAAAGATAACAAGACTCATGGCATTAGCCATTCCATAGCAAAGCTTATATTAACTAAACAAGGTCAGTGGCTGTAATATTGTTCTTTAGGGAGAACAACAATAGCAGCAAAAACAAAAGAAATAGAAGTGTTAATACCTTAATAATAAAAACAAAAAAGCATTGATAATTTGACAGTAAATCTGTAATTTTGCAATAGAAGCAAGGACCATAAGAAACAAAGATATCGAAGTAACTTTTGCCCAAAAGTTTCACTACACACATATCAACTAACAATAGCTAAAGGATGGCAGTGTTACCTAAGGTCTTTCGGGATGTATTTATTTGGCATGTGATCAGCTTCCAAAATTGATGAAAGTTCAGAACCACTAGCCCAAAGAAATAGTGCATGACTGGGAGTTCTTACACCAGGCCAAATACCACCATTAGCTTCTAGCACAGCTAAATCACGTCTCTTACTCTCAATAGCTTCTTCCTGGAGCTGCTTATAGGTTTTGTTCCCATGGCCCTTCAGAGGAACCCATGGAGGTATACCCTTCTGCAGTTTGTGAAGGAAAGCTGTTGCTGCAGCACCTAGCCTAACTGGAAATGAACAAAACATAGCCAAGAGTTAATTGAAATTTCATTTTACAGGTTGGAAATACCACTTGTGTAAACATGGACCAAACATATTACTGTTGATGCCTTTTACAGACAATGCATTTATAGGTGAATTTTCAGAATTAAGGGAAGGTGGAAAGGAGAATAGAAGAAGACGGGGGAGAGTAGTTTAGCAGAATTCAACCTCCTTTCTTCTCAAACTGCCATGGCTATTTATCAGCCACCAAATTACAAGAATTAAAAAGGGATAACACCCACGACATCAACTAACAGCAAATAATTGGGAAAATGGGAAATGCAAGCTATTTCTATGCAGCCTATAACTAGCCAATCCTACATTATAGGCTACGCTTATTCTCCTGCAACAGAAACAACAGAAACAAAAGACTCCTACTTTAGTTATGTGCACGTCCACCTGCAACACTCCTATATACACGCAAACCATGCGACAACCCAGCCACACAAATTACCCTTATCATACATTTTTTCCATTATATGCGTCACGCAACTTCTCATTCCACTTCCCACGAGAAAAGTCAGAACGGTAAATAAAACATGCCTTACACAACAGGATTTTGGTATTCAAGAATGTGAAGAGAAACAATGTGTAAGAGTTCGCAAACCTTCCCAAGTGGCTATTGCACGTTCTAATCCATAAACCATGCCAATTGGTGCCCATTCGTCCATATCTTCACCCCAGATGAAAGTGTGTTTGTCTATTATTCCACCGCCCCATGCTGTCTTAAGTTGTATAAGCTCCATTGGTCCCCTTGTATGACCCAATCGGTCCTTGTAATACCAACCACCACTTCTCATAACAACTATGACAAAATCATTATAACATAATTACTAGATTAAAATATTGTGCAACAGCAACTAAAACGTAAAAAACTAGAAAATATCAAATTCACATGCTGAACGGTCAATCTTACACAAAGCAATTGCATTGTAAAACATAGGTGTCATCAATGGAGAGCAAAACTGAGGAAAAATCAAAAAGGAATCACAAGAGCTTGGAAATGGAGAGATATTCAAGTAAACAAATAAAGGACCACCAAATTTTAACTTCCTGCAAGCCACAAATTTGTCAGGAAATAAGTTCGCATAATCAGCAGCAGCAGGATCAATTATAATTCCGTAAATTACATACTTGATTAGGATGGTTTTGACATTGAATAAAAGATTATACAAACAATTCCGTCATACTATCTGGGGCAAGATACCCTATGAAATGTGTAAAGATAATTAGTGGGAAGTATAACTGAACGAAACCCATAATTCGAAACTAGCTACCAACATCAGAAACCAATACAATCCAACACAGAAACAGGCTTACAGTCATAATACCGATCCTCGAGCTTTTTGTACCCAATGGCCTGAGCAACATCAATGGGCCTCCCCGGCGGGTACGGCCGCTGCCGGAAACCCCAGAGCCCGAAAAAGAACTGCCTCGCGAAATCCCAGAACTTGTCGTCCGATTCCCTATGTGTCCTAATCGCCTTCCTTGGCATCGGCCGGCCATCCAGCCCAATCACATTTGGCAACGCCTTCCACAGCTTGGCATCTTCTCTCCGGTAAGGCTTCTCGTTCTCCTTGAGCTCCAATTCATTAACCTTGTCGGCAATCTCCTCCGCCCGCTCCAGAAACTGGACCACCGGGCTGGCCCGAAACTCTTCCCACCACTTCTTGTTCTCTTCAATCTCTTCCGGAGTGGGGTTTTCCTTGGGCTCGAGAAGCGGGTCCTGGGTCAGTGTTCGCTCGACTTCTGGAGTGTGTCTATGGTCCGGGAGGTTTTCGCATTCCCAGTAGAACTGGTCAAGCATTTGGCGGTACCTTCCGGGTTTGGGGGGCGGGTTTTTGGGTTTCCTAGAAGTGGAGACGGATGCGAAGAAGCTGGTTGGGGTTTTGGGAGAGGGTTTGGAGAAGGGGTTATCAGTAAGTGAAGCTAGGTTTATGGGTTGGAAAGGGTTGGGGGGTTTCTTGAACCAGTTTTCGGCGAAGGGGCCGAAGTTGATGGACGCCATTGATGGGGAAAGCAAGGCTGAAATTAAATGGCACTGTTAAAAGATGAAGATTTGGGGATTAATTGAACTGTGAGGTGAAGCTACAGAGTACGCAGAGAGAGAGAGAGAGAGAGAGAGCAACGAGATGGCTTAGAGTTGGGGAACGACGGCCTAAGAAAATTGTTAATTAGAAAATACTTCAATCGCTTTGCAATGCGTCGATATGTCCGAGTGGTTAAGGAGACAGACTCGAAATCTGTTGGGCTTTGCCTGCGCAGGTTCGAATCCTGCTGTCGACGTAGTTATTGTTGTTGCTTTTTTTTAATTAAATCAGTAAATATGTTTATAAGATCAAAATGTACAAATAGTTACTGGCATAGCGAGGAAAACATGGAGAGAATCCAAAGACTACAATCGTAAAGCAAGGGTTTCAAATTGGACTAAAACATAAGGATATAGTAAACATTACTTTATACACAAAGATTTTAATCCTCCCAATGAGACCTCAATTTTGAGATGAACATGATTAAAAATTAAATAGTTTCTATCTACCCAAATTTGATAAATTGTGCTACCAAGGGCAATCTTCTTTGCCTCGCTTATCCATGAGAATCCTCTGGCTTCCTTTTTAATCTACTTGAGAGCACTAGGGTATTGTAAACATAGATCTTGAGATGCCTAATCAAGCCCTAATATGCGCCTATATAGTAGAATTAATAGGGCATTGAAAAAACAAATGTTGCACAATTTCCTCTGCTCCATTACACATAAGACATGCTCGATCAATATTCAAGAAAAAGAGTTTGTCTTTTGTGAGAATGTTGGATCTAACACATAACCAAAGCATGAAGGCATGTTTGGGAATAAGGTAGGAATTCCACACAACAATTGCCCACATCTTGTTCTGCCTCTTCGGACAGAAGAAGTCATAAGCCGCATGCACATCAAATTTTGGCCCTTTAGTCCAGTTGTCTATTAGATTAATAACAGGTTGGCTGAGCCTTGGGTGTTACAAATGTCATCCCTTATAAACAGAATCCACTTCATTAGAGGTGAGTCATCATATTGAACTAGTCGCTCCCATATGGATAAAGTGGGCAAGAATTCTTGGTGAATCCATTGCACCCACAGAATGTCTTTCTTACGGTTTATGTCCCATAAGGTATTTAACTAGGAGAGTAGAATTCCAGCATTTTAAGTCTCTTAGGCCGATGCCCCATTCTCTTTTAGGTAGACACACATCCTTCTAGGCGACCAGGGATGCCTTGGAACTCCATAAAAACTGCTTACATAAGCTACGAATGTAACACCTCGCTTTTCTCTTACAGAACGTGTCACTATGCTGAACCCCAAAATATACATAAATTATTTTTTCTTTCTTTCTCAATACATAACTTAAACCTTAAATACTGAATTCTAAACAAAACCCCCAACAAATCATTCACAATATACGAAAGCGATAATCGAAACTTGATATGGTACATACCTGAATTCACCTTATATTATATTATAAAGAATCCGTACCATATATTACATCATATTCTCAAATATAAAATACATGGAGATTCCATAAACATTCTAACAAGACTAATAATCAATAAAACATAAGCTAAAACATATCTGAATCAGCTCGCTGAGTTCATCGGTCATGCCATCATGCGCCGTCTCATCTCAACATGTTTTTTGCCTAAGTTGCAAATCTAAACTGGAACGTCGAATGTTCCAGAGGCATAATCCATTAGAAGATGAAACTTCTAGTGAAGGTCCAAAATATATATATATGAATGCATGAGGCATAACATGATCAACATGTGCCCTTAATGTAACTTCTCAAGCCCACTAGCTCGGCATGGAATCCTAGGCAAATCCCGAATCTCTGCGGGATAAGCCTAATGTTATTCCCTCATTGCCTTAGGAGAATTATGGCTACACTCTAGGGGCGACATCCCATTCCCATGCACAGACATCAATATGACAATAACATCTTGTCATGAAATTTTCATGACTTTCCATGCAATATGACAAAATGAATATTGCATTTATAACAACATGCATATATAACAAACATATCATGAATATAAGTTCTTGTGAGAAAACCACTCACAAAACCATAGTTAGGATAGGAAAACTCACATTTGTTCAAAGATCAAGACACCTCGAAAAGCGTGTATAGTCTCGATATGCATGTTTGACCTCGATTTTTGTGCCAACTCTCGAAAATTGCACCCATCACATCTCCTCGATCACCTCAATCATAAAAATAATATTTTATTACTAAATATCTCAATATTCCATTTTCTTCCTATTTTCTTTCATTTTTCTTCATTTTTCCTTCTAAAAATTCTAATAAATACCATCAAGACTATTTTCTCAAATCTAACTCTACAAAAATTCATTATATACTATGAACTTCAAGGGAAAAATACTGTACTTACCCGGATGGTGCATTTTCACACAAAATATGGCTCTTTGATGCTAAAATCGAGACATCAGGAAGCCCAAACCTAAATATTTTTGCACAGACCTTGATAAAATAATTTTCCAGAATTTTCCAACATTTTTCCAAGCCCCACGTACCCGCATGCGCCTAGGGCAAGTAGTGCGCGTGAAAGATCGCGCGTGACTAGCACGTGCCAGTCGTCTTCTTTAGCGACGGTCGTGCCGGCGTTCTGGGATTTCGATGCCATCTTGAAGCCCTCTTCCAATCGATCAATATGGCACCTCTTGTGCCTCGAAAGGAGCTTCAGAAGCCTTCCAATTAGCCAACCAAAGCCTCGGCCAGATCGCCCACCCCCAAACTCCGGCGAAGCTCGAATCGCCATCAAACTTGCTCCAAAATGCCTAAAAATTTTCAGAATGCTTCTACCTCTCATGGGCTTCAAAATCCCCTTATTTTGGAGGCTTAATTCATTCGAAATAGGCCTCGATTTGAGGCTTATATTTCTCCCAAATTCAGCCACCATGGATGCCTATTTATAGGCAAAATCAAACGGCCAAATGCCTTATATCGGCCAACCCAAGGCCTTAAGAGCATATAGCTACCCTAGATCGACCTTCAAGCGGCCTTAACCGACCAAAAATCCCACTTGCAGGTGCTCGATTGCACGACCAGAAAGTTGGTTTAAAAATTCTCAAAATTCGGCCCCCCCGGTGGCTTTTTGTCAAATTTTCCTTTACTAAAGTTGCTCCCTGACCATTGCTTGTGCAGCCTGGTGCTCCAGATGGTCGTTCGGCGACTTTTGGTGGGTTAATCGAATCCTATGGCCAAACTTTGCTGATTTTGCACTTTGGCCCCTCAAAGTTTTGGGTTTCTCACTTTATCCCATTTCCACTTAACCCCTCAACATTTCATAATTGCATTTAAGGCCCTCATGCCCTAAAACATTCATTTGACTCCTGAAGATTATGAAAAATCATCGTTTCGACCTCCCTCTGGTAATTTTAGAAAACTACACTTAGGCCCGAATCTTCGTTTTAGCCCTAAACCTCTTCGTTTCTTCCTAAAACCACTAAAGGGTTGTTCCTTATGAAAAATCGAAGCCCCCTCAAGCTTCCGTTGACTTTTGGGAAGTCTCCTATAACGTTTCGATTTTGCAACCACATTGGCAGCTGCCATTTTGCTGTACCGAAAACTATTCCTGATCCGATTTTTTTCGGCACCATAAATCCTATCTCGGGGTGCATGTTAATGCCACATCATTTTCCTTTGGCATCTCAGATCCAGGACAGTCTCGGCAGTTGATTCGGTCATCTATACGGTAATAAATTACCGTTATACCTTCCATTTATCCGTAAATTCCAGTTTTGCCCCCAAGATAATTTACCCTTGAGTCCTTTAGAATTTCTCGGGTACTACAGCGAATTTTCTCAATAACAAGAACTGGGATAGGAAGAATGGCAAGCCAAAAGCACACAACTCCGTGAAGAACAACTCAGATGAGCTCTAGCCAGCCAACATACGAGAGGGTTGTAGCATTCCAAGCTTTAATACAGTCTGAGGTCTTGGCCATAAGCAGATCATAGTGATTAACCCTTAGCTTAACCACAACCAAGGGAATACCAAGATACCAAAATGGCGTAACTCCCTTGGAAAAACATGTCAGATCAAGAATGTTCTGCAACTCCTAACCCTCAATACCAGCAGTGAAAATGCTAGACTTCAGGGCATTAGCCTGAAGACTCGATTTAGCACCAAAATCCCTAAGGCAAGTCATGATATTGCGAATAGACGGAACATCAGCTCTAGCAAATAACATTAGGTCATTGGTGAAGGCCAGATGTGTTATCCTTAGCTTGCTACATTTGGGATGGAAATTAAAGTCTGAACCCTCAGTGGCCCTTTTAAGGGCTCTGGAAAAATACTCTAATCAGATCACAAATAGAAATAGAGAGAGCGGATCACTTTGCCTAAGGCCTTTCTTGCCCTTAAAAAACCCACACATGTTGCCATTGATAACAAGAGAGTATGAGGGGGTAGACACACACTCAAGAACCCAAATGATAAATAGGGGAGGGAAACCCAAGCCTTCCAAGACCTGCTTGAGAAAACTCCAACTAATAGAGTCACAGGCCTTACGAAGATCCACCTTGATGAGGCATCTCGAGGAAATTCTTTTCTGGGAATATTTCCTCAAGAGCTCTTGAGCTAGCTGAACATTCTCCGCAAGACTTCAACCTTGAACAAAAGTAGACTAAGCATGGTCTATTATTGAGCCAAGGAGTAGGACCAATCTTGACGCCAAGATTTTAGCAATAGCTTTATAAATGACATTGCAACATGCAATAGGCAAAAAATTCCCCACATATGCAGCATGGCTAGATTTAGGCACCAAGACAATAACTGAGTGGTTGATTTGCTTAAGGAGACTGTCTGAAGAGAAAAACTCTTGGATTGTAACACCTTAAATTTTTTGGGCGTGTTATATCATAGGATTTCTGGAATATATTTTTTTTCACATCACAATCGCATCACACAAATTCCCAGAAACCCTAATTTCACCTTCTCAAACTAACAAACCCAATAATCAAATAGCTAAGATAAGCAATATTATTACAAATGCAGAAGCTAGATCGAACTTGATATGATACATAACCATAATGATTTATTTATCATATGAGAAACCATTCAAGACATTTACAAAATGAACTACAGGGATATCATATCTCAGAAAGATAATCGAACGTCTTAAACATGACCAAAACATACTAAGGTTTACATAGATTCGCACTATTGTATCATATTTTTTTATATATGAGAAAATGTGTTTGATGAAAAACCTATCTTAGAGTGAAAAATCTTTTATGAAAATCTCATATTTCGAAATAAGATTTTCATATTTCGAAACATACATGAATAGTGTTTAGCGCGAATGTTCACATATTTGAAAAATTCAAAGTTTATGCATCTTGTTTCGAAACTTAGTTTCTATGTTTTGAAACATCACTCTGCCATGTTTCTATACCTGTTTCGAAATGCCTTTTGATAAGGTTTTAATGTTTGTTAAGCTTGCATGCTATATTTCGAAACATATTTGATATTTAAAGTATATGTTTCGAAACCTATATAGTATGTTTCAAAACCTCTATCAATTCTGTCAGCAGAGCATTTAAAATTTGAGTTGCATATGTTTTTAAATATGTTTTTGAAGTATGTTTCGAAACCTTCATATAATGTTTTGAAACATCTGACTCTGCCAATAGTATATTTGAAAAACTGACATACTTTTTCCTTTTAATTTCTTTACATACAAAAACTGTTTAAAAGTTTACTTTTGATTTAATCTCCATACTCTATGGTTTCAATTTCAAAATTTTGAAAGTGGAGAATAAAACAAAATCATGTTAGACATAAAGTATTGTCTCCTACTCATTCTGTCTCTAAGTGCATAACCAGCTGTAAAGGCTGGATGTTTCGAAACATGTGATGTATGTTTCGAAACCTTAGTGTAAAAGTGTGTTTTTCGAAATCAATAAGGTGTGTTTCGAAATCTACTTTAATATATTGTCTATAACAATTATAATTAGCCAAAATTCTATTTCTTGGTATATATATCAGTTCTTTGAAGACAAAAAGTACAACTTACAAACACATACATGAGAACACACATACAAGAGAAACAAGATGCATACTCAAGCACTTGTGAACGGAATCTTTTTGTTAAGCTCTCAAAGAAGATCCATACATACAATCCTTAATGTGCATTGTGGTGTGAAAAGGAGAAGCAAGCTGAAATTCAAAGTCTCATACTTCTACCTCTCCTCACCTCAAAACTAAGAGGTTTGTATAGCCATTTGGTAAGACATTCTATTGCATTAAATCTATTGGGCTGTAAAAGATAAGTTTTAGTTATCTTGTTATTGGTTGTAAGGTTTGAGTTTAGCATTAAAACTCATTGTGGTGTAAGGTTTGAGTTAAGCCATAAAAATTCATTGTGTACAAAGTTTTAGGGTGAATCGTGGTAAAACCCTCGTTGTGGTTGATCACTAGTGAAAGTGATTGTGTTTGAAAATCCTTCAAGTGGGTAAGCTTGAAGGTAATGGACTAGGCGAGTTTCTGAACCACTATAAATCTCATGTGCACTTGCTTTACTATTCTTTTTGTTTAAGCTTTGAAAATAATCCTTTTCCAAAAGCTAAAAGTTTCAAAATAAGCATACCAGAGAGCAAGGTTTCGAAACATATATAGTAGGTTTTGAAACATACTTAACAGAAAGGTTGATTTTGAAACATACTACTATATATTTCAAAACATACTTAATAGAAAGGTTGATTTTGTTGAGCCAAGTTGCTCTAATCAACCTATTGTGTATTTTGATGTTTAACAAAACATAATTTTAGTAAAATTATTTTTGGTATATTTAAAACCCCTAATGGATTTTTGATATGTGTTAAGTATTATAGTATTTTGTGTATCAAAATGAACCAAGAAATGCTATTTGATTCTAAGTAGAATATTAGCACACTATAAAGGAACATATAAGAAAATATTTTCCTTTTGGAAAACTAACTCCCGGTATTTTCATAGATAGTATTCATTATTGTGAAAATGATTTTTAGTGAATTTTTCAAGTAATAGAAAGTATGTATTTTGGAAGTGCTAAAATCGTCAAAATCGGAATTTGTTCTAAAACCCAAAATCTACTTTCTTATCTATTTGAATTTTGATTTTTTAGATATTTTTATTGAATCCAAATGGGGGGTACTTTGTTATTTACATTTATGTATTAAAGTAAATGGAAGGTAAAATATAAATAAAAGAAATGTAAATATCTTGTAATGAATTTATGTTATGTATTGTATTATCAAAGCAAATCTTATTTTTCTGAAATCTGGATTGAGAGTCGACTCCGGGTGAGGGACAGTTGACTGTAAGTCAAAATGGCAATCGATTGTGAATGTGCATCAGTCGATATAGCCGAGCATTATTTATGTAGAGTCGAGATAGCCAAGAGTGGGTTTTGGCCAATCGACTGTTGAGTCGACTATAGGCCAATGAGAGTCGACTATCAGCAATAAGAGTCGACTATGGGTGTCGCGGAGTCGACTGTCAATTAGGACAGTCGACTGCCAGACTCCAACGGTCGAATTTTTGGAGCCGTTGCAGGTCATTTTGGGAGCCTCAATATAAATATCAAAAGGAGAAATCTTGAGAAGGCTAATGCTCTACCATTTCCTATCTTCCTAAAGCACACCCAAGCTCTCAAGCACTCAATCAAAGCAATCCAAGGCCCAATGAGCTTCAAAGATCTATCCATTGGAGCCTCAAGGTAAAGAAGAAGTTTTTTTCTTATTGGTAACTTGTATCATTTTCATCTTGCCTTTATATTGTTCTTGTGTTGATATACATTGTAGTCCAAGTGTGTTGGACATAGGATTGATTTATTTGTATTAGATTATGGATTGTGAGTGGCATCCTAGAGCCTAAGTAATCTAGGTGTATTATTGTGTTGTAATAGTTTTCGAGGTGAGCAAAAGGGAAACCTTGGGGTGTACAAGTTTGCTAGGTGTTCTTGTGTGGAAACCTAGTGGTGGTTTTAGTGGAACCTCAAGTGTCGGTTTGACCTTGAGAGAGTGGAGTAGGTTTTGGATACACCGAACCACTATATATCTTGTGGTTTATATTGTGGTTGTTTGTGTATTTATATTGCTATCATTTCCAAACAACATATATATTTATAACAAGTGTATTTTGTGTATAAGAAAATCTCAAGAGTTTTAAAAAGGAAAGAATCGATTCAATAAGTTTTTAATCACTCAATTCACCCCCCTCTTGAGTGGCCATTGTGTGTGTCAAGGACCAACAAATTTCGAGGCACACTTCTTTATATTTCCAAACATAGTATTCTGCAAGCAATAGATCTTTAAATTATCGAAGAATTTACCCTAATCCCAATTCACCCTCCCTCTTAGGATATAATTACCATCATTTGGAACTAACAATTGGTATCAGAGCAAGGTCTCTAAGTGTTTTGTAGGTTTAACCATCCAAGAGCAAAGATCCAAATGACATTCAACACTGACTTCAAGTTGGAAGGATAAAACACCTTAAGGCCACCTTATTTCGATGGTTCGAACTACACCTACTGGAAAACAAGAATGAGGTATTTCTTAATGCAAAATACTTAATTATATATATATCTAGTACGGTTACATTACCGGAACCTCCTACTGAAAGTTGGAGTGAACAATAAAAACACATTAATGAGACAAATGCTAGAGCTGTCAATATATTAAATTGTGCATTAAGTCTAGTTGAATTTAATAGTGTCATTTCATGTACCACGACAAAAGAAATTCGGGATCACTTAGAAGTAACACATGAAGGAACTAAGAAAGTGAAAAGCACTAAAATTGCAATTCTTATTAGTGAATATCAAGATTTCATAATGAATGCTAGTGAATCCATTAGAGAAATGTTCACAAGGTTTAATGACATTGTAACAAATTTGCAAGCTTTAGGGAAAACAATAACCATTGAAGAAAAGGTTCAAAAGATCTTAGGAAGTCTACCATCTTGTTGGGAACCTAAAGTCACAGCTATAGAAGAAGCTAGAGACACATCTACACTTACAATGGATGATCTATTAGGCTCACTATTAACTCATGAGATTAAGTTAAATAGAAAAGAATCAAATGAGCTCAATATGAAATCCTTAGTATTCAAGGCCAAAGACGAAGATGAAAGTGAAACAAGTGATGAAAATGAAGAACTTACTTTACTCACAAAACATTTTAACAAGTTCATGAGAAAAGGAAAATTCCCCAAGAGAAAAATATATGACAACAAGAAATTTTCTAAAGATACTCCTTATGAATTAAAATGTTTTGAGTGTAAGAAACCATGACATATCAAGGCAAATTGCCCATAATACAAAAAGTTGAAAAAGAACAACAAGAAGAAGTCATTAGCCACATTGAATGAAGAAGATTCCCTCTCCTCCGATTCAAGTCAAGAAGAAGAGGTTGTAAATTTTTGCCTTATGGCACGAGAAGAAAACGAGGTAACTTCATGTTCATCTAGTAGTAGTTCTTTTTCATTTAATTCTTTACAAGATGAATACCATCTACTATTAGAAACATATAATAAGGTTCTAGCCAAAAACAAAGTTCTGAAAAATGTCTCAACAATCAAAGAAAAAGAATGCAATGATCTTAAGATTGCTTATGAAGACTTAGAGCAAATCATTGAACAAAAGGATAAAGAAAGTGAATACTTGAAAATCAAACTTTCAGAATTAGAAAAGAAAAATAGTGACTTATTAGATTCATTTGAAAAACTATTAGAAGGAAAGAAGAAGCTGGAAAAGATTTTGGGAAATCAAAAATTATTTGGAGATAAAAGAGGGTTAGGATACATAAACAATGTACCATCTATCTCAACAACAAAGTTTGTTAAAGGAAAGACTTTGAACAAACCCCCATCATTTAGAAAACATGTTGTTTAGCATAATCAAGGTTTCTATAGCAAAACAAGTTTAACTTGCCATTATAGTAACAAGAAGGGACACAATATCAGGCAATGTTTTTATAGAAAAAATGCTCATAGATTAAATTTGAATTGGATTCCAAAAGTTAAAGATGATGTGATTGCTAACATTGTTAGACCCAAGAAGATTTGGGTACCAAAAGTAACAATGTGATGTATTTCTTGTAGCTAAGCTTGGCATCCATGGAATGAAAGAAGAAGTGGTATCTTGATAGTGGATGCACCAAGCATATGACTAGAGACAAGGATCAATTCGTCTCTCTTATCTACAAAGAAGGAGGTAATGTTGTTTATGGAGACAACTCGAAAGGTAAAATCCTTGGCCATGGCACAGTTGGTTTAACTAAAGCAAAAGTTGAAAATGTGTGTCTCGTTGAAGGTCTAAAACACAACTTCCTAAGCATAAGTCAATTATGTGATAAAGGACATAAAGTCATTTTTAAATCAAGCAAATGTAAAGTCTATAATTTGAAGTCAAATGAACTTATTTTTGTTGGAAATAGACATGGAAATGTATGTGTTATTTGGCTTGATGATGTTGTGCTCAGCCATGAAAATTGCCTTATCGCATCAAAATCAAATTTGTCTTGGTTATGGCATAAGAAACTAGGTCATGCAAGTATAAGCTTAATTGACAAATTGGTTAGAAAACATTTAGTTAGAGGCTTGTCAAATATAAACTTTAAAAAGGATCATGTGTGCGATACATGTATGAAAGGAAAACAAATTAGATATTCATTTAAACCCATAAATTTAGTTAGTATAGTTAGACCTCTAGAACTGCTTCATCTAGATTTGTTTGATCCTTTGAAAACTCAAAGTTTAGGAGGAAAATCCTATACCTTAGTCATAGTAGATGATTTTTCAAGGTTTACATGGGTGTTATTCTTGGGAAATAAAAATGATGCCTTTAAAGCATTCTCTAGATTGCAAAAGACTTCAAAATGAACAAGAATTAAAAATAAAGCAAATAAGGAGTGATCATAGTGGAGAATTTGAAAATCAAGAATTTCAAATCTATTGTGAAGAAAATGGAATTCTGTGACACCCCGTTCTCGCTTACGGGTGCTACTCGTGAACAATCAACTAAATTGCTCACATGCCTAGCCATTCGTGAAGGGTAGACTATGTTTTAACATGAAACGCCCTAGGCGAGAACTAGGATTCGTCATTCCCTTCCCGCACCCCCAGGATCCACTAGCAGATTTGGGCTTTAACCATACTACACCTTTCTATTTAATTTCCATTAAGATTGCCCCAATCTCCATTTTTTATTTATTTTAATTCTTCTTCTTCTCAAGAATTCCACCGGGCTCCATAAAAATCACCATTTTCATCAACCCATTGATTTTTACCAATTTTGGAGGAAAAACTCATATAATTTAAATTTCCAAAATTTTCTACATTTTCTCCACAAATACCCAAAAATCCCTTTATTTTTGAAAACTCTTATGGGGCCCAAAATCCACCAAGAGATGCCCCCAAATCCATAAATTTTCCAAATTTTTAAAAAAGAATGGGCGGCGAGGCCTGTTGGCGCACCCAGGGCCCACACAGGACCTCGCGGTGCACTAGCTACGTGGGCTAGCCGTGGGCTGCCGCATTGGTGCCCACGCGGGCCACCTCTCCCCCGCGCGCGCCTGCGCGCCCCACCGCGTGCCCCAACGCACCCCCACGCGCCTGCTGCACCTCTTGCTGCCCGCTGTGGCCCTCTACAGGCCACTGGCAGGCCCCAGCTGCTGCCACCTGCCAACCCTACACTTTTTTTTTTTTTTTTTCCTCTTGGGCTTTCTAACCCAAAATTTCCAAAAATTACACCTTTCATACATACATAAAAAATACCCACTTTTCTGCAAAAGCTTACAAAGAAAATACTCATTTTCTTCTTCCACAAAGTTTACACAATAAAGGAAAAATACTACCTTTTTACACCCACTCATGGTGCTTATTACAACATAACATCAATACAACTAAGAATAGGCTTCCATAAGCCATACAATAGTTTTGAATCTTCAACCCCAAGCATCCACATGCCATTTCCTCTTTGCCTTAGATTTTTCCCATGCTTTTACAACCTATATTTGAGGGTAAAAACCTCATGAGCTATTAAGCTCAATAAGGGTGCAATGACAATAAGTATGAAAAAAAACATATCATGTGATGCCAAATGCATGTATGCAACATTGTTAGGGCTTCCACATCCTCACAACCACCTAAGTTTGAGGCTTTAAACTACCCTACCCCACATAACCTCATGGCCATATGTCCTTGAACACAACGAAAACATGCCAATGCATACATTTAAAAGTTTAAGCACATACTTTACCACTTGCAAGCCACCATCCCATGGGACTATCCCTTCCCTCATTCTTTAAATCTTCCAATCTTCATCTCGAGAGAGCTCCCATCATTATCTTTTCCCATCTAAGATGGCATTTTAAACAAGTAACTTACTTTGCACACAAGTAACTTACTTCATGAGAGACCTCTTCCCATCTCTCTTTCTTTCTTTCTTTTTCACAGCAATGGGAGACTTCTTCCTTCTTCATTCCTTTTCCTTTTTTTTCTTTTTGGATTAATTTCCTAGTCTTGATATTTTAAATGCAAGACTTCATCTCAACCCTCCATTCTTTTCTCTTTTGGAGAAGAAATCCTAGCCATACAAATAAAGCATAATCCATGTGCTCTTGAGAATCTCAATCTTAACAATTGATTTTGAGGAGATCTAATCTCCACCATTGGCTAGAAACACATCTTGACTACAACCATATATATATATATATATATATATACATACATGTGGCCATCCATATCAACCACAAGCTTCCATCCACCACCATTGGATCATTCTTCAAATTTCAAGACCCAATCTCATACCTTGAATTCTTTTTCCAATTTTCAATTATTTAAATTGGACTAATTTCACCATCACTTTTGAGAGACATAAATCCCTCCTTTTTCATTTATATAAATCACCATATTTTCAAGCATTAATGGTGACCATTTTTCTTTCTTTTCCATTTATCTTTTTCCCCAACATCATGATGACCTTCATAAATGCTTTGAGAGACATTAATAATTTCCTTTTTAACTTATTTTAATCTCTCATTTCTTCCAAAATATCTACACATATGCACACACACATATATTGATATGTGCCTTCCCACAAATACATAAATATACACATTGGCCATCCATGCCATGATCCAAGAATAAATAATCACCATTGAATCACAAATCCCACTCAAGGATTAATCCCATATTTTTCAAACATTAATGGATGACTAATTTCCCATTTTCTTTTGGGATTTTCTTTAATTCACTACCATCATGTCCCTCATTAAATGCTTGAAAGACTAATATTATTTCTTTTACATTTATTTAAATCTCTCCCTTTATCTTGGACCACATAATGCCATGTGTCACTCTAAGACACTTGACTTCCAAGATTCCATCTCAACCATCCATGTGGCATCCCCATATTTATTCACCAATTTAGGGAAAATTAATTATTTTCTCAAATAATTTAATATCCACCATTTTCCCATTCTTCACAATTTAATTCTTTTATGGAATTTACTCCATAATTACCAAAATACCCTTTATTGGACTTCATTATCCAAATTACCAAAAATGCCCCTCTCTTAGGGCACCCTTCTTCTCAAGGATCCATTACTTTCTCAAGGGAATTTTTGAAAGTTTCTCACTTGCTTTCTCATTCTCTTAACACTGGTAACACTGAGTGTTACAAATTCACCATAACTTCTTAGTCTCTAGAACCCCTAAACAAAATGGTGTCGTTGAAAGAAAGAATAGAACTCTTATAGAAATGTCTAGAACCATCTTGCTAGAAAGTAACTTGCAAAAATACTTTTGGGCTGAAGCTGTAAATACAGCTTGCTATGTTCTCAATAGAGTATCAATCAGACCAATCATTAAAAGAACTTTATATGAACTATATAAACACAAAAAACCAAATATCTCTCATTTCCATCACTTTGGGTGCAAATGCTTTATTCTAAACAATGGTAAAGATAACTTAAAAAAATTTGATATTAAGAGTGATGATAGGGCTTAATTGTTTATATATTTTTATCTAATTTTTATCTTAACCTTGTGTTATTTTTCCTACCTATTGCGTGAAGAACACCCTAAACCTGCCATGGCCATCACCTATTGCGTGAAGAACACCCCAACTCACGTTCGATTGGCAGGGCATGGCTTGAAATTGCAGGGCAAGGGCGACCATCACTCACACATGCACACGCACACGCACACGCACACGCACAAGCAAACACAACCTATGTATATATAATTATATATTACACTATAAATTAAGGGAAATTACACATTAAACCCCAATTTCCTTCTTAATTTCACTTTAGTAATTCCCTTATTGAAACTATGCCCTCAGACATCCAATTAATTTTCATTTCAATACCAAAAATGCAAAATTAATAATCCAAGATTACTCGATAATGATGATTCCACCCCAGTATCCTCACTAGGCTATCGTTTCATCCCAAAACCACCAAAGGGTTATTCCTTACGAAAAACTGAAGCCCCGCTCAAGCTTTCGTTAACTTCCCGGAAGTCCCCTACAACGATTCGATTTTGCAACCTAAATGGCAGCTGCATTTTAGCTATACCGAAAATCATTCCCGATCTGATTTCTTTTGATGCCATAAATCTTATCTTGGAACATTCATCGAGACCATATCATTTTTCTAAGACAATTTCACTTTGAGGCACTCCCTGCAGTCGATTCGGTACTGATAACTGTTATCAAGCCAATTTTTCGGTATTCTAAACTTGCTTAAATTACATGGAAACCTCACAAAAATATGGGTTCTTACAGGCATGCTCTTCAAGCTCCAAATTAATTCCTAGAATTTTTTAGGATTTTTTGAAATTTTTTCTGATGTTTTGCCTTTGATATAGTTTTGATGATGAAAAACCATTGTATTTTGATGATGTTTATTATCTTAATGCTCCAAATTAAATAATGCTTTAAGCAATCTCAAATGTTTGTGGTCAAAGTATTTTCCAATATATATATGTGTTGTTTATGATTTAGGAGATTGGAAAATTAAGTTAAAAGCATTTTTATAGCATCTGTCAACTAAGTGTTAAGTTTTTCTAAGAGTATAGTCAACTATGTGCCTTGCATCTGTCGACTATAAATACATATGATGGTTCTCTTGTACTTACTGAGACTCGCATGAATCTCTTCCCATATTTCCCCCCCCCCCCAGGTGATAGTGAATGAGGAGTTTGGAGGACGAACGTGGAACGTGGTGGCCTCTTTAAGAAGAGATTTTCATAAATCTAAAATTAGTCTTTCTTTCCTTTATTGAAACAAGTTTTCAAAGTTAAAATCTAGACATTATGAGAAAGCTTGTTTAAACGACTATTTTTATGGTTTATGTTACGTTTTTTGTCTTTTTACGTTTTTTGTCTTTTTATTCGAATATCCTTATCATCCCTTTATGAATGAAAACCCCGCTTCCTTTGACATTAAATTCTAACTTTGTACTCAATTGAAGCCATGAGACTATAAGGGTGTTTATTTTTGGAATTTTCATCTAAGATTATCAAACAAAGTTATATATGTGCCTATACCTCTTATTCTTCAAAAAGTATAAGAGTTATTTTTATCACATAAATATATATATGTCTATATATATCAAAAGAAAATATATATATATATATATGAAGAAATATGACCACCTGCCCTACGTTTTTATGTTCACGCAAGTTAAGGGTGTCACATAGTGGTATTAGAGCAGGTTTACTTTCCTATAGACTCAAATTGTTTTTAAAGAAAAGTTTGAGCTTTTAGTGAAATTTGTTAGGAAATTCTTTTAAGGAAACATGAAAATCCACCACATCCTGTTCAAGCTTCTGATCTCCGGGTAAGTTATAAGAATTGCTATGCTTATTCTTTATGGATACTATGCTCATGCAAGCTATATCCCCCTTAACTATGCAATTATACTCTCAAGCTATATTTATGAGCATATGTTGTTATATGTATGCACACGTATGAAGCTCATGTTGGAATAAGTATGTGAGAGATATGATTCTTATTTTCCATTAATTAGTATGCATTTTTCACTAGTGATATTGCTCCAAACTCAAGAGTTCATGATTATAGCGGAAATACTTGTTTAGGAAGGGCGTATTAGAATGAAAGCAATTACGAATCAAGTCCATTATGAAGAGCTTGCATAATGAATCGTAATTAAACACGAATCTATTGTTGAGTTTATTAATATGTGTGACCATGCTAAGAGCTTTGTCACAAAGACCTAAACTGTCTAAGGCGAGCTTGGGACTTAAGTGGTCCACGTGACCTCCTTCCTTACTTGGAAGCTCTTTAGTTGTATGTTATACATATTGGTAGACAAAATGATGGACTAACGAATCATAGTAATTCATGAAAAACCTCCCTAGTCAGAGGATTTCTATAAGGTTTGGAAAATGATCTCAAGAAAAAAGAGTTTTTTTAGAGACAAACTTAAAATGGTGCAATTTGGAAGTATTTATGAGGATGTGGGTAGAGGCTAAGAAGAACTAGTGAATCAAGTATGGGCATCTGATTGTGGAATTAAGGATAATAAGCATTTCAAAGACAAGGATTCCTTAAGATTTAAGGGCGTGAAACTAAGCTATAACATAAGTCGTGATAAGCCTAAGACACAACTAAGGAGGGATTAGTGGAACATCTCTATGTTAGGAGATTAGCCAAGTATGTTTGCAAATATAAAGTTTTCCCTCAAATTGACGTAATGAGATAAGGCTTGTGCATTCAAGATGAACGAAATAGTATCCTTAAGACTCGACTAACTTGAGAAGTAAGATAGAGAACTAAAGGTAGGAATTAGCTCCTAACTTGAGGAGATGATTATATCTAAGACTTGAAGTGACCCTAGTTGGTTTAAGAATAAAAACAAGGTCTAAAGCACAAGCATGAGTATGAAATGGAAAAATCCCTAGCCAGTCGAGTTGGAATCTAGAGGAGCCTGAATTTCTAATGAAGGGGTTAAGGATATAAGTAAAATGACTATAGGCTAAGTTACCATTCATGGAGTAATGGATAGATCATACCCTTATCCTGATACTTAAGGTTGAGCAGGACGTCTAAGGTCATAGGATTTTTGTTGGATAATGATGTCACATAATGAGGAGACCAAAGGTGTAAGGTGATATGATAGTCACCCTAGTAATAAAATGATCAAACATTTGGTGTCTAAGAATAAATTTGGTGGATACAAGGAATTCGGTCGAAGTACCAGTGGTGGCAATGACATGAACACAAGGCACCCACAACTATGATGGTTGAGGACCATAAAGAAAAGATGCAAGTAGACTTAGCATAAAGGTTAAGAAGATCGAAAGACTAAGGATCGCCCAACTGAGGATAATGAGCCAAGCTAGCTACTTAACATCTCAGTCAACTAACCTAAAGATTTTGAATTGAGAAATAATGAGACAACTTAGGTGGGCAAAAGATCAAATAGGGGTCAATACCCAATAAAGAGGATAGGACATTGGAACATAGTAATGGATCCTTACGAAAAAGGAATGTTTGAACTCATAAGAAAAAGAGTTAACAAGGTGTGTTGCAGCCATGTCAAAGTTATGCACACAAAGGCCTGTATGGGTGGAAAGTCTTTTATAAACCACGTAATGGAAACAAATTAGCTCAATGATTGTCTTGGACCATGAGATGATCATAAAGGTCTCGGCTCGAGTTCTAAGGCACCAAACAATAAGGTAGGATTTGCTAACTTGTTAAGCTTGTAAAGAGTTATCTTGAGACATGATATAATGATTAGATCTTAACACATTGAAGTTGATCTTAATAGATCCAAGGAAGAGAAATAGGATTGATTGGAAGAATGACCCATAAAATAAGTGTCAAGCTAAATGTTAATCGAAAACATGTAAGGATTGTGAAACCTCTAAACCAGTTTGTAATGGACTAAGCATATGGTTGTGACATAAGTCTATAAGAGAATACGGGTACACAACCTAGTGTAAATCCAAAATGTGAAAATGAAACTAGATGGACTTCTAATAACCCTAGATAAATTCCAGTTGATATTGGAATTATAATTAATGATAAAAGATTTGGTTAACAGATCATAGCACTTGTGAGGGTGGCAATAAGAGCATGAGGTTCCATCGTATGCATGATAAGTTTAGAAGTTGAATGAGATTAGATTATGGGAAAGAAATCTAAAGTCTTATGAATAGTTAGTGCAAGGATGCACAATCTGATTGAGTGATGTCCTAGAAAATAAAAATGGAGCACGCATGAGATCAGTTTGTCATTGTCTTTATTGATGATATCTTGATGTACTCTCGAAGTAAAGATGAGTATGAAAACATTTGAGGATTGTTTTAGGGATCTTGAAGGAAAAGAAGCTATTTGCAATGTAAGTAAGTATGTGGTTATTTGATAAATTTTGGGGAAACTAATTGAATTGTTGGAGGAAGTTAGAACCCTTTTGTACAAATGTTTATTTTAAAGTCTTATAAAGGTTACTGGGTGCTAAGGCGATTATCTAATTATCAACTTTCTTTACAAAGAAGTTTTGGGAAATATGGAATCTTTATTTTACAAAAACTTGATGGATCTAGGTCTCAAGGATTTCAAGAGATTATTCTATAAGTCAAATTATTTTATGAGAATTTTGGAATTTAGGGAATGTATGGAACCAAGGTCATGAAGACCCTATGTAAATTTGAGGATCACAAGAGCATAATAAGATCCTAGAAAGACATTGTCTATAGGAAATTTTGGGATTCAAGAAATTATTTGAGTTGGAGTGTTGGAATCACAGATTTCTCATATGAGATTAATGAAAATGGGCATTTGGTGTACATATGGGCATTAGATAGATATGTAGATATTTGGTGGACCAGTAATCAAAAGTCGAGTAATTTATGATTAAGGCGCTTGGGTCTTATTAACTGGTTATGAATATTTTAGGACTATCCAGTTGTCTAGTTATTTTACAATTTGGGAGATTTGTTGAAATCAAAGTTATAAGTCTAATAATGGATTGGTTTGCCTAATTATACGTTAAGGAAATAGTAAGATTGCAGGGTGTCCTATTTTTCATCAGGACCCGAGGTTAACATCAAACTTTTGGAAGAGTTTACATAGAGCCATGGGAACCAAATTAAGTTTTACTATAGTTTTTCATCCTCTGATAGATGGGCAATTTGGAAGGATAATTCAAACTTTAGAATATATGCTTCGTATTTGTGCCCTAGAGTTTGGTGGATGTTGGGAGAAGCATCTACCATTAATTGAATTCGCATACAACAACAGTCACCATGTATCTATTGGCATGGCACCCTATGAGGCATTATATGGAAGGAAGTGAAGATCACCTATTCATTGGAATGAAATTGGTGAGCGAAAGATACTGGGTCCAGAGATTATGGAGCAAACAGTTCAAGTCATCGAAAGAATCAAGATTAGTATGAAAAAGGCTCAAGATAGACAGAAAAGCTATGCGGATAAAAGAAGAAAGGATTTGGAGTTTACAGTAGGTGATAAGGTATTCTTAAAGATTATGCCCATAAAAGGAGTCCTACGGTTTGGGAAGAAAGGAAAGCTCAGACCTTGGTATATAGGTCCATTTGAGATCTTGAAGCGCGTGGGGAATGTTGCTTACCAGCTGGCCTTACCTCCAGAACTTTCAACAGTACATGATGTTTTCCACATATCAATGCTTAGAAAATATGTCCTTGACCCAGCTCAAAAAATCAAATATCATCCATTGGATATCCAGCAAGATCTAAAATTTGAGGAGCTGCCAATACGCATTCTAACTCAAGAAGTGCGGAAGCTTCGCAATAAAGAAATACCATTGGTTAAGGTATTATGGCAACATCACTCAGTCGAAGAAGCAACTTGGGAGCGCGAAGATGAGATGCAGTCCAAATACCCCCAACTGAAGGTAATTTCGAGGACGAAATTTATTTTAAGAGGGGAAGGATGTAACACCCGAGATTTTTATTTCTTTTCTTTCTCAGTTCAAATTGTTGTTCTACTTTTGTATACTTAGTTTTGATGATGAAAAATAATATTTTATTTAATCCCTAAGTCATGAATCAAGGTTGTGGTTTTTAACATAAATCAATTTCAATATCAAGTATTACTTTGTGAGAATGAAAATCAAATGAATTTCAAGTATCGAGATTTCAAAGTAAGATTTTTCTAAGTTTGGAAGGTTAGCACCTTATAAGGAGACATATATGAAAATGTTTTAGTTTTAGAAAACTAACTCCCGGTAATTCAATAACTAACATTCATTAGTGATAAAATGATTTTTAATGAATTTTTCAAGAAATAGAAAGTGTATATCTTGGAGGTGGTAAAATCGCAAAATCCTAAGTTCCTACTAAAATCCAAATTCTACTTTTTTATTCTTATGGATTTTGATTTTTTAGATATTTTTATTGAATCCAAATGAGGGGTACTTTCTTATTTACATTTATATATTAAAGTAAATGGAAGGTAAAATATAAATTAAACAAATATGTTGTAATGTTTTCAAGCTTCATTCTGTTGAAAATCTTCCTGTAAATATGTTGTAATGTTTTCAAGCTTCATTCTGTTGAAAATCTTCCTCATCTATCGACTGTGTGCTTCAATCTGTCGACTATGCATAAGGATAGTCGACTATGCTTGTTTAGTCTGTCGACTATATCTTGTATCTGTCGACTATTTTTGGATCTGTCGACTATCATGTAAGGATAGTCGACTATGACTTTTCATCTGTCAACTATTTTTGTTCATGAATTTCAAAATCCTCTTCATATTTTTGCATCTGTTGACTATGTTTATGTGTTTGTCGATTATGGAAAATTTGTGTTATAAGATAGTCAATTATGCCTTCTTGTCTGTCGACTATGTCTTGTTTTACTTGTAAAAATACTCAACTATGCATTTTCTTCTATCAATTATATCTTTTGCAGAAAGCTTCCAACGGCTAGTTTTTCAATCTCTAACGGTCACAAACGGCTAGTTTCCTCTTCAATCTTTATGGATGCCTATATATACAACTCATGGATGATCAAGAAGAGACTAATGGATGGGAACGAGTTGATCTAAAGAGTTCAAATCATTTTTACTCGAGCTTATGATATTTGCGCTTTCACTGTTGTATTTTCTCTCCAAGGCTTCGTTATTCAATCATTGTAAATTTATTATTAAGCTTTGTTTTCATTGTGAGAGAACTTGTAACTAAGAGTGTTAACTCTTAGTTTCTCTCTTTCATTTGTATCGTTGTTATTTTCCTATCTTGTGTAGCTAGAGGACCTATTTGAGTGGGAGGTTGTAATTCCTAGTCTCGGACTAGAGGACCTACTCGGGTTGAGTATAGGGTTGATAGTGGATGGTTTGAAAAATCCTTAGTAAGGAGCTAAGGTAGTGGATTAGGCTTGGGTTAAGCTGAACCACTATAAATCTTTATGTTCTCTCTTGCTTAAGTTTTTTGATTTGTTTATCATTGCTAGCATTTCATTATCCTCACTTGCATTGAATTTTTATTTTCAATCAAAAGGATTTCAAAGTTTTAAATCAAGTTTTTAAAATAACCAATTCACCCCCCCTCTTGGTGTGTGCCATAGCACCTCTCGGTCCACCACAAATATGTAATATCCAAGAACTTTAAATTGTGATATGTACCAAGGGTCTTTGAGTTCAGATATACAAACAAATGAGACATTTGTAAGGGGTTACGAAAGTCCTAAGATAAAAATTTAGTTTTTGAACTTGTGGCAAAATCGTAATTACTAAGTCCAGGTAAAAGTGTAATTTTTGAAAAAACTCGAGCACATGTGTAATATTGGTAAACTAACCAAAAATATCAAGGATTAGCCAATCAACACCCTCCAAGTGTCCTTGTGAGGTGGAAGCATCCTATTGGGTGTTTGAGGATAAGATCAACGATGATGTGGCACAAATCTATTGGTTCGGATTTCAAATAAGTCTTAAATTCTACTTTGAATCCCAAAGCTTATTTAAATGTAGCTTAAGACACATGTCAAGATTTGATTAGGGCATTATGGTAAGCTTTCATTGGCCTCACATGGGAGTAATGATTATAGGACACATGGCACCATGTAGAGGAAAACACATGAAAGTAATGATTATGGACACATGGTATCATTTGAATGGAAGCACATGGATAAGTCTTCTCCAAGCCTTTACTTAACCTCAAAGTTTGGGACACATGGCACCATTTGGGTGGTAACACATGGAAGTAATGATGAATCCCAAATAATTAAGGTGACACATGGCATGCTATGATTTGATGGATAATTCTATAAATAGGCTTGAAATCTAACTTCCCAAGCCATTTCAAAATTTGTGAGCCGAATCCATGCCACTTTGAGAGAACTTTTAGAGAGAAATAAGATTTTGATTGTGAGGGGAAAGTTCTGTAAAAAGGAGAGGAAGTTGGTGAAAATCAAGGGAGAAAGCGAAGGAGAGGCAAAGGCTCGATGGAAAGCGGACAGCCGCAAAGAACTGCTGTAATAGTAAAAAACTCAAAGAGTTAAATCTGATTTCTTTACATAATCATATATAGGACTGAAATAGGAGTCCATAGGTTTAAACGGAAGTCGATTCGGAGTTAAAATGAGGGAGATATGGCAAAAATACGAAAGGGTGTCGAATCTGCCACAAAATACACGCCACCTCTTCTTGGGCATGTGTAAACCCCTTTTCCCACGAAAATTTTCAGTTTTCCTCCTATTTAATTTCCCTCCAACTTTATATAAATAAAATTTAAGTTTGGCTTATGAAAACTCATGTTTTCTGCAGAGAAACAAACCGGTTAAGGTGTGAAGGCCTTAAACCTTAGAAAAATCTTGATCAACCAAGTTGATGTAAGTACATTATGAACTATTTATGATGTTTAAGCATACCCATGAATTATGTTAGTGGTCCCTTATGATATGTTATGTTCACGCAAGTTTCAAGATCGGATATCGGAGCTCGGTAGCACTACGCATGAGAGTTCTTACCCTTGCAAGTTGGTGGAACCTCTCGTGTCTCCATATGATATGTTATGTTATGTTATGTCTGACTTGTTTAAATACATATGATGGTTCTCTTGTTCTTACTGAGACTCGCATGAATCTCATCCCATATTTCCCCCCCCCAGGTGATAGTGAATGAGGAGATTAGAGGACGGACGTTGAACGTGGTGGCCTCTTTAAGAAGGGATTTTCATAAATCTAAAATTAGTCTTTCTTTCCTTTATCGAAACAAGTTTTCAAAGTTAAAATCTATACATTATGAGAAAGCTTGTTTAAACGACTATTTTTGTGGTTTATGTTACGTTTTCTGTCTTGATATTCGGATATCCTTATCGTCCCTTTATGAATGAAAACCCCACTTCCTTTGACATTAAATTCTAACTTTGTACTCAATTGAAGCCATGAGACTATAAGAGTGTTTATTTTTGGAATTTTCATCTAAGATTCTCAAACAAAGTTATATATGTACCTATATCTCTTATTCTTTAAAAAGTATAAGAGTTATTTTTATCACATAAATATGTATATGTGTATATATATCAAAAGAAAAAAATATATATATGAAGAAATATGACCGCCTGCCCTACATTTTTATGTTCACGCAAGTTAAGGGTGTCACGGGATTACTCACACACAACACTAAACTAATGAAGAGATGGACTATGTTTCATCGGGAAACGTCCTAGGTGGGGACTAGGCTTCGTCCTTCCCTTCGCTCCCCTCAAGGAGTCGGTCCCAAAACATAAAAAGAAGCACAGTGGACGAGACTCGAAACCCGAGTGAGCTTCGCTTTTTGTCAGCTCGTCTCACCACAAGGTAAAGGTGACGTAGGCACAAAACTAGTATATCAAATATCTACTGAGTACTGGGATTTATGGGAATTACCTCTTTAATCCTTACCTGATCCTAAACTTGGCTCCACCAAAGCGACTATCAACCTGAAGTCTACACGATCAATACTAAATTATACTGATTACAATAAACTGGATACCATTCAGCACCCAACAACATACACATTCACCCACAATGATATATATATACATACTACCACATGAATACATACAGGAGATAATACAATTTACAATGCGACAACAACGCTAGTCGCCACTTCAACCTCCCGATATAATCCCTACTTGCATCTGGACTCGCAACATCTACAACATGAGGTAAAACCTCATGAGTCACAATGACTCGGTAAGGGTGCAAATGAATGTAAACAAGATAATATATCAGATGCAATAACAAGTAAGTATGCATGAGTGGCGAGGCATCATTGCCCTCCAAACCCACTTTGTTCGAGGCATTAACCTCCCAAATTATCCCTAGCATGCATATAGTCTCTCCCATGGCCATAGGACTTAGACCACCTATAAGACATGCACAACACACACAACTGCACACAACATATATTTATCAATATTACAAACCATTTGCAAGGCCGCCACCCTTGGGGTCATCCCTTACCTAGCTCGAAGCCTTATCTCTGCCACGGGCGAGAATGCTAGCTCGAACTTCAAACTCTTCTAAGATCACTGCCTCCTTGGTCGACCCTAGATGCAATCACAAACCCAACAACAAAAATTAAACTAGGGTCTATGTTTTTGATATACACCGCAAAATCATCCATGAACAACTTCCAATAAACCACAACTGAGGGTTTAATTCAACCAATAATTATCCTACATTATATTATTCACAACATCTCACATAATGCAATACTCGAAAGAAATTTAATTATTTTACCTCATCAAATCTAGAGGAGAAAATCGGTCAAACAATCACATCGGCGTCGCCTCATGGGGCACCACCTTGCGCTTAAATTACCATTTTCGAGCCTCAGGCACACTCCTCGAGCCCCCAAATAATATCCAGAGTTTTCTCCCATTTTTCTAAAATTTTTGGCATATTTTTCCATATTTTTCTCCATTTCCAAATTTTCTTTTTATTTTATTTTCTTATTTTTCTTCTCCATTTCTTCTTCTTCCTCTCTTCTCCCACGCGCGACCTGCAACTTCTTCTTCCTCCTCGCTCTTCACCGCACATGGCCGCTAGCCGTGCATGTAATACCCCAAAATTTAATATAAAGGTTGGATGATGCAATAAAGTGTTTCAATGAAAGTTTGGAATTAATGTGTGAACATGAATGGTTCTAGGACCCAAAAAGAAAATATCATAACTTGTAAAGATAGCTTGTCTCCAACGAATGAGAATATTAGCAATGATGAATCCCTATCCTAGAAGCCATGTGTTGGAGAAATGGAGTTGGTTGAGAATTTTCCTAAAGTCTTAAAGTCTTATGGGTGTAATAATTAATCTTACACCAAAAGTCTTGGAAGACTTGACTTGGAAGACTTTGTTTGGAAATCTTGTATTAGCTTGCAAAAGAAGAGAATGATAGAGCTTATCCTAAAGCCACGTGAGAGAGTAGTTGGAAGTTTAAGATTGGAAGAAAGGAGAAGCTTGAATAGGAAGATAAAATTATTCAAAGGAAGTAATGATGATTCTTACCCCAAAAGTCTTAAGTGGCATGAGTTGGTAAACTTTCGTTGGAAGATCAATAGACATAATGAAGGCTTATTAAAGAAGTCTTGAGGTGGTGAGATGTTATTGGATAATTGGTACACAAAAGTCTTAAGGCATAATTACTTCTTAATTCACAAGTAAAGAAAGTTGTAAGCGTGCTATTGGACCACTAAAAGTAAGGGATAAGAAGGTTTGAATAAATGGGCATGCAAGGGGCAAGTGGAAGAAGGTGATTGGGAGAAGAAAAACTTATAAAGGAAGAAAGAATCAAAGGGAGCATTTTTCAAAGATGGTAATTATGACAAGGAGGAAAATACCAACCCAAAGGAGATAAGGTGAAACCATGATAGGGCTATAAAAGGGGTAGGTGAGTGGTCCACGTAGAGAGAAATTAAGTAAGGTAAAGCAAAGGAAAGAAATCCAAAGGAGGAAGAACAAAAAAGAAGCCAAGAAGAGTGACCAGATTGGAAGTTGCCAAAAACAAAGAAGAAACCTAAAAGGTAAGCCACTTTTCTTTCTTTAGGATCGTAGTACATTGAAAGAGGAGTTTGTAGGTTCAAACGGAGAGCAAATCGGAGTTAAAATGAGCAAGATATGACCGTTTTAATTTTGGGTTGCAAAATAGAGAAGGGGTAGCGCGTGGCCACCTTTTGGGGGCCCGTGAGGGCGCATCCGGCCTCCGTTTAGCCTGAAATTTTCACCGTTATTCTCCTATTTTAATTACCTACAACCCTGTATAAAATATTCGAGGTTTGGTTTACTCAAATTCATAATTTCTGCAGAAACAGCCCATAGTGTAAGAAATTGGGTTGTAAATTGTGCTATTGAAAGGAAAACCACCAAGGTGAGTGGTTCTCATGCATGCTTCCTCTAGTTCATTCTTGGTTTCATTTGTGAGGGGTTCTTATGCATGCTCCTTGATTCCTATTGTTCACTCTTGGTTTCAACTTGTCGATGGTTTGATGCTTACATCTCATGTTTCCCTATTTTTGAGCATTTCTTTCCTATTTTGCTTGATCACGGAGTTGTTGTTGTGGTTCGTCGATGGGATTAAACATGACTACTCTTGCTCGTAGCTTATGGATTGCAAATTATATTTTCCTTGGTTTATGCACCGTGCCTACAGGTGAGGCTATGCCTACTTGATATTCCTTAGTTGTACATATTCCTTCTGCTTTGTTTTCAACATGTTGTTTGGTGATAGTTGCTATTGGTGGATCGGGAACTTGTTGGCTGCTTGTTGGGAACATCACGAGGATCGGGGTAGTAATCCCATGCCCAAAGGTGGGGCCGTGCCTAGAGGTGGGCTGAGGGGTTGGACCACGATCCTGTGCCTACAGGTGGGGCTGAGATGTTTCACACAAGTGCCGACGGGCATAGTGGTAGCTCGTAAT
The DNA here is from genome assembly GCF_014633365.1 of Diospyros lotus. Classification (NCBI taxonomy): domain Eukaryota; kingdom Viridiplantae; phylum Streptophyta; class Magnoliopsida; order Ericales; family Ebenaceae; genus Diospyros; species Diospyros lotus. The sequence goes on from NC_068350.1 coordinate 20,336,481, forward strand.
CCCGTGCCTAGAGGTGGGGCTGAGGGATTGGACCACGACCACAAGCCTAGAGGTGGGGCTTAGCCTGGAGGTGAGGCTGTGAGGTTTGACACAAGTGTTGGAAGGGATGATGGTGACTCGGGGAGGTTTTATTTTGATATGGTCTTGGAAGCTTTATACTTATTTCTGCTTGTTTCCTAGCATAACTGCATCTTGCTCTTACATGCATTGTTTCTTTCTCTGTACCACTCACTTAGATGTAATAATCTAACTCGGGTGTTTCATACCCCTGGGACATTCCTCGTCCCAGCTTTGTCGGAAGTATCAAGTGTTTCAGGCTCCAGGTTCCAGCATGAGCAAGGATTGAGAGGTGGCGCTTGGCTGATTTAGAGATGGATTTGTTTGTGTACCTGTGTAACCCCAATATTGTAATGTAAATAGTAGTTAAAATACTTAAGGATGTAATTGTGAAGTTGCTATAACTTTTGATATGTGGGTGCGTGATGGACTTTTATTTAAACTTGTGAAAATCCTAGCTATTTAGCATACTCAGGTTCGATCCTTGCTTCCGTTGATAAAGGATTTCCAATAACGCCCGAGGTCATTATTAGCATATAATGAATATCTTATTGCTTCACTGTGTAATTGAAAAGTGGGGCGTTATAGTGCACGTTGCAGCCGCCCAACGCCGCATGGACCTCCGCCTGCCACCGCTGCAACCAGCCTCGCCACCGTCGCGCACAGCAGCCACCATTGCCTCAACAGCGAGCAGCCACGACCAGCCTTCTTGCACCACCGACCGCCTGCCTCTTACGCATCCCACCGCTGGCCTTGCATTGTCGATCGACGCTACTGCCTGCACCACCATCACTGCAAGATGCTCTGCCCTACATTGCCTTCGACCACTGCAGCCATAGCCGCCTGTCTCGCGGTCGTTGTTGCTTCATCGTCAACCATGGTAGCTGCTGCCATAGCCGATTGGCCCTCTCTCGCGATCTCACTCTCTTGCAATCTCTCGACCAAACTCCCTCTCGATCTCATCTCTGCCTCAGATTCTCTCTCTTTGTTTCGAATCCAAAGAAAAGGCCACTGTTGAAGGCTCACGCATCCAATGCACATATATATATATAATATATTATTTACACTCAATTATACATATTTAATTACACCCTAAGACACATAATTATTTAATAATTACGCATCAGCCCCTACTAATACTCCATAATCCCACTTAGGGAATTTTAATAATCGCATTTAGACCCTCTAAGGTCTTAAATAATTGCCCTCAAGACACTAAAAATCTTGATTTCCCAAAATTAATAATCAGTCATTACTCGATAAAACCAATATCGTCCCTGTGCCTTCACAAGACCTTATCTCAACCTGAAAACACTTTAGAGTTGACTTATTCATAAAATCAAACCACCATTCGAGGCCCTCTGACTTACCGAAGACTTCTCGATTGCTTCTTACGAACATTCGATTCGGGTAACAATTTAAGCTTATACAGAAATTGATCCGGAAACTATTCCCGATCAGATTTCTTTCAGCATCATTAGCCTCACCTCGAGACACTTGTCAATCTCATGCCCTCTTTCTCGGGCATCCAAATCCCAGGGCATTCCCTTCAGGGCCCGCCGGACCGCTCACTAACCAAATTACCAAAATGCCCCTCCCCCCAGGGTACCATCATTTCATTTCATGCTTCTCTCTCAAAGAGCATTCTTAGAAATTTTCTCTTATTTTCTAGCAACTGTAACACGGGGTGTTACACTTAGTCATTCGAATGCGTATGAGCTTAGTCATTCAAATGCGTTGTAAACCATTCGAATGAACTGTGAGCTGTTAAAGAAGAAAGCAAGAAAGCATTCGAATAGTCTTTGTTGTATTCGAATGTGTCCAAAATTCATTCGAATGAAAGTACTGTTGCATTCGAATAGCTAGCCAAATTCCTTTGCAAATGAAATTACTGTTTAAAATTCATTCGAATGAATTTCTCCATACTCAAATTTCATTCGAATGAATCTACTATTTCTTTACAAAATGAAGCCAGCATTCGAATACTCTCAAGTTCATTCGAATAACCTACCCTTCATCCGAATCCATTTCTAACATCCGAATATGGTTTCAATTAGTTAATTTACCTTAAAATATATATATATATATAAAATAAAAATAACAAAAATATATATATATAATAAAATAAAATGATATTTAAGTTATTCGAATGAAGCTTTTTGCATTCGAATGATCGTTCTATTCAATGCCCTTTTTTGTGAGCGTACTGCCAAATTCATTCGAATGACCCTCATAATCATTTGAATGATCGAGAAATCCATTCGAATGAAAGTACTGTTGCATTCGAATGAGTAGCTCAAATCCTTCGATAATTCAAGTTACTGTTTAAAATTCATTCGAATGAATTTTTTTCCACATTCGAATGAGGTGCCTGGTCCTTTAAAAGCATTCAGCGAACATTCGTATCCTCTCTCTCTCATTCGAATCCATTGTTACACATTGTTCTAAGAACCGAGCTATCATTCGAATTGCCCGGTTTCCATTCGAATCTACCTCTATCATTCGTATAACCCCAGAATCATTCGAATGATGCTCCTGTTAATCTCATAATCGTCTCTGAAATTCGAATTGACGCCCTCCTTTAAAGTTCGAAACCCCTCCTAAATCGGTGCAATCGTTCATCCATCCACCCGATCTCTCCCTATATATCTTGTTGCACGTTTCTAATCACCCTCATTCATCATCCATTTCATCCACCCGAAGATCAAGCCGGTTACGTACGAGGAAGAACAGTCTGCTAGCATTCGAATAGGGGGTTGCTGCATTCGAATATTCTAGAAAGAGAACAGCCGAGAGGTAAGGGTTGTTCCCATTGATTAAATTTGAATTCTATTAATTGGATAAAGGAGTTGTTGTGAAGAGGGAGTGAAGGAGATCAGTGTGAGAAAAGGAAGATTGGTTGGGCAATTGAAAGAAGAAGAAAAGAAAGCAACCACATTGTGCCTACCAACCATTCGACAAAATCCCAAAGCCAACTCCCTAGACCAAACAATCCTCAATTTGACATGTCTCCAAAGCAAAAATGCCCCAAGGTTGTAGGAGAAAGTTCTAGGGCCTCAAAGAGGCAGAAAGGAAAAGAACCCGCGGCCACCCCAACCATTGATTTGAACCCTCCATATTCCAATATCAAGTTCACTAGCCCCGCGGCTGAAAAGAATTATGTTGAGGGGTATGCTAAGAGGCCAGTGCTTTGTGAGAGGGGAATTATGTTGGAACATTTTGAAGAGCCCCCGTGTGATTTGTTGTCATTGATTACTGCCAAAGGATGGCAGACTTGGGTAAAGTTTCTACACAAGGCCATAGTTCCCTTAGTCAAAGAGTTTTACTCAAATGTAACCAGTGACAGAGATGACTTGGGAAATAGGTGCTTAATTACTGAAGTAAGAAAGGTGAAAATAGAGTTGAAGCCCTCTGATATTGCTGAAATCTTTCAAATCCCAAGAGAGGCATCACCAAGGGACCTTGAGGAGGCAAGTGTGGACTTAGGAAAAGAAAACCTGGCTAGGTTGTTGACAGAAACATACGATGCTGTTTGGTTAAGTCCTACCCTTCCAAAGAAGAATTTATCCCCTAAATGCATCATCTTACATAGACTTCTTTGCTCTCACTTCATGCCCCACGCATTCACTGGCAGTGTTTTGGTTAAGCAAGCCACGTTCATGGGAAAGATGATCTTGGGAGTACACATAGACTTGGCCAAGCACATTTTTGATACCATAGACCTAGTGGCCAAGCATGCACATGGGGGTGGAGGACTACCCTTTGGGAGACTGATTACTTACTTTGTACTAAGAAACGGGGTAAAAGAGAAGGCAACTTTTGAAGTCATCAAGCCAATGGATAGGATCAGCCCAGCATCTACACTAAGAAGTAGTGGGCAGTTGAAGAGGCTTGAAGCAATAACACCCGAGAAATGAGAGGCATCAGGTAAGCAGGTTGAAGTACAAGAAGGACCATCTTAGGAACCGCCACCGCATGAGGACCAGGCAGAGAGACAAGAGGAAGATCATACACTTAGAGGCTTATATGAGTTAGTCAAGGAGATGCAAGAAAGGAAAGTAAGACATGAAGCCCTAGTGGAGCAATCATTGAAAAAGATCCAAGAGAGACAGGAGGCCATTTATGAGGATCTACATTGGAGGAAAATAGTCATCTATTCAGGAGTAATGACCATGAATGAATGTTACACTGCGATGGACAAGAGAGTAGGTCAGCTTCTGAGCACATCTATAGAGGAGCTTCCATAGAAATCTGCAAAGGACAAGTTGGTCGATGCTGAGACTTGCATATAGAGGACCATTGACATGTGGCGAGATGAAGAGGGTGCACCTTCTACATCAGGCGCACATCCGCAGCCTGAGCATGCAGCACCTTCTCACCCTATCATTCCATCTTCTTCCTCTGTTCCTCCTGCTGATCCCTTATCAAAGACTCCTTTTGGAGACTCCACTGAAGAGAACTCTACTTCTGATGATGCCACTAATGGCACTGAGTAGTCATAGGATTTGATTCTTCATGCTTAACTTTTGTACCTATGAACTACAAAGATTAATCACGTCTTCATTTTTCAATAAAAATGACTTTGCTTACTCTATGCTTTAGATTATTATGCTTAATGCTTTAGATTCACAACTGGTTATTTGCAAGATAATCTTTTGATTGAAAACAGAACCGTATGAGATTTAGAACCAGGACCAGGACTACTTAGGCTGCTTTATTTTTGTTCATTTGTATGGATGGCATATAAAACATGTTGAAATGATCAGCAAATTGCCAAAATTCTCAAATTAAGTGGTGATTTGTTACCCAAGTGAGTGTTGAAGCTTCATAACAGTTTATTCTGAGTGAAATAAGACCTATTTATGCAATACTTTATTGATTCTCTTGTCTTTCAATAGCTTCAAAATAACATTTTGCTTTGAGTGTCTTTAATGATCGCGGCTAATTTTGACTGACTCTAAGCTTGGAACCAGTTGAATGAAAAGCGTTGTTTTATGGAACATCATAGAGGGATCATTTTCATATCACTTGAGCCAATCAACCTATTGTTTTTTGACCAATTTCCATTTATAGCCCAATGAAGCTCTTCATGACCGGGTGCATCATTCCCTCCTTCCAAACCATAGCCATAAGATTCTTCTCATCCATTGATTAGGTCCCGGGAATTACTCTGTAGGCTCAGTATTAAAAAAAAAAAAAATTATCTGGGAATCTGACGTTAAAAGACCACTTTACCATTTAAGATAAATGACTGTCTCTAGGTTTGGGACATTAAAAACACCCCCGTAGCCATTGAGGGTGAAGCAATGGAAGCTTGCTCATTATCAGTTGGAATAGCAGTTAGATTCAGGTTCAAATACGACCAACTGAATTTAGATGTCCTGATATGATTTCAGCTATTGATGCATGAATGCATCACCTGTGCATATTTATTTTCAGTATAAAAAAAAAATGCCAAAGTTATTTATTCATTCTTAGCCACAATGGAAAATTCCCGAGACCTAAAAACTCTTTTGATATCCATCATCCCCTTTGCTATCCCATATCACCATTTGGCCCCATTACTTTCCAGAAAGATCCCTCTTGGTTCTATCAATCATGCAATTTTAGGATATAATTTCAAGCGTAAGGAGATTTGGTTAATTTTAGATGTTATTCATTGAGATGCTATTCTAATCATGAAGCTATGTCAGGTCCTTTCCTTCCTTAATAGCATTCTTGATAATTGATGATACCTTTTTGAACTTGAACTACATCTACTCCAATGAGGTACATCCTTTGAGAGCAACTCTGAGTGATCATTTTATTGAAGAGAAATATATCCAGTGAGGATTGCAATCAAAGCTTAGAGAATTGAAAGTAATATGCTAATTGATTTAACTTAATATGCCTTGGACAAAAGTTTAAATAATAAACATTTCTTTGATTGTCCGAAGTCCCTATGCTACTAACCATACATTTTTGCTTCACATACGAGATTTAAACTATCAACAAGTTTGTGAATGATGAAGTATTCGTGCATTTAATTTGATTGCTAAGGGACTAGCAATGTTAAGTTGGGGGGTGTGATTGATGCTCAAAAATGCAAAAAATTGTTATATTTTTATTACCTCCTAATCCATTTGACCGACTTAAAATCTTAAGAATTGCTTGTTACAGCCCAAAAGAAGGAAAAGCGATGAAGTGAATGATTTAACTCTCCAAAGGCATGATTAAAAGAGGAAGAAAAAACCAAGAAATGAAGGTGTTCTGATAAGAGTCACAACCATTCTAATGAGTCTTCAGAAGATATTCAAATATGGAGCAATTCAGATGGAAGCTAATCAATCATTCGAATAAATCATTCAAACATTCGAATATGCAAAATATCGGGAATGTATTCGGATACGCTTGGCCCAATTCGAATAAGAAGTAGCAAAAATCAAGAACTCCAGGTAAAATTGTGTATATTCAAATGAAGGCCAAGTCATTCGAATGAGCTGAGAATGAGAAGAAATTCGGATAAGCATATCGTATGGAAGCAATGAAGATACATCCGAATGAAGACCAAGTCATTCGAATGTAATTGAAGAAGAAAGAAAACCTATTCAAATGAAGGGTGAGTAATTCGAATAAGAAGTAGCACAAAGTACTCCAAATTCGAATACTCTCCAAGTCATTCGAATGTTATGAAGAAGTCAAGAGGAAAATTAGGAATTCATTCGAATGAAAGTACTGTTGCATTCGAATGACTGAAAAAATCGTCGTGTAAGGAACAGTATGTTGAGTGTAGATTTTGATGATTGATGATTGGCATGTGTGAATGTGAATTTATATTTTATGTTCTAACAAAGCATGAAGCCTTCATAAGGCTTACAAAGCTATTCTTTAGTGATTTCATGACACAGGTTATATATGGAAACTTCTTATACCTATATAGAGATTTCATTATATATGGAAACAAGTTTTTAGAGAGCTTTCTAGAAATTTGAGTATTTGAGCTATATATGGAAAGTTCTTCTTGGAATGGAAAGTCTAGAAGATATATATATATGGAATCCTTGTTTATATATGGAAAGTTTTTCTTGGAATGGAAAGTCTAGAAGATATATGTATATGGAATCCTTGTTTATATATGGGAAGTTCAAAAGATCTATATGGAAGTTTTTGAGGAGATTGGAGTAGTCCACTATATGGAGTTGCCATATATGTAACTTGGTGACATGGCATTGTTAATGTGGCATCTTGGTGACATGGCAGCCACGTGGAGCACACTCATCAAGGTTACATCATCTCGTTGGTCTAAATATGGTAAGAGAATCATGGAGTAAATTTAAAGGTTCTTAGAAGCTTCTTTACTTAGTTAAATATGGAAGAATTTTTGAATTGCATTCAAATGGAGAAGTTAAAGATTCAGCCCTATTATTCAACATTAATGGAGGAAATTAAGGTTTGAAAGTTAAACCTTGATTGATATTACTTTCCTTTATTGCTGATTCTATCTCATTAAAAGGATCCTCTACTCAAATCATGGAATCAATTATCCTACTCATTATGACTAATTGATATCTTCATTATGGGAGAATATTCTAAGGATATCTTGCATATATTCAGCTACACAAATTGATTCTCTTCTTGTTGTCAACATTTTTAGTATGGAAACTTGATCAATTAAGGGCTTTTGAAGTTATGATTGATATCTTCATTGTTGGACAAATTTGCTTCATTATTTGAGAATATCTGGATGGATTTTACACCATTTGGAGGTTTAAATTCAAATTTCAAATTAGCTATACTTGTTATGGAAGCTAAGGGGCCAATTGCACAATCAAAGGTGATTGAAGATTCAACTAGAAGTCAGAATTGATTAGTTCTTATTTATGGTCGATTTTGCAAGAATTATGAAGGATTTTGTTGATATTTTAATCCTTAAAGTCAACCATGCATTATTGGAATTGATTTGCTCATTCAAGGCTGATTGGAGATCAACAAAAGTCAAAGATCTTGATGATCAATCAAGTTAGCTGATTATAGAAGGTAAATCAAGAATTCAAATGAAGGGCTGAGATTGGCTTGAAGACTTGACACATGGAGGGCTGAGATTGATCAAGGAAAGCCTTCTCTAGCACTATATAAAAGGGTCTCTTGAAGGCTTTGGAATAACTTTTGGAAGCCCTATCATTTTCTACATCATTAGCCAAGATTCTCATTCTCTCCAAGTCTTTCTTTTCCTCTATCTTCTTGAGAGAAAACTAAGAGAGTTCTCTACACTTCATTGTATTATTTTTTAGAGAACCCTATTTTTCAATCTCTACTATCTTGTAAAGAGCGTACAAAATCCAAACTAGTGAGTGTGAGACTCCAGAAATAGTTTGGTGGTGGTGAAGCCAAGTGAAGGCTTTGGTGGTTGTAAGAAAAGCTTCATATAGTGGATTTGATTGAAAATCCTAAGGAAGGGAATCCTTAGGTAGTGGATGTAAGCCATAAGGGCCGAACCACTATAAATCGCTGTGTCCTTCTTCTCTTCACTCTTTACTTATTCTTGCTTGATTATACTTATTTGTTTTTGTTTTTGTGTGGCCAAATCCTAAGGCCTACATTCTTGTTGGCTATTATATTCTGATTTGCTTTAATTGATCATTCTTTGTACTCATTCAATATTCCATTTGGTTTATTTAAAGTCTTGTTATTGTGTGCATTCAAATCACATGTTTTCACCAAGTTGTAATTTGAAGAGTATATTGGATCTAAGCACATACTAGCACAGCTGGCGGATATCATATTATCCATCTAGTATTTAAGTGCTCCCGTACTCTCAACTACAATTTTGGTTTATATTAAATTTGTTTTCTCATATATATACGTGCATAAGTTTTGCATTAAAGTTTTTAAAAGGTGTCAATTCACCCCCCCTCTTGACTAAGTTAGAACTCAACACAGTAAAGTGTGAAATTCATTCGAATGGGATTAAGACTCATTCGAATGACCCGAGCGGCCAAAGGAAACTCAGCATGCATTCGAATATCTCTGCTAGCATATTCGAATGAGGATCCGAAAAAAACTCTCACATGCTCAAATAAACACGATGGCTCTGAGGTAAATTCAACTAACTTTTTGAACAACTTTTCATCAAGTGGGCCCCACTTCCATGCGCAGAAAGCTTAAAAAGGAACCAACATTCTTTGGAATCAGAGGTTGGTGAGAGCAGGGGATACTCAGAAAAAACCACAAAAAGACAAAGATCATTGAAAAGTTGCAAGTCTTTTCATTTTGTCTGTTTCTCTCGCTTTAGTTCTTGTTTGTATTTTTAAACGAATAGCACTTCAGTTATTTTATGTTGTTCTTGCTAGTTCTGAGCTTTGGTATTACAAGTCCATTTTAATTTCTGTTTCAAGTTATAGTTCGTTTCAGTAATCAATACAGTAGTAGTTTATCTAATTCTTATCATTTGATCCAATTTATTTTCTTTGTGAATCTCGTATTCATCCGTTGAGATTAGATTTAGTCGTGCACTTCCCATGAAGATGTGTGGCTAATTCGATCCTTGGGTTAAGGCAAAGACGGTGCCCAAAGCCACTAATGAATCAATATAGCAGAACCTCAGATGTTAAAGTAACCAAAGCAAAAGTAGTTTGGGAAACGTTATTAATGAAAACCTCAGGCTTGGATTGGTTTGTACGCCTGACTTAGAGTTTCCATACCACGTATGGGAATTGCTTAACCTAGAAACGTTCTCATACCCCAGCCCCGAGCAATTATTTTGTCTAAACCTTATTTACACACTAATTTATGATAGCTGCTTGACATAGAGTCTCCATACCATGTATGGAGGTTGCTTGAACAAAGAGTTATCATCATCTCAGTAGTATATTTAATGGTTAAAATCCAAGCTATTTGAGCTGCTGGTCACATCATAGAAAGCTATATGGTAAATCAGTTGGGTTTGGCACCCGATCTGTCTTAACCCAAGACCTCTCCATATCCAAATTACAGTCATATCACATTTAGTTTGATCTCATTTTATTATTTCATGAATCAAAAGAACTAGTGTGGTTATCTCCTTCCATGAGTAATCTCCCTATGAGTCGACCCAGTTGTTAGTGTAGGTGCTCTAGACCCAATCAGATTGGGTATGTTGTGCACTGACAATTGTAATCATGTTTATTATTTGAATAAGGAGTTGTTCAAATTCACAAGAAGTCATTCTATTAGTTTCTTGTTATTATTGTAATAACCAAATGAAACTAGATAGAAGTCCATATGATGTATACTGTGATTAATCTATAAAGATGTGAGATGATGCATCACAGTTTCTAGACATCATTAAACGTCCCAAGTCGTAGCAATGTCAAGAATGGACATTGACAATTGCGGTAAGACTTGTATGTGCTATGTTTTTTCTATGTGATAGCAATGGGGGTCTCACACCCATAGGCATGGGGATACCTAAACAAGTACATAGGTGACCAATGTTGGAGAACGTGTCAATGGACATGACTCGCCATGAGAATCCATTTTGGTTATATGTTGATGGAATTCTTATACGAGATGGGTGTAACTAATCCTTGGACCTGAGGTTGTCACGGTCATCTCATAAGAAGACCGATATGCTTTGACATCGTTTCGATGGGCCTAGACAAATGCTGCACGTGGGCGATCGTTGGGTATATCGTGAGGCTTATGGAGATGGGTGTATAACCAAGATGGGACTCGTCTATCCCTTGATAGAGGATGATGTATCTAAGGCGCCTTCGATGGATATTCACTTTAAATCCATGGCCATGGTAAAAGAGATCAATAAGGAGTTATTGATTTACTTTCTATTAAGTGAAGATATCCAGAAGACCGAAGAAAACTCATGTGATCATTATCAAGCAACACATCGCCATACTTGAGATCACATAAGATACATTGACGAGAGGATCGAATTACACGGTAACCATGCTCGTGAAAGGTTATTTGCGGATTATGAATCCTTCTGAATAATTGGGTAGGCATGATGCCTTGCTAGAGACCAATCTTGTCTTATGTGTTTGTACCGACACATTGCCAACATATTCGAAAGCCTAATGAGTCATACGCAATAGGCACGGTCCCTGGCTTAAACCAGGAGAGTGGACGTATGGTTAAGTGGGACACTTCGGCAAGAAGTTTTACCGTCGTAGGTTCTCACGGAAAAAGAACAAATAGACGTAATGACGTCGATATGACGAGGAGTCGTCATAATGGAAAGAGTTTCCTAAAAATGGCAATTAATTAAATTAGGAAGGAGTTTCTAATTTAATAATTTTCTATTTGTTGGAGTGGCAAATAGGAAATAAAATATATTTGGGCTTAAATTAATATTTGGACTAAATTAGATTTGGGGCCAAATATTAAATTAAATATTATATTTGGACTAAATTGGATTTGGGTCAAACATTAAAATAAATATTATATTTGGACTAAATTAGATTTGGGCCAAATATTAAATATTATATTTGGACCAAATTAGATTTGGGCCAAATATTAAATAAAATATATTTGGGCTTGAATTAGATTTGAGCCATAATATTTTATTTAACATATAAAAGGATTGGGCCATTTAATTATATTTCTAGTTGAACTAGAATAAGCCCACTTAAGATTTTAATTAAATTAGAATTAATGGGCTAGGACAATCCATTAGGATTTTAGAAACCCTAGGATATTTCACTATAAATATCCCTTTATGGGTTGCCCAAAATTAGTGGTGTTTTTGGTGTCGTTTTTCAAGAGTTGAAAAACGTATTGCCGTTCACTCTTCCCGTTTCTTTTGGCATCGATTTGAAACGTGGGTGTTCTTTTACCGTCCATACACAAGCCGCGCAAAGGAGAAGGAGCTAGCACTCCTATTCCGCTCTCCTTGCCAACGGACGCGTGCCACGTATCACGAGTTAGAGGCCGGACGCTTGGACGGCTCGAATCCGCGAACGACTCGATAATCTAAAGGTTAGATTTATTTATTTGTTTGTGAATGATTTAATTTCGACGTTGATCCAATCGCTAGGATCGGGGTAAGTTCAAAATTTTTGAACTACACTGTTTACCCCGTAGCGATCTTGCTTCACTTTCAGTGGTATCAGAGCGATCGTCGAAATATTTCAATTCCTTACGTGCGGATTCGGTTATGTTGTTATTTGTGAAATAATTAAATAATTGTTGCATTTGTAATTTTTTGGATTGCAAAATATCGTGTATGACACGAAAAGGGGCGAAATGAGGTTTGGGGTGCATACGGATGCACTGGGGCATCGAAAGACGCGGCCGAGCGGGGCCCGCACGTGCTGGGCACGACCTGGGGCGGCCTGGGCGCGCGCAGGGGCTGCTGGGGCGCGATCGGGCGCGCGCATGGCGCGCACAGGCGCGGCCGCGTGTGCGCAGGCGGCCCCAGGCGCTGCCGCGCGCGCGCAAGGCGCCCCCACGCACAGCCGCGCGCGCGCACAGGCGCTGCAAGGCAGCCGCGCACGCGCAAGGCGCAGGCGGCGCTGGCGCGACCCGCACGGCCTTGCGCGCTCGCGCGCGGCCCCAGTGGCCCGCGCTTGCCGCCCCGCGGCCCTTGCCGCGCGCCAGCCACGGCCTTTGGCCCTGTTTGAGCTGGCAGCATGTGTGACATGCTGCCCAGCCACCTCCCGGCCCCTCCCACTCCCTCGGGCTTGGTTTTGACCTTTCCCTAGGGTCCACGTGAAGCATCCGGGCCGACCCTTCGGTGGCCCAGTACGTTCCGTTCCTTTTGGAGGGGCCCGGCCAAATTGTTTGGCTATTTTTATTATTTTTATCCGATCCATGAGTGTATGACACTTATGGGCCGTGATTAAAATTGGGTCAGGGCTGTTAATTGGGTCATTTATTAATTATTGGGCTGCTAGTGTATGTTTGACATACATTGGTTGATCCAAGGCCTGTTGAGCCTTGTTAGTTAGACTAAAGGATGGAGCCCAAGCCCAACACAATTAAAACAATTTTGTTTATCCAAAATTATACAAATTTTCAATTTATTGAAAGCGTTTCATTAAGATTGAAATAAATGCGACAATTAATTAACATAATTATGAATGAATCAATATGATCGATTGCATGGGTGTATGGCATGGATCGAGTCGACCATTTATTTTATGTTGGGAATGAATGCTTGTAAATTTGGTTTTTGAAATAGGGCCTGCGTGTCCTGCCTCTCTTATACTCTGATGTACATTCTCTTCTCATCTCACTCCCCCTGAATGTAACTCGGGGTTTCTGATTCTATGTAATGTATGTAGAATAGAATAGAGTAGTGATAGTTGTAATTTGTATGAAGAGCAAGAGATGGAGCCAAATTGAAGACAAGATTCGAAAACCAACGAAGGCTTGGAGAATGTGCTTGAGAAGCAAGATGTGATTCTTCACCTAGGTTAGACCTGCTAGCTTCCCTTCTATGGCTCGAGGGGGCTAGCCGTAGTTATCCATACCATACACCAGTTTGAGTCGTTTATTATGCATTATTAATTTGATTAATTGCATGTGATGAGACCTAAATAAATAAATAATAAATCCCTCATTAATATTAAGCCAACTTGCCTTCCATCATTATGAAGCATTAGGTTTCTAGCTGGCACTTGATTTGTTGAGTCACTCAAGGTCATGTGTCACCTATGATTCCTATGTTTCATGGGCCATGAGATGTCCCTGAATGGTGGGTCTGACTTAACTAGAAAGGTGGGGTTTGTTGAGTCACTCAAGGCCTTACTAAGTATAGAGGCAAAGATTGGGAGTCACATAAGATGTGCTTGGCAAGGAGTTGTCAACCCAATGAATCTAGGAGTTGCATGGAGTTGCAATTGGTAGCAAGTACCTACCTAATCAATCCTAGCACAATTTGTTGAGTCACTCAAGGTTGTGCGAGGGGAGATGGGATCCTAGCCCGCTAGGAAATCTTCCAATGGGATTTCCCGAGTTATGTCTTGAGGGTGGCAAACTCGTAGAAAATAGTGGGAGCAATCATAAAATGTTACTTCTTGCAATTTATGATTTCGTAATTTAATATGATTATAATAATATCTCTATTCAGTTGTTGATCCAGAATGTCTGGAAACATGTCGATAAGATCGATACTCGAGGGCAATTATACCTTCAATGAGACTAATTTCTATGACTGGGAGATCATCTTGAGGATAGTCCTCACGTATGATAAGATTCTTTATGCGATAAAGAGCTATCTTCTTACGAAGCCACCAGTTAAAGAAATAATAGCACATTAGGCCTGGATGGTGCACATGGGTGATATGATCATCGCTTGATATATCGTCTTGGCTGTCATGACCCCAAAACATAGGTCGTATCATAAGAGTTATGATGCCTATGAGATCATGGCTAGGCTCAAGGATCATCTATTGAGAAGCATGTCATGGAGATGATACGTTTTATCAATAGGTTTCTAGAGCTCAACTTGGGTATGGATGCCGAAACTTACCCTACATTTGGTGCTACAGTCCCTCCCTAACGGCTATGGAAAAGATGGAAAAGACTCTTGGAGAGTGGTTGTCCATACTTAGGGAGACCAAGCCTAAAATTGATTATAGGCCAAGGGAAGTGTTCTCTTAGTTGAAGGGCCCAAGGCGCACAGGGGCAAGCCCAAGAGTAAGAAAGCCAAAAGGAAGAAAAGTTCTTCCATAGCTCAATCTGGAAGAGTCCAGAAGACTAAAACCCAAAAGGCAAAAAGGATGCAATCTATCTCCACTATGATAAACCGAGAAGTGTAGAGTAAGAAGAGTTCTACTCAAGGCACTTCAGGTATTTATGTTATTGGAATTAATCTATCTACTTCTGATCAGTCCACATGGGTATTAGATACTGGATCTAGTGCTCATATTTACACTTTTGTGTATGAGCTTAGGAGTACGAGGAGATTAATAATGGGAGAAGTGTACCTACACATGAGAAATGGATCAAGAGTTGTTCCATTAGTTGTAGGGACCTATTTATTGACATTATCTACAGCGCTTGTATTAGATTTACATAACTGTTACTACAATCCTAGTTTGACTAGGAATATAATTTCTAATTCTTGTTTGACAAGGATGGATATTCATTTTTATTTAAGAACAATAGTTGTTCGTTTTATAAAAATGAGTTGTTTTATGGTAAAACAACAGTACGTAATAGTTTGTATGTCCTTGATGTTGATACTCCTATCAATAACATAAATATTAAGCGACTTAAATCAGGTGATTTAAATAGCACTTATTTTTGGCATTGTCGCCTTAAGCCATATAAATGAGACTCGCACATCCAACTTGTATAGAGCTGGATATCTTAGCACATTTGATTATGAATCATATGGTGCTTGTGAATCTTGTTTACTTAGTAAAATGACTAAGTCTCCTTTTAAAGTAAAGGGAGGCTACATAAGTGCTAGGGTTTGTGCACATTGATGTGTGTGAACCCACGTCTACCCAAGCTAGAGGTGGACATGTCTACTTCATAACCTTTACTGATGATAGATCATGTTTTGGTTATGTGTATCTTATGAGACACAAATTTGAGGCTTTTGAAAAGTTCAAAGAATTCAGATTTGAAGTAGAGAAACAAACTGAGAAAAGTATCAAACTACTTCGATCAGATCGAGGTGGTGAATACTTGAACAGTGAGTTTCTAGATCATCTGAAGAAAAATGTGATTCTCTCACAATGGACTCCATCTGGAACATCAGAGATGAATGGTGTGTCTAAAGGAGGAATAGGACCTTGTTGGACATGGTCTGGTCCATGATGAGTCGCGTTGAACTCCCTATTTCATTTTGGGGATACGCACTCCTCACCGCGATCTTTGTTTTGAACAGGGTTCCAAGTAAATCAGTTACTCAGACTCCATATAAGATATGGAAAGGAAAGAAGTCAAATTTGTCTTTCCTTAAGATTTGGGGTTGTCAAATTTATGTTAAACGTGTTGACAGTAATAAGCTACAACCCAAATCGACGAGATATCTGTTTGTGGGATATCCAAATGGGTATTACTTTTACCACCCATGTGAACAAAAGGTGTTTTGTTGCCAAGCATGTGGTATTCCTTGAGAAGGAATTCTTAGATGCTGTGGCTAGTGGGAGGAATGTTAAGCTCGAATAAGATTCGAGGTGAACCACAAACAAATACTCCCCTCTAGGAACCCGAGAAAGATCAGACACAAGAAGTTGTGTCAACTCCCCAACCTTCTACACAAGAACCTCATAGGTCGATGAGGGTTCGTCGCGAGCAAGAGAGATATGGATTTCTCATATCGGCACATGGAGATGTGCTTCTGGTTGTGAACGATGAGCCTACTACCTATGATGAGGCAATGTCTGACATTGACTCTGGGTTATGAAAGATGGATGACAAAATAGCTTTCCTTATAGGAAACCTGGTCGAGGATGTGTATATGACACAGCCTGACGGTTTTGTTACTCATAAACATGCAAATAAGATTTGCAACTTGCAAAGGTCCATTTATGGACTAAGGCAAGCATCCCGGAGTTAGAATCAATGTTTTGATGAAAAGATCAAAAAGTTTGATTTTTCACAAAAGAGAAGTTGATCCTTGTGTTTACAAGAACGTTAGTGGGAGCATGGTGGTCCTTTCAGTCCTATATGTGGACAATATATTGCTCATAGGGAATGGTGCTCCCATGATGCAATTAATTAAAATATGGCTTTCAAAATATTTTCTCCATGAAGGATTTGGGAGAAGCAGCCTATATTTTGGGAATAAGGATCTATAGAGATAGATCCAGGAGGTTGTTAGCACTCTTCCATAGCACATACATTGACAGGGGGCTAAAGAGGTTTAGCATGGAAGATTCTAGGAGGAGAAGTCTTCCCATGTCACATGGAATACATCTTTCCAAGGCTATGTGTTTGAAGACACAAGATGAGAGAGATAGGATGAGTCGAGCACAATATGCCGTGGCTATTGGCTCGATCATGTATGCCATGTTATGTACGAGGCCTAATATCGCATATACTTTGAGCATATGTAGTTGATATCAAGCTAATCCAAGTTAGAAACACTGGATTGCTGTGAAAACCATTCTTAAGTACTTGTGAAGCACTAAAGAGATGTTTTTGTCATATGGAGAATAAGAGCATACCATGAAGGGGTTCATGGATGCTAGTTTCCAATTTGACCATGATGATTTTAAATCACGTATAGTCGAAATTCATATTCTGTCTATATGGCTGGGCCATGAGTTGGAAGAGTTCCAACAAGAGATAATGGCAGATTCAACAACTGAAGTCGAATACATAACAACCTTCGCAGCAGCTAAGGAGGTTGTATGGATCCGTAAGTTCATTGATGAACTTAAAGTGGTGTCCAACATTGTTGATCCAATAACAGTTATTGGGAAATGTTATTAATGAAAACCTCAGGCTTGGATTGGTTCGTACGCCTAACTTAGAGTTTCCATACCACGTATGGGAATTGCTTAACCTAGAAACGTTCTCATACCCAAGCCCTGAGCAATTATTTTGTCTAAACCTTATTTACACACTGATTTATGATAGCTGCTTGACATAGAGTCTCCATACCATGTACGGAGGTTGCTTGAACAAAGAGTTATCATCATCTCAGCAGTATATTTAATGGTTAAAATCCAAGCTATTTGAGCTGCTGGTCACATCATAGAAAGCTATATGGTAAATCAATTGGGTTTGGCACTAGATCTGTCTTAACCCAAGACCTCTCCATATCCAAATTACAGTCATATCACATTTAGTTTTATCTCATTTTATTATTTCATGAATCAAAAGAACTAGTGTGGTTATCTCCTTCCATGAGTAATCTCCCTGTGAGTCGACCCAGTTGTTAGTGTAGGTGCTCTAGACCCAATCAGATTGGGTATGTTGTACACTGACAATTGTAATCATGTTTATTATTTGAATAAGGAGTTGTTCAAATTCACAAGAAGTCATTCTATTAGTTTCTTGTTATTATTATAATAACCAAATGAAACTAGATAGAAGTCCATATGATGTATACTGTGATTAATCTATAAAGATGTGAGATGATGCATCACAGTTTCTAGACATCATTAAACGTCCCAAGTCGTAGCAATGTCAAGAATGGACATTGACAATTGCGGTAAGACTTGTATGTGCTATGTTTTTGCTATGTGATAGCAATGGGGGTCTCACACCCATAGGCATGGGGATGCCTAAACAAGTACATAGGTGACCAATGTTGGAGAACGTGTCACTGGACATGACTCGCCATGAGAATCTATTTTAGTTATATGTTGATGGAATTCTTATACGAGATGGGTGTAACTAATCCTTGGACCTGAGGTTGTCACGGTCATCTCATAAGAAGACCGATATGCTTTGACATCGTTTCGATGGGCCTAGACAAATGCTGCACGTGGGCGATCGTTGGGTATATCGTGAGGCTTATGGGGATGGGTGTATAACCAAAATGGGACTCGTCTATCCCTTGATAGAGGATGATGTATCTAAGGCGCTTTCGATGGATATTCACTTTAAATCCATGGCCATGGTAAAAGAGATCAATAAGGAGTTATTGATTTACTTTCTATTAAGTGAAGATATCCAGAAGACCGAAGAAAACTCATGTGATCATTATCAAGCAACACATCGCCATACTTGAGATCACATAAGATACATTGACGAGAGGATCGAATTACACGGTAACCATGCTCGTGAAAGGTTATTTGCGGATTATGAATCCTTCTGAATAATTGGGTAGGCATGATGCCTTGCTAGAGGCCAATCTTGTCTTATGTGTTTGTACCGACACATTGCCAACATATTCGAAAGCCTAATGAGTCATACGCAATAGGAACGGTCCTTGGCTTAAACCAGGAGAGTGGACGTATGGTTAAGTGGGACACTTCGGCAAGAAGTTTTGTCGACGTAGGTTCTCACGGAAAAAGAACAAATAGACGTAATGACGTCGATATGACGAGGAGTCGTCATAATGGAAAGAGTTTCCTAAAAATGACAATTAATTAAATTAGGAAGGAGTTTTTAATTTAATAATTTTCTATTTGTTGGAGTGGCAAATAGGAAATAAAATATATTTGGGCTTAAGTTAATATTTGGACTAAATTAGATTTGGGCCAAATATTAAATTAAATATTATATTTGGACTAAATTGAATTTGGCTCAAATATTAAAATAAATATTATATTTGGACTAAATTAGATTTGGGCCAAATATTAAATATTATATTTGGACCAAATTAGATTTGGGCCAAATATTAAATAAAATATATTTGGACTTGAATTAGATTTGGGCCATAATATTTTATTTAACATATAAAAGAATTGGGCCATTTAATTATATTTCTAGTTGAACTAGAATAAGCCCACTTAAGATTCTAATTAAATTAGAATTAATGGGTTAGCCCAATCCATTAGGGTTTTAGAAACCCTAGGATATTTCACTATAAATATCCCTTTATGGGTTGCCCAAAATTAGTGGTGTTTTTGGTGTCATTTTTCAAAAGTTGAAAAACGTATTGCGGTTCACTCTTCCCGTTTCTTTTGGCATCGATTTGAAACGTGGGTGTTCTTTTACTGTCCATACACAAGCCACGCAAAGGAGAAGGAGCTAGCACTCCTATTCCGCTCTCCTTGCCAATGGACGCGTGCCGCGTATCACGAGTTAGAGGCCGGACGCTTGGATGGCTCAAATCCGCGAACGACTCGATAATCTAAAGGTTAGATTTATTTATTTGTTTGTGAATAATTTAATTTCGACGTTGATCCAATCGCCGGGATCGGGGTAAGTTCAAAATTTTTGAACTACGCTGTTTACCCCGTAGCGATCTTGCTTCACTTTCACCAGTTTTGCTCGGAAAAATTACATATAAATTTTCTGCTACAATCACACTCGTGCACTGGCGAGTCTAAACGCCTCACCCTTTCTGTGAACATAAATAGCTGCTAAATCAGCTGAGTTAGTAAAAGAAAATTACAAAAAGTGATAAATACAGGGTGAGCGATGCAACACTATCAAGAGAAATCATGTAATCTTGGTGGAAGGAATTGCGATAGATCCAGCTAAGATTGAGGTTGTTCAAGGGTGGAAACAGCTGACCAATTTAGACTAAGGTACAAAATTCTATTTGGAGACTTAGTAACTATCTAATTTGAAGTTTTAGGGATTGTTAATGATATAGAGATTCATGATTTAGAACAAATCTTGAGGGAGGAAAGAGATTTGAATTGAAGGACTCATAAGGAGAAACATTACTTAAAAAAAAAAAAAAATGGACCCTATCGGACGTTGGTATGAAATGGAAATCTCCAACGAGTTGAGTTGGAATTTAAAGAAACTGGATTAGAAATGAATGAGTTGGGCGTATATTTATATGCGCATGAAAGCCATAGGATTAGCAATGATGACTAAGCCATCATTCATGTAATGATGAATGAAGGGTAAAGTAGACCATTGCTGTGATATTAAGGTAGCATTGACACTAGATGAATATTTTGTGATGTACGATTCAGACCATGGTGTAGTCTCTTTGAGAGAAATTTCCCGATTGAGATATGATTGATGACATAGGAATTTTGATGATTATATTATGCCTCGATGAAGTAAGTGTTAGAATAAGGTTATAAATATGGATCCTTACGTTAGACAAGCTGACAATGATTGCTAAATTACAAATCAGGGATGAATGGCTTATCGTGAAATGATTTAGTTGCTAAGATAGGATTAAGAATTAATGATATGTGCTCTCGAGGTTCGAGTGGAAGATTGACTTGATAACTATGATAATGGATGTGAAGTTTAAGGATCCTAAAAATAGGTCAAGATATAGAAGCGTATGATAATTAATGGTAGCATGAGTTAGTATGACATGGGAATTGAGGTAAGGTTACCTTAATGGAATGACTCATAAGAACGAGTCATGTTGGTTTGGGATTAAATGATAAGAGACCGAGGTGCAGTCTTAAGCCTCATAAAGGTTTCGAGTTGAAAACCTAGTTGTTCCTGACTTGAGAAATGAGATAAAACGGTTCGATATGTGTAGAGTCATTATGAACCTGGAGGATGATGGTATGAATTTTGTGGATAGCTAGCTTCATATGAAATAACCTAGCCATTGGGTTAGAATTGGAATGGATGATATGAGTCTTTAAGATTTGAGTGAAGAATGATATAGTGACTTGGAATATGAGATACACAGATCGAGGATCCTAGGGCTTGGATTAAGATAAAAAAAATGGGGGGTCTAGGATGATACAAATAAAGTTAATAGCACTACTATCAAGATGCTTAAACACTTGGAGTTAAAGAGCAAACTCAATTGAGAATTAAGAGATTGCGAGTTAGCAAGTAAACTTATACTATGCAAAGATTGACTAGAAGCCAAAGGAACCGATGGACACATGATCTATCAATTTAAATCAAAATAGTAGATCTTGTGAAATATAGTTAATTGTAACAAAAGAAATTAGATGATTGCATTCTATATCGTAAAGTATGATTATAGTTGATTAGCATGAGATGACCTTAAGGGTTGAGTATTAGAAACCAGCAGAGCTAGTAAAACCCTAAGATACCCCTGAATGAAAATGGGAACATATCACAATGGTTTTGTGACAGGATTTCCAAAGAGTCATAAAGACAATGACGCAATATGGGTTATTATGGAATAAACTCATGAGGATCGTATAGATTGCTTGGGATATGAGTAAATACTCGTGATAAACTACAAACAAAAAATTTTGTGAAAGACACAACATGCCTTGTAAGCATTGATCGTGTAATAATTAGCATATTTGCTAAAGTTTAGGAATAATATGACATTGAGCTATTCAGGTGATGATATTATTGTTAGTTGGGAGTAGTATCTATTGACTTGAGGAAAAAGTCAATGGCAATGTTTTACTTCAAACAAGATCATTTGAAATGAACCAATAGGTTGTGATTCACCTTTAGTTAGTCAAGTGTTAATTTCGAGAATGAAAATTTGAGATTTTGAGTATATGAAAAATTTCGAGGATGAAATTTTTGTGAGGGGAGAATATAATACCCCAAACCAAAATAAGTGATATATCAAAATATCTCATATTTGGTGATGTTAGAAGAGTCAAGTTTAAGGATCTAGAAGACAGTTTAAGCATTTTAAACAGCCGAATCGACTGCAGGGAATACCCTGGAGTGTAAATGTCTAAGGAAAATGATATGGTATTGACGAGCATCCCGAGATTGGATTTATTGTATTAAAAGAAATCGAAACCAAGACTGTTTTCAATACAATTATGATTCAGGCTAAAAAATTGAATCATTATAGGAGACTTTCGGGAAGTCAATGGAACCCTAAGGGGCTCTGGTTTTATAAAAGGATCAACCCTGAGATTGTTTCGCGACGAAACAATAGCCCAATGAGGATACTGGGGCGAAATCATCCTTATCAAGTAAGCCTTGGGTTATTAATTTTGGATTTTCAATATCGTAATGCAAATTAACTTGATGTTTATGAGTGTAATTGTAATTAGAGAATTACCCAAAGGAAATAGAGATGAAATATGGGGTTTAAATGTATATTTTTCTTATGTGATAGTGTATTATATAATATGATATATATATATATACTTGTGCGTGTGTGGCCAAGCTTCTATGAAGCTTCAATTGCCAAGATTTGTTGTAAGATTGGAAAGCAATTGGCAGCAAGATTTGAGGAAAAAATGGGTAAGAAATCTTAGGCCAGTGGGGGTAAAAGATGGGAGAAGAGATTTGATGTATAATATATACATATACAAATTGTGGAGTTCAAATGGTGGGTGCCTATAAATAGGCAAAGCGCTTGGCCGAGAGAGGGAGGAGAAATGGAGGGAGATCAAGAGAGAGCTAGAGCTGAGGAAGGTTGGCCAACGAAGATAGTGATGGCACGTAGAGGTGGCCATTGCCACGGCTGGGCATGGCCATGGCAACAACAAAGTTGCTGTTACAGCAGTTAGTCAGCAAGTAGGGGAGGCGACAGTGCTGAGGTAGAACACGAAGAAGGCCGGCGGAGGCCGTAGGTACTGTGGGCGAGGGCTAGGCGGTAGCGGCCGTGCGAGGGAGCAGCTGGGCATGGCGAGAGTTCGCACAGGAAGAAGAAAAGAGGAAGAAGAAGAGAAGAAAAAAAGAAAAAAAAAAGAAAATGAAGAAAAAAGGAGAAAAAAATAGGAAATATTTTTAGAAAATTCTAAAAAAAAAAAAAAGGAAATGGAGGTTTATTAATTTTTTGAGAAATTTGGGATGGAAAGTTACTCGAGAAAATTGTTATAAAATTTCTTAGGAAATTTTAAAAAATTAGAAAAATTATTTTATGAATTGTTATAAAGAAATATTTGAGGAATATTTAGTTTTGATTTATCGAGAAAAAATGATAGAAAATTAGAGAAAAATTATGAGAAATTTAGGAAAAAATAGGATATTGAAGTTCTGGATTAAATGTAATGACCAGGGATTATTGAGGCATTAAGATTTGGTCAAGAGTGGGACTTCAGGTCTCGACATGTCAATTGAGGTGGATACGAGTTTCAAGATCAGGGTACACAAGCCGAGGAAACCTAAGAGGCTAAGTCAAAGGTACGTTGGAGTTTCAAATTGAGCACATTAGAAGTCTGGCACGAGAATCAAGATATTCTGATATACATTTGAGATGAGTGGTCCTACCAAATTGAATATAGAATTCATGCAAATAGTTATGACTTGAAAGTGGTTTTACCTTAAACCCAAATGTTATGTAAATGATTTTATAATGTTGTCTTTCCCTAATTATGCTATATATCATGTAAAGTGCATTTTCATGTCTTGATGATGAATTTCACATATGTACACAATGACATTATTGGTCATGCATTGCATGGGATTTGAGATTAGGGACTGGCATCGCTGCTCTACCAAGGGTGCCCCCATACATCTCGGCCTGGTAAGAAGGTTGTAAAATGGAGAGTAGCAGTTGGGTGCGGTCAACTCAAACTAAAAGAATGATGACATTTTGCATTGCATTCACGCATGAGATATGAATGATTACCCTCACTTAAATAATTCATTGTCTAACTCGGGTTATGCCCCTGAATATTCAAATGTTCTAGATGAAGATGTAGCAAAAGCAGATATGGAAGAGGCATGCGACAACATTTAGTATGTGCATAATGTTTTATGATTATGAAATTTATGTATTTAAGTTTTGCTACTTGGAATTTTGAACGCTTTGAAAGTCAATGATGTATGAACTGATTTATGGCAAATGTTAATGTTAATTTTAGATTCGATTTTTGCTTCCGCTAATGATGAATACCTAGTCTAGCGTATATGATGTATGATAATGCTAGGTAGGTAGATGACAAATTTTTAGAGTTTGTGTTATGATAAGTTGTTATTTAAAAGAAAAAAAAAATAGACTAAAATTTCTTAAGTTATAACACGCCCAGGAAAGTGGGGTGCTACAAAGTCGACTTAGGCTAAGTCGACTTGACCTCCTAAATGAGTTGACTTGGTTGAGAAGAGGGAGAAACGCCCAAAAAAACTAGCCTTAGCCGAGTCGACTTAACCCACTACAAGTCGACTCGATGCAACCAAAGTGCACGAAATGGACACAAATCACCCAAAATCACCCATGGCTAAACCCCTAACCCCTAGGTTGTCATTCCTTGAAGAAAAGATGGGGAAAACCAGCCCCATAGAGAACAAAACAAGACTTAATGAATCCATTTAAGGAGACCCACAAATTTTAGGAAAACATGAAGAATAACTCATCTAACTCAAGCTTTCGAAAACACCATTGAAGGTATGGGAAATATGAGTTTTGATTAAACATAAGGATATAATCTTGCATTAAAAGATAGGAGAAATGAAGATGGATGCTTGCTTTTAAATGGAGAGACCAAGAAGATAAAGAACTTTCCCAAGGTTGAAGACCCACCACTTGAAGCTTGATTCCTCACCAAGAGAAGAGGATAATAAATAAAGAAGAAGAAGAGAATGATGAAAAGGAAGGAGAAGACGAAAGAGGCTGCTGAGAGAACCAAGGAAAAGAGAGAGAGAGAGCAGAAGAAGCAAAAGGGCATGGCTTTCCCCTCTCGCTAGCCACCTAACCCGCTAACCTTGCCCCCTTTTTCCACATTTTCCCCTTATACTCACACACACAACACTTACTTTAATAAACCCCTTTTTGTCTTTTGGCTTTATTTTCATTTTATTATCCTTTTTCTTTAATCAATAATTATTCACACAAATATACATATAAAAATTTATTTTCCAAGACCCACTTTTACTTATGGCCCAAGCCTATTCAAAAGCCCATTTCATATTAGGCTCATGGAATTATTCCACCACTACTTTCATTGGGCTTTAAACACTTGGCCCAAGCCTACTTTATAACACAATTTATGCCTTAAATATTACACACACACATTAATTTACTTTTAAGCAAATTTTCCCCAATAATCTTATTTTTAATTAATTATCTCTTAACCACAAGAAAATATTTTGCACCATTTAACCTCTTAATCACCCATAGATTATTCTTGGCATCTAACAATTAAGGCCCACACAAAATGTACTACACCAAAAATATAATTATCATCTAAAACCCATTAAATAGGTTGTTACAGTTTCTCCCCCCCTCCCTTAAAAGAATTTAGTCCTCCAAATTCGTACATGGTCAAGGAAATAGCTAGGGAAAAAGTCGTCGCATCTCATCCTCAGGCTCTGAAGTAGCCTCGTATAGGGAGTGGCATTGCCACTAGACCTTTACAGATAGAATTGATCGGTTCCTCAACACTTTCTTTTTTCACTCCAAAATGCTAACTGGCATTTCCTCATATGCAATATCCTCCCCGATCTCAATGGTCTGATAATCGATGATGTGCTGGAAATCCAGCACGTACTTCCTCAACATGGATACATGGAAGACATTATGAACCCTGGCTAACTGAGGTGCCAAGGTCAACCTATATGCCAAAAAGTCAACCTGCTCTAGAATCTCAAAAGGCTCGAAATACTAGGGACTGAGTTTCCTTAAAATCCCAAATCAACACACGCCCTTTATGGGCATTACTCTCAGCCATACATGATCTCCTACAAAAAAAAATCCGAGTCACGCCTTCTCTTATTCGCGTAACTCTTTTGGCGATCTTGGGCCGCTTTCATTCGTGCCCTAACAGTCTTAATTTTCTCTGAAGTTTGCTTAATTATCTCCAGCCCCAATAATGCTCTATCTCTTGCCTTTTCCCAACAGATAGCCAACCTACATGGTTGACCATACAGTGCCTCGTAGGGCGGCATCCTAATGCTGGAATGATGGTTGTTGTTATAGGTGAATTCTACTAGTGTCAAGTGATCATCCTAACAGCCGTGACAATCCAATGCACACACCTTCAACATATCTTCCATCGTCTGCATCGTCCTTTTTGTTTGACCATCAGTCTGTGGATGAAATGTAGTACTGAACTTCAATTTTGTTCCCAAAGCTTCATGTAATGCCTCCCAAAAATGAGTGGTAAACCGATCCTTATTTGACACAATACTCACCAGAATCCCATGCAACCTTACAATTTCTTCAATATACAACTTCACCAATTTACTCAAGGGATGCGTCTTTTTAATTGGTAGAAAGTGGGTTGATTTAGTCAACCTATCCACTATTACCCAAATGGCATCATTTCCCTTTTTCATTCTAGGAAAACCTGTCATGAAGTCCATAGAAATGTTGTCACACTTCCACTCTAGAATGGGCAATGATTGCAACAAACTTGCTGGTTTCTGATGTTCATCCTTGACTTGCTAACACACCAGGCAACAAGATAAAAATTTTGCCACATCTTTCTTCATTCCATCCCACGAAAATTGTCAACGCAAGTCTTGATATATTTTTGTCACGCCGGGGTGAATGGTATAATGGGTCTTATGGGCTTTGGACAAAATCTCCTGCCTTATTCATAAATCGTTGGGCACACAAACACGACCCTAGAATGTCAATAAGCCATCACCTCTCTGACTAAATCCCACGGGAGAAAATCTCTCCACATCAGATAGAATCTGAGCCAACTTCTCATCCTTAGGTTGTCAAGATCGAATCTACTCAATCATATTTGGCTGCATCTTTATATATGCATAATACACCATAGGGCTCTCCTTGGAGGAAGAAATGGACATCTCACTCATTTATCTCAATAAGATTCACTCTTGGACCATCAAAGCTGCTATAGATGCTTTATGACAACTTAGAGCATCAGCTAATACATTGGCCTTCCTTGGGTGGTATAAAATCTCGTAGTCAAAATCCTTAAACAGCTCAATCCACCGCCTCTGCCTTATATTCAACTCCATCAGGGAGAAGAGGTATTTCAAACTCTTATGGTTGGTGTAAATCTCCACCTTCTCCCCATAATAAATGGTTTGAAACACCTTGTCCCTTCGTTGGCCTAAGACAGCTCCATCTGCACTATCACTGGCATCACACATAAGCTCGAATGGAAGCGTCCAATCTGGTGCTACCATTACAGGTGCCATGATCAACTTCTCCTTTAAGGTGTGAAAAGCCTCCAAACAATCATCAAAAAAGTTAAAAGGAACATCTTTGGATAATAAATTAGATAACGGTCATGAGATTAAGGAAAAATCCTTGATGAAACGTCGATAAAACACGGCATGTCCTAAGAAACTCCTCACAGCCTTGACAGAAGTAGGTGGTGGCAACTTCCCAATCACCTCAACCTTTACAGGGTCCACTTGAATTCCCTCATGAGAAACCTTGTGTCCTAGCACAATACCCTCCTGCACCATGAAATGACACTTCTCCCAGTTCAAAACTAGGTTAGTATCCTCACAACGCTGTAAAACCAAAGACAGATTATGTAAACAATCATCAAAGGAAAAGCCAAATATAGAAAAATCATCCATAAATATTTCCATGAAATCCTCAACCATGTCATGAAAAATTGCTATCATGCAATGTTGAAAAGTCGCAAGTGCATTGCATAAGCCAAATGGCATCCTCCTAAATGAAAAAGTACCATAAGGGCATGTGAATGTAGTCTTCTCTTGGTCCTCAGGGGCAATGGCAATTTAGTTGTATCCTGAATAACTAGCTAGGAAACAATAGTAATCCCTACCTTCTAATATTTCCAACATTTGATCAATAAAAGGGAGGGGATAGTGATCTTTCCTAGTGGCATCATTTAACTTCCTGTAATCAATGCACACTGGTCATCTTGTGACTGTCTTAGTAGGAATCAACTCATTCTTTTCATTTGTAACAACAGTCATGCCACCCGTTTTTGGTACTACCTGCACAGGACTCACCCAAGAACTATCAGAGATGGGATAGATAATACCTGCATCAACGTCTTACATCATCGGGTTGAGCCTTCTTTGTGGTTGCACGGTTGGTTTGTAGTTGTCTTCCATAAGTATCTTGTGTGTGCAGATGGAAAGGCTTATTCCTTGAATATCTGATATGGTCCAACCAAAAGCTCTTTTATACTTCTTAAGCACTTGTAACAACCTTGACTCCATGTCACATGTCAAAGAGAATGAAATAATCATAGGTAAGGATGAAGAACTGTAACGACCCGCTCCCACTTACGGGCGCCACCGGTAAATAATCGACCGGATTACTCACCCATTGAACCACAACTGAAGGGTTGGACTATGTTTTAACAGGAAACGCCCTAGGTGGGAACTAGGCTTCGTCCTTCCCTTCGCTCCACTCAGGAATCGGTCCCAACTCAAATAAGAAAACTCAGCGGACCGGGACCCGAAACCCGAGTGAGCTTCACCTCTCTCTAGCTCGCCTCATCGCAAGCCAAAGGTGACCCAGGCACAAAGCTAGCATAACAACCACATCGCTGAGTATTGGGGGTTTATGAGAACATACCTCGCTATGGTTACTCGGTCCGAAACTCGGCTTCTCTAACTAAGCCATATACCACGAACAATCTCACAATCATTTATCACACTACGATGATTTCAACAATTAAATACATCTAGTGCTCAATATCGCTTACATTCAATTACATGAATACATATAAAAAAATTACAGGGGAATACACAACAACACATCTCAGGCAACAATGCTAATTGCCACAACAGCCTCCCGGCGCCATCCCTACCTGCATCTGGACTTGCAACATCTACGCATGAGGTAAAACCTCATGACTCATAAAGACTCAGTAAGGGTGCAATGCATGTAAATATGAATATAATCATGTTTATGTATGCCAAATGCATGCAAATGAGGCTAGGTCCACTCATCCTCACAACCCACTAAGGTTTGAGGCATCAACCTATCAGCCCCCACCACACTAGTCCTCTATATGGCCACAGGTCCACTAGTTCTTGCATCACACAAGATATAACCACTACATGCCAATGCAACATAAAAACATTATCAGACATATTTACCCACTTGCAAGGCCACCTCCACATGGGGCCGTCCCTTACCTGGCTTGAAGCCTCATTTCTGCCTTGGCGAGAACGCCAGCCCGAACTCCGAGCTCTTCTAGGATCACTGCCTTCTCGGTCGAACCTAGAGGCAACACACAAACCCCAACTCCATTAACATCTGGCATTCAACCGATGCCCTCAACTACGCTGTATACCGCAAAACCCCTGATAACAACTTCAACAAAAACAACCCCAACCAAGGCATAAACCAATCAACTGATCACATTTCATTATCTCACATAATGAAAATATTTTGAAAAGAATTAAATTAATTACCTTGATTAATTTGGAGAAGAAAACCGATCAGACGCCCACACCGGCGTTGGCTCTCGAGCTGCCACTTGCATCTAAAATCTCGATCTCAAGCCTCTGACACGCTCCTCGTGTTCCGAAATAATTTCTAGACTTTTTCTGGAATTTTCTCCTATTTTTCCAGATTTTTCCCAAATTTTCTTTATTTTCTTTTTCCTTTATTTCTTTTTCTTTTATATATTTTTTTTCTTTATTTTCTCTCTTCTTCCTCCTTTCTTCTCCAGCTCCCTGCGCGCACTGTTCCTCCTTCTTCTTCCTTCGGCCGCGCACCAGCAGCCCTCCCTGCGCACGCCGCCGCTGCCCAGCACCATAACGCGCAGCGCCACCGGTCGTCGTGCCTCCACCGCGAGCCACCATCGCGAGTGCCAACGGCCGTGGCTGCTGCTCCCAACTCCGCGCGCTGCCATGGCTGAGGCTGCCATTGCTGGTTTCCGAAGCTCCCTAGCCATCGTTGTCGGCCAAATGGCCTCCTGCCGCTGCTAGACGCAAACCCGATGGTCGCCTCCACGCTGTTTGAAGCTCTGACCAGCACCGCCGTGCGCCTCCATGCGAGCCACCGTAGCCCGCCACTTTGCCTTGCATGCCCCACGTCGACCATGGCCGACTTCGTCGCTGGTTCTTCTTCCAGCCACGGTCCGATCTCCTTCTCTAAATCTCTCGCAATCTCGCACTCTCTTGCACTCGACTCTTCCCCCCCGAGCTCTCTGTTTCCCTCTCTCTGTTCGGCCATCAAACGACAGCCATGGCTGCTGTCCTTCGGCTAGAGCTTCCAGCCAGCCATCGACAGCTCCAAGCTCTCACTCTTCTCGCGTTTTGCTTCACTCAGCAAAGAGTTCTCTCTCAGCCCCTCGCGATCTCTCAAGCTTCGGCTCCCTCGCAATCACTTTCTCCCTCTCTATTTTTAAATTTCAAAATTTGAAACCTTCACAGCACACACACACGATATATATATATACATATATATTACATATTAACCCCCCATATATCTCATTAATTACACTTAAGCAATTAATAATTGCTCTTGAAGATCTTTATTATTACACTTGGGACTTTTAATAATAATACTTGACCCTCCAAGGCTTAATTAAATTATCATCAAGCCACACCACATCTCGATTTATCAAAAATTAATAGCCGACCGCTACTCGAAAATACTGACTTCGTCCCTGCGCCTGCACGGGACCTTCATTCGACCCGAAAACACTTAAGGGTTGTCTTACTCAGAAAATCGAACCACCCCTGGGGTCCCCTCAGCTTCCAGGAGGTCCCCTCCGACTACTCGGTATTGGCACCCACTCGGGCTTATACAAAATTTATTTAAAAAATTATTCCCGATCGGACTGCTTTCAGCGCCATTATCTTCATCCCGAGATGCTCATCAATCTCTTGTCCTCTTCCCTAGACATCCAAGTCCCGAGGCACTCCCTGTCGCCGACTCGGCAAACCTTAATAATTAATTACTCGAAACCGACTCTTGGGCTTCCCGGACCACCCGAGGTCCTGTCCAAAATAATCAACATTATTTATTTTCAATACCATGTAATATCGGGTATTACATTCTACCCTCCTTAAATAATTTCGTCCTCGAAATTCACTTTACCTTAATCTCTTGCCCAAGATAACCACATTCTCCAGCTACTCTCTGAATCCCCTGCTCGAGAATCTCGTAGCCAAACCATTTCTCAACCTTTACCTCGGGTTATTCCCACCTCAAGGCTTCATTTAGGCATATTGTTCTTCGCTTCTCGAGGGCATTCACCAATTGATTACCGTTTTGGCCTCCAGCCAAATCGCACCACTGGTCGCTGGTCACGCTTACTGCGACGACATCCATCTCCTGATGGATTTTCTTTGCCTCGAAGCATCGCTTTTACTGTCCACTTCCCATTTTCCCATCAAGTGAAAGAAGCTCTTGCTAACATTGCATCACTGATCAGTCTACCACGATTTTTACGCCGATCGCACACGGCAACGTTTCCCATTGCCAATCACACATGGCCACGATTTTACGTTGGTCCAACTAGCAACGTTTTAGCACTGATCTTCACCACAATGTCTCTTTTAGTGCCCACAAGACACTTTGACACTCTTTCCACCATGGCACACTGCCATTAATCACATGCATGCAAAGACTGAGTCGATCCTCATGGCTAACCCTGCTATCACTGCACGGGAAGCAACCCTTTGGCCCACCCAGCCAACTTCGACCATTTTATACATGGTCTTCTACTTTGACCAGCCGACCCTCATTTATCGATACGATTATGCAAAATCGATGTACCTAACACCATGTCAAGTAATTACACATTTCAACCATACGTGCATTACCCGAGTCCAACTCGAGCTTGGCGATGCATGCACCATTACAATCTCACCTCGAGCTTAACCATGCTCGGGCCCCAACCTTCTCCCAACCAGGAGCTCTTCGCCTAAGCACACAAACTCCTCTGGCCTTTCTTTCTGGCCGATATTGCACGCTAGTAGGGGTCTCATACCCATACGGGGAAACTTTTCATTGAGCAACCCCCTTCAATACTTCACCCAATTCCAACTTTTACAATCATGTCCCATGCTAGGCCTTACCTTGGCTGTTAAACCCTACCGCGAGTCAAGGATCATACCATTGCGCTTAAGGTCGCGGAACCATTAATCTGCCCTCGTCATCACCCACGGTGCGTGGCACAAGTGATTGGCTTATTACCATCTGCACAATCACTTATGGCACCGCACCTGTAGGATGACTCATGCCTTTGGTCCGCACCACAACAAGCTAACACAGTAACACCCCCACTCTTGTAGCGGTCTTCTAGCCAAATTTACGCGCCCAGCTTCAATTTCGTTGGGACTTTTTAAATCTCACATTTCTCAACAAAGCCTCTTACTCTTGAAGCATGAAACTTTTCGACAATCCCCAAATCAGGTTCTTTCTCAATTTACGATAAACACCTGATTTAAACCATGCATAATAGTTCTCTTTGTCCTACTCGGCAAGGTCAACACCATGATAGCAATGAATTTTCTGACAGCGGTGATGACACCACCACATCATCTTCCAAAGGGGAACCTCAAGGTCCTCAATCATATTCAAGACAATGAAATCAACTAGGAATATGAATTTGTCTACCTTTACCAAAACATCTTCCACAATACCTTTTGGATGCTTGATCGATCTATCCGCAAGCTACAAAGTAATTGTGGTTGGCCTTGGTTCTCCCAAACTTAGTTTCCTGAAAATAGTTAGAGGCATGAGATTAATACTAGCTCCTAAAGCACACAAAACTTTATCAAAACAAATGTCACCAATAATACAAGGGATAGTAAAACTCCCTGGATCCTTAAGCTTTTGTGTCAACTTGTTTTCCATAATGGCAGAGCACTCTTCACTCAACTTGACTCTCACAAATTCTGCTAGCTTCCTCTTGTTGGCTAAAATATCTTTTAAGAACTTGGTGTAGGTAGGGACTTGTGTGATAGCATCCACAAATGGAATATTGATGTGCAGCTTCTTTAACATCTCAAAGAACATAGCAAATTGCTCATTTTGGTGTTACTTGAGTCTTTGAGGGAAAGGCAATGGCGGCACGTATGGCTTGACATTAGGATCTAAAAACTTGATTTTTGGTGACCACTTGTACTCATATTTTGCTTCCATCTGGTTTAGCCTTCTTTGTGTTGTCTCAGCTTCTTTTAGTTTGGTCTCATAAAATTCCCTTGATGGAAGCACTTCTCCTTGGATCATCCCCTCTTGCTTTCTCAGAAGTTCAATTGCTATAGGTGGATCTTGCAACTCCTTTCCACTCCTTAGCATGATAACATTAGCTAACTCTCTTGGATTGGTCTCTGTGTTGCTTGGTAGAGAGCCTTGGGGCTAGAATAAAGCATCTTGGCAATCTGCCCAACCTGTACCTCCAAGTTTTGAATAGATGCCTCCTGGTTCTGAAATTTGGTTTCCATACCTTGGAATCTTGTCTCAGCAGTATTTACGAACTTGGTCATCAACTCGTCCAAGCTTGGTTTCTTCTCTTGTTGTGGCTGGAATCCAGAAGGTGCTTGATGGTTTATAGCATTATGATTGCTCCATGAGAGATTGGGGTGGTTACGCCATCCTGGATTGTAAACATTGTAGTATGGATTATGTTGCTGACAATGGAAATTCCCTACAAAGTTGGCAGATTCTGACACATTTGCAAAAGTATTCCCCATTTGGCACTCTACTGAACCGTGTCCTACCGCTCTACATAAGTCACAAGTGATGCTCCTGGTAGGCATGGATGGATTGCATAAATTGTCCAACTTTGCATTAAGGGCAGCCACCTGAGTGGATAAAGCACTGATGTTGCTCACTTCATGTCCTACAATCGGTCTTCTCATTGGTAACCTGTCAGCTTGCCATTGATAATTGTTAGACGCCATTTCATCCAACAACTCATAAGCTTCATCCGGTGTCTTCCTCATAATGGTACCTCCTGTAGCTACATCAATCATAGAACGATTAGTAGAAGATAATCCATTATAGAAAGTTTGTACCTGAAGCCACACGGGTAATTGGTGGTGTGGACACTTCCTTAACAACTCCTTGAAGCGCTCCCAGGCTTCATACAATGTCTCCATCTCAAACTGCACAAAAGTAGTGATATCATTTCGCATCTTTGTAGTTTTTGATGGTGGGAAGTACTTGGCTAGAAACTTTTGGGCTATGGCATCCCATGTGGCAATGGAACCTGGTGGAAGTGAACTCAACCACCCTTTCGCCTTGTCTCTCAACGAGAATAGGAACAATCTTAGGCGTATAGCATCATCAGAGACTCCATTATGCTTGAAAGTATCACAAATCTCCAAGAAGTTGGCGATATGTGCATTTGGGTCATCATTAACAGAGCCACCAAATTGAACCGTGGCTTGCATCATTTGGATGATTGCCAGCTTGATCTCAAAGTTGTTAGCTTGTACTGCCGGCCTACGAATACTCGAGGCAATGCCATCAACTGAAGGTGATGCATAATCCCTCAATGAGCTCTGGGCTTCTATATTGTGATCTTCTTCTTCCATAATCTCTCTTTGTTAGTTATTCAATCTATGAAGCGGTCTTTCAATTTCCAGATCAAAATCTATCAACTCAGATTTTCTAGCACGGGTCATCCATGAGATCCACCTAAAAAATAAATAAATAAATAAATAAATAAAACTAAAAATTAAATAACAGAAACTGATTCCAGATTAAAGTAAGAATTGCAAATCTCAATATTGTTAACAAACAGTCCTCGGCAATGGCGCCAAAAACTTGATGCGCCTAAAATGCAATGGCAAGTGTGTAACACCCCCTCTCCTAGAATTACCCGAGAAGAGGTGCTACGGGAAAAATAAAAATAAAACTAACTAATAAACTGAAATCTAATACCAATACTGAATATCTCAATCAACTGAAATAAAACTTTGAGTCAACATCAACTGAAAACCATTAACTACATCTAAGGGAAAATCCCTAAACTGAGATATAAAATAAACCTAAATTGATAAGACACCAACTAATAAACTCCCAGACACCTTTGGTCTTGAGCGGCTCCACGTACACACACTACTAGACACTGCTGCTAGGCCCCACATCTGGTACTCCTCCGCTAGGACCTGGAATGGTGAAGAGTACAAGGTGAGCTACAAAGCTCAGCAAGTAGTAAGGTAGAAAGAAATAACTGTAGCTGAATCGAAGAAATATCGATACTAATTAAAACTTACTGAACTGGTGCTGAGAATAAATACTGATTTAACTTGTATTGAGTATAGTTACTAACTGGTTGCATTCATAATAATGTAATGCACATAAATTGTAAATTAGATGCAAGTATGCAACTTTGGCTCATAGGCCCACATAACTAAAAAATCATACCTGCCTGATCTGAATCCTGCAAATAGAAAAAACTGTAAGCACATACTGTGGGCAATATGCCCCTAGCTCCCTGGTCGACAACAAGCGAGCAAAACAAAACTGAAAACTAAACTAGTGGGATCCCCGCGGACAAGCCGCCTGGCGCACTTAATGCAATGTTGTGCACATATATATGCTGGCACACAATATGTAGTGCTCCATATAAAATCGTGCCAAATGCTTATACCAAAAGTGTAAGCACATAATCTCACAAGTAATGCTGACCATGTCATAATAAATACTAAACATGTAATCTAATCTTCAATGTATTAGAATACAAGATTCTATGAACTATGTATTATGGCATGGGCATGATTAGCTCAATATAATCTGGCATTTAAATTCAATAGGTGTATTGACTATTTTATTGAAATTAAACTTGAATTGGACTTTCTGGAAGCCTACTTAAAATTCTGAGAAGACCCATCCAGATACTAGAAAAAAGGCATACGGATACTCTGAAGGGTATTTGGATAGTCTGGGATAAAGGCTTTCAGATACTAAAAGAGACAACTTTAAGAAAACATGGAATTCGGGACAGACTGATACCCTTTCGTGTTTTGGCCATAACTCTCTGTTATGAACTTTGATTGATCTGATTCAAATTTGTATTGAAATCCAAGAGGAAGACCTACAACTTTCATGTTTCGCATCTTATGAGATTCAGGCTCCATCAAGGTCAAAATTGGCCCGCAAGAGAGCAAAAGCTTTCTGGAATGGTGAGTGGATAGATTGATACC
Organism: Diospyros lotus; assembly: GCF_014633365.1. Taxonomy (NCBI): domain Eukaryota; kingdom Viridiplantae; phylum Streptophyta; class Magnoliopsida; order Ericales; family Ebenaceae; genus Diospyros; species Diospyros lotus. Next base: position 20,372,937 of record NC_068350.1, read on the forward strand.
CTTTCGTATTTTTACCATAACTCTCTGTTATGAACTCCGATTGATCTGATTCAAATTTCTATTGAAATAAAAGAGGAAGATATAAAACTTTCATGTTTTTAATTTTTCAAGATTCTCCCTCCATCAAGGTCAAAATTGGCCCGCAAGAGAACAAAACTCAAAGAGACAACTTTAAGAAAACTCGGAATTCGGGACAGATTGTTACCCTTTTGTATTTTGGCCATAACTCTCTGTTATGAACTCAGATTGAGCTGATTCAAAATGATATGGAAAGAAAAGAGGAATACCTACAACTTTTATGTTTTGAATTTTTCAAGATTCAGGCTCCATCAAGGTCAAAATTGGCCTGCAAGAGAACAAAAACTTTCTGGAATGCTAGGTATCCGAATACTAAATACTAGTATCCGGATACCTTCATCTTCCAAGCCCAGAAACGAAACATGGACAGAGACACCATGGGTTTAATTCAAAACTTAATAACAACACCATTCCGAATGAAATTTTGGGAAACCAAGTCCCAATTGATAAGAATCAATCATATGAATCAACAACGGATTAAAGCTTGAAGAATCACAGATAAAAATCCAACGAATGAATCTGATCATGCACACTGTTACGCTAATATATATGTATGTATAATTATACAATTGACTGTAACCAAATGAATCTGAAAATCAACAATGGATTACCAAGAAAATTGATATCAAGGGCTTAATCGTATCCTAAAAGAAAGCTTTACTAGGACAACTTGAAGAATCAATGATAAAACTATCACACAACTTGAATCCACTTACTGCCATTCCTGTATATATATATATATAACTCTTTATATGGCTAGAAAATTGATCTGGAACTCAATGTAAATCCTACAAAAATTGAGTTTGATTGCTACACATGCTCCCGTAAGAAAAGTTTACAAGGAGAAGAATTTGCCTTTGATTTGATCAATCAACTGATGAAAACCAAAACGGATGAAACTTGAATGAACTCAAGGCTTCTTCAATTTCTTTTCTTTTGTTCTTCATGGCGTGACTCCATGCTAGACTTTAAAGGCTTATATATATGTATATATAAGTAGAAAATACAACCCTAAATCCCATAACTCATACTCCTTTTGAAATTAGGAGACTATAATTTAATCCCTCTTCTCGCAAGGATTCTTCCAACATAATAACTCTTAATTAAATAATTTAATTCTAATTAACAAACCTCTAAAAGACTGTCATGTCCTTATATTCAATTCTCACAAATTAATAAGAATCTAATGCTATTTAAATACTATTTTCTCAAATAAAATCTCAATTGCCACATTAAATAATTAACTCGCAAAATCTTAAACTAAAAATTAATTAAATAAATTAATCACTGCTAAATAAATACTAAACCCTCTGATTGGTCGTTACAAAGTGCACCAGTCGATCAAGTAATAAAGTGAATGAGTAAAGTATCGTTCCCACCGGGACTGCCGAAATAAGTACCGAAACGGAGCAATCATATTCTTTATCTAGAAAAATCGAATTAGAAATAATATCAACTAACTACAAAATAAAGACAAAATAAAGTAAGAAGAATACGACATATTGAAAATAACAAAATAAAGATAAATCAGACAGGTTAAAACAAAGAGATAAGATAGCTAAGGCATTCGATTCACCTACGAGAATATTGTAATTCTTATCAAATAAGTTAATTAGATGGATTTTACTTACATGTGACGGCGAATTTCATAACTTATTTATTATCCTTTGGTCCAAGTATAACAAAACTATTGTTAATCACTAATTCTACACTTGGTCCATGTAAAATCAATTAATTAACGACGCATTAAGTTTTGTGAAATTCACTAACTCAAATTACTAATTTAAGCAAATTCGAGTTACCGCAAAGATGAATATTCATACTTGGTCTGTTTCAATATCCAATCTAAGTTATGTGATATGCAAAACTTAACATAGAATTACTTGGTCTGTATCATCTATGATGTTCATAAAATCATTTAACAGGTGATCAGGTTGTCAAAGCAATAATAGCCATATCACATAATCGCATGAAATAAATATCAATCAAATTAACCAACAATAGTATCAATCACAACATTATCTCGCGGCTATCTCGTCACCTTAGCTAACAGTAAATTTAGCCAACCATGATAACAGAAATCATCATAATTAAACTCCAGAAAAACATAATTAAAATCCAACAATTAATTCAAGAACAAAAGAATTAAAGAAATTAATTCAGAATTAAAATCTCCAATCTTCTTCACTGTTTAATTGGTCGCGGCTTCCTGGTGTGCGGTGCAAAGCCTCCCCACAATTTTTCCTTCCAATCCGTGCCTTGCGCCTTCCAGTTCCGCCACACCGAGTTGTTGCCGCTGCCTTCAATTTCTTCTTCAATTAATTTTCTTTTGTCGATGCGTTCTTGCTCAATCTTCTCCAATTCTCTGTACGCCGCTCCCCAATTCCCCCCTCCTCCAAATCTCTTAATATTATTATATATATATATATATATATGTGCAATCCAAATCCCTACACATTCACGCATGTTAATATATATATATATATATATCAATTCCACACACACAGCCCTCACAAAGCCCATGTTCAAGTTAGTTAATTTAATAAATTAATATATAATATATATAAATAATATAATATACAATATACCATATATATAAATAATATAATATTTAATATACTATTAATTATATTAATTTTAATTATATTACAATACTAATTATTTATAATATTTATTATAATATTAATTTATAGTATTAATTTTTAAAATTAACTTTATAAAAAATATATATATATTTTTGAACCCAAACACCAAGTAGTATTCTTGTAAAATAACAAGAAATACTAAAAATTAAATATATGCAAAGAAAACTCAAAATACTAGACAATTCAAAGTAAAACACATATAAAATATTAAAAATACTACTCAATTATGACCAATAAATGTGTGAATAAATTCTCACATCAAATACCCCCAAACTTGAATTATTGCTTGTCCTCAAACAAAGAAAAGAAATCATATTCTCAAAGCACAAAACTTATGTTCGGAATCATTCATTACATTCAAATCCTTTGTTATGCTTGCATCTAAATCCTCAATCTAAAATGCAACAATAGCAAATAAAGAAAACTAAGCATACTTACATTTCCAAGTTCAAGAATCCATACAAAATTCTAAACTCAATCATGCTTTGTTATGTACCCTGCACGATCAACTAATGCAACAACCATTCTTACAACCATTCCTTCTCACTACTACAAACAAAGGTAGCAGAGTAGGGTTCTTTTTTTTCTCTTTGCTTTTTTTTCTTTATTTTTTTCTTCTTCTTCTTCTTTTTTTTAACTAAACGAGTGCATTTTATGCTCCATCTCGTTTTTTTTTTCTTTTTTTTTTAGCAGAACGAGTGCATTTTATGCTCCATTTCGCTCAACATTATTCACCCTATTTACTTAAACCCTGTTTAAGCCTAGCTCAGAAGGAACAATCACAAGAAAAGTATTACATTTATCTTTCATGCATAGTCACACAACTCACACAACTTCACAAAGAATATGTACTTCAATGATCTTAGAACCCAAGTATACTTAATCTTGTTTTATAAGATATTGTCCATTCCAAATCAAAGATTCAATGTTAAACACAATAGAGAACCCAAATGCAAATCATGATTCCAAATAACAAGTTCTGCTTATTTTATCTTTCACAAATTTTCTCGTTTAGGGGGTTGGCCAAATATGCACTTGATATAAGTTTTGCAAAAAAAATTCACATCAAAAAACACCCAAGCAAAACAAATAGCATATATCAACAATTAATAATTCCACCCCCCAAACTTATTTAACATATTGTCCTCAATGTGAAAGACAAAGAAGAAAGAGAATGAAAAATGAATACTCCCCTAACCACATAATTGAATGCTATGAATACCCACGCCAGTCCAAATTGAATCAGCTTTATTTTTCTTTCTTTTGAACCTGCATATCATCACAAGTATGGGTTATTGGTCATATTTATTCAACAAAACTAAAATAAAATAATAAAAACAAAAAGGAAAAAAAAAAAGCTCGAGTTGCCTCCCAAGAAACGCTTGTTTATAGTCATTAGCTTGACTATCTTGGAGACTCTAGGTCGGCTCATGCAGCTGAAAGACTGAGTTGCCCTTCTCGAATCCACCATCTTCATAGTGCTTCAAGCGATGTCCATTAACCTTGAAAGATTCTTCTGTGTCCTTGAAAATCTCCACAACGCCATAAGGATGTACCTGCTTAACGGTGAAAGGACCATACCATCTTGATTTTAACTTGCTTGGGAAGAGCTTGAGCCTAGAATTGTAGATAAGAACTTTCTCTCTAATCTTGAACTCTTTCTTGTTAATATGCTTATCATGCCATCTCTTAATCCTATCCTTGTAGATCCGTGCATTCCCATATGCTGCTTCACGACATTCCTCCATCTCATTAAGTTGTAATTTCCTGTGAGTACCTGCAACTTGCCAATCAAAGTTAAGAAATTTCATAGCCCAATATGCCTTATGCTCTAACTCGACAGGAAGATGACATGCTTTTCCAAACACTAGCCTATATGGAGACATGCTGTAACGCCCCGCTCCCACTTACGGGTGTTACTCGTGAACAATTACCCGAACTGTTCCCCTACCCGGTCTGAGATGAAGGGCGGACTATGTTTCAAGAAGAAACGCCCTAGGTGGGAACTAGGCTCGTCCTTCCTTTCCCTCATTCCCAGGATTTTCTAGCAGGATTGGGCTTTAAACCACACCGCGTTTGGCTAAAAGGAAATCTCGCGAAGACACCCAATCATTATTTTCTCATTTGAATTTAATTCTTTTTCGACCAAGAATTTTACCGGGCTCCAAAAATCACCATTTAAACCAATCCATTGATGGATCACCAAATTTGGAGGAAAAACTCATCGTTTCCAAATTTCTAAAATTTCGGCATTTTCTCCAAAAATGCCCGAAAAATCCCTTTTATTTTGAAAATTCCTCCGGGGCCCAAATTCAATTAAGAAACGCCCCAAAATTCCCCAAATTTTCTATTTTTAAAAAAAAAATGGCCGACGGGGCCCGTTGGCCCGTGCGGGCTGGCCGCGCCTGCCCGCGCGCGCGCGCCCGCTCGCGGGTGTTGCCGCCTGGGCGCGCGGCCTCCGGCGCCCGGCCGCCCAGTAACCTGCTGCTGCTGGCTGCCCCTGCTGCCTTTTTCACTTCTCTTTTTTTTTTTTTTTTTTTTTTATTCTTGGGTCTCCTAACCCAATTTTTCCAGAATTCAAAATAATCAAAAATCCTTCACATTCATTTTGATTTTGCCTCTAATTCTCCATAATCAAGGCTTAAACCCAACTTTCAATACTTCCATAACAATATCAAACACACACAAATTTTCCAACAACCCATAAATGCCCAAATTCTCCAGATTTTTCTTTCCATATATACACATCAAAATGTACCCTTTGGGCTTAAAGAAACCCTTACACAAGGCATATACAAATTAGGCAAAAATTACACCATTTGGAAAAATATACAAAATTCTTCATGCTCAAGCCTCTTTCTCTTGCCAAACCCTTCCATAGCATGCTTCAATACCTACAAGAGGTCAAATAAACCTCATGAGCTCCAAGAGCTCAGTAAGGGTGCAATGACATAAAGTATGAAATTTAACAATATAGATGCCAATGCCATATGCAAGTGCCTAGGGTTCCAATACCTCAACCATTAAGGTTAAAGGCTTCTACATACCCACCCCAACACACAACTTCATGGCCATGAGTCTCATACACACAAGCATATGCAAAGCAAGCAAAAAAATGTTAAAATGCATACAAGAGTCTTGCTAGCCCCCATCCACTTGGGGCTTTCCCCTTACCTCAACTCCATTCCTTGAAGCTTGAACCCATTCTAGCTTCATTCCCACTCTTCTCCTTGAAAGAACCTTGAACAAAAATAAATCCCATGGATTTAGAAGAAATAAAATTAGGAAAAAGGAAGGAAACCTAGCCTTCAATGGCTAGCAAAATAATACCTTCCTTACCTTTGGGGCTCTTTGGACTTGAAGAAATCCTCCTAGCCTCAAATCCCCCTTTGCTTCCACAATCTACAAGCTTCAAGACTTTCTTTGCCTTCAATCCTTTGCTCTTTCATTCCTCTTTATTTCTTCAAATGGCCAAAGGGAAGACTTCCTCCATCTTCCTTTCTTTTCTTCTTCAAGACTCTTCAAATGGAAAAACTTGAGCTTGAAGGTCCACTTCCCTTTTTATAAAACTTCCATTTCTCTTTTCTTTTTTGATTTATTTTCCTTGCCTTGATATTCCCAATTGCAAGACTTGATCCTAGCCTTTCATTTCTCCTTTACTTTTTGAGAATAAATCTTAACCATTGGAAGAAGCACAATCCATAGCCCTTAGTCTTCTTTAATCTCAACCCTTGATGCATTTTGGAAGACTAAATCCCCACCATCCAAATTAACACAATCCATGTGTTTCCCAAGAATGAATCCTAGCCATGGACTTCTTTGGAGATCCAATCTCCACCATCCATTTCATTCTTCTATTGGATCCTTACATCCTATTTGGCAATCCATGCCAACATAAAGCCTTAAATCTCTACCATTGGATAAATTCCAATTTCAAGACTAAATCTCCACCATTGGATCAAGTCTTCAAATCCCATAAAATATCCCATTTCTCATTTATTTAATTGGGACTAATTTCACCACATCAATAATGAAAGACAACTTAGAGAGACATAAATGCTTTTCTTTCCCATTTATTTTAATCTCCCATTTTCCCCCATTAATGCTTGACCATTTTCTTTTCATTTGCAATTTCTTTTTTATGCAACATAATCATTACACTCACATGGGCTAAATGGCTCATCTTTTCCATTCTTTTTGATTTATTTAAATCCCTTAATTTTGCTTGAATAAGACCATGCCAAGTGTCACTCTAAGACACAAACTTGGCTTCCAAGTCTTCCATCTCACCCACCCATTAATTATAAACATAATTTACCAATTTAGGGAAAATCAATTATTTTCTCTCATAATTGAATATTCTCTATTTTCCCCTTTTTTCATAATTTAATTTCTTTATGAAATTTACTCCAAAATTACTAAAATACCCTTCGTGAATTTTTAATCCCATTTATCTCCTCATAATGAAAAATGGGAACTAATTCACTTCCATACTTAATTCCACCTTGGAATTATCTCCAATGTTCCAAATTACCCTTTATTGGACTTCACTATCCAAATTACCAAAATGCCCCTCTCATAGGGCACCCTCAATCTCAAGGATCCGACACCTTCTCAAGGGCATTTTTGGAATTTTCTCATTTTCTTTCTCATTCTTTTAACACCTGTAACACCGGATGTTACACATGCCAATAGGAGTTTTAAATGCAGTCCTATATGCCCATAATGCATCATCAAGCTTGAAGGACCAATCTTTCCTAGATGCAATTACAGTTTTCTCAAGAATTCTCTTTAACTCCTTGTTAGAAACTTCCACCTGGCCACTTGTTTGGGGATGATAGGGTGTGGCCACCTTACGGGTTACCCCATATTTGCGCAAAAGAGTATCAAATTTCTTATTACAAAAGTGTGTGCCACCATCACTAATGATGGCTCTAGGTGTGCCAAAACGTGTAAAAATGTGTTTCTTTAAGAACTTGAATACCACCTTGGCATCATTAGTAGGGCAAGCTATGGCCTCCACCCATTTGGACACATAATCCACAGCAACAAGAATATATTGATTTTGAGAAGATTTAGGAAAAGGGCCCATGAAGTCAATACCCCAAACATCAAACAACTCACAAACTAAAATATTATTCAAGGGCATCTCATTCTTCCTAGACAAATTTCCAACTCTTTGACACCTGTCACAAACAGAAACATAAGAGTGGGCATCCTTGAAAAAAGTAGGCCAGTAAAAACCAGATTGTAACACCTTGAATGTTGTTTTGGTAGGGCCAAAGTGACCTCCAACCTCCTTGTCATGACAATGGTATAGAATCTGACTTACCTCTTCCTCAGGAACACACCTGCGAATTAACTGGTCAGCACAAACCTTATATAAGTAAGGCTCCTCCCACAAATAATGCTTAGCTATAGAAAGAAATTTCTTCCTTTGTTGATATGATAGAGAAATTTACAATATCTGCATACCATGGTAAAGCTGAACTCCTAACTGCATATAGGTGTTCATCAGGGAACTCCTCTTGAATAGGGAATGGGTTCGGCTCCGCCATGGTTGAATGCTCCATTCGTGATAAGTGGTCTGCAATAACATTTTCAGTCCCTTTCTTGTCTCTAATCCCCAAATCAAACTCTTGAAGAAGCAAGATCCATCAAATAAATCTCAGTTTTACATCCTTCTTAGCCAACAGGAACTTAATGCTGTGTGATCTGTATACACAATAACTTTAGACAAAATCAAATAAGAATAAAATTTGTCAATCGTAAAGATTACTGCAAGAAGTTCCTTTTCTGTAGTAGCATAATTCTGTTGTGCTTTTGTGAGGGTCCTGCTAGCATAATAAATGGTTTGAAACACCTTGTCCCTTCGTTGGCCTAAGACAACTCCAACTGCACTATCACTGGCATCACACATAAGCTCGAATGGAAGCGTCCAATCTGGTGCTACCATTACAGGTGCCGTGATCAACTTCTCATTTATGGTGTGAAAAGCCTGCAAACAATCATCAGAAAAGTTAAAAGGAACATCTTTGGATAATAAATCAGATAACGGTCGTGAGATTAAGGAAAAATCCTTGATGAAACGTCGATAAAACGTGGAATGTCCTAAGAAACTCCTTACAGCCTTGACAGAAGTAGGTGGTGGCAACTTCTCAATCACCTCAACCTTTGCATGATCCACTTGAATTCCCTCATGAGAAACCTTGTGTCCAAGCACAATACCCTCATGCACCATGAAATGACACTTCTCCCAATTCAAAACTAGGTTAGTATCCTCACAACGTTGTAAAACCAAAGACAGGTTATGTAAACAATCATCAAAGGAAGAGCCAAATATAGAAAAATCATCCATAAATATTTCCATGAAATCCTCAACCATGTCATGAAAAATTGCCATCATGCAACGTTGAAAAGTCGCAGGTGCATTGCATATGTAACGACCCGTTAGAGGGCCTAGTATTTATTTAGAATTATTTAATTAATTAGTGAGGTATTTTAAATAAGAGGATTTGCCATTTAGTTTTAATGTGGCAATTTAGAATATTTTTAATTGAGAGATCAGCATTTAATTAGCATTTAATTCTTTATTTAGTGTTGAAATTAAATGCAAGGACTTGAGGGTCATTTAAGAAGTTGTTATTAATTTAATTAATTAATAAAAGTTATTATGAGAATGGGAAATCCATCTGTGAGAGGATTGGGATTAAAGTCTCCTAGATATAGTGGGAGAGGGAGATGGGCATTAGGGCTCCTCATAAGCATATGTATATATATAGTCTCATTAGCCACATTGTCTTCACGCTGTGTGAAGAACAAAGGAGCCGAGAGAAAGCAGTGTCTTGCAAAAGCCTTCAAGATCATTCAAAGGTTCGATCAGAGAGTCTAAGGCAAGTATCTTTCCCCTATAAACTATTCTTACAGGTCTTAATTGAGTTGATATCAGATTGAAAGTGTTATAGCGTTTCCAATGCATGTATATGTATATATATATATGCGTTACAGTGAATACTAGCCAGTTCATGCATGTTATTTGCAACGTTGTTCATTAGTTATCATCATTAAATCATTCCTAAAGTTGTTTCTTATCAGTTGGGAATTGTTTTCCCAAGCTTTTATTCGGAATGGTGTAGCTTTGATTAAGTTTGAATCAAGTTTTAGTCTCTGTAAGCGTTCGTCTCTAGGTTTAAAAGTTCCAGACATCCGGATAGGTTCCATCATATCCGGATAGATTTTTCAGAGTTTGTGAGTAGCATCCGGATAGGTTAGAGGCTATCTGGATGGTTCAAAAATATTTATGAGAGTGACATCCGGATAGATTTTGTTCATGTCCGGATGGTCTAGTGGTATTCGGATGCTTTATTTTTGTATCCGGATGTGTCAAGCAGTGATTGTGAGTAGTATCCGAATGCTTTAAGCCATATCCGGATGTGTCTAAGTTATCTGTGAGTGATATCCGGATGCTTTGTATCGTATCTGGATAAGTCTAAGGCTTTTTGAGAGTGATATCCGAATACCTTGAGTTGTATCCGGATGTGTCCAAATATGTTTGTGTCTCATATCCAGATAGGTTTTTGCACATCCGGATGTCTCTCACAACTATCCCAAAGTTCATGTGTCTTGTATCCGGATGGGTCTTTGCACATCCGGATGTCTCTCACAATTCCATTCAATTCATGTGTCTCATATCCGGATGTGTGATTTTCATATCCCAATGGGCCTAGGGTGTATAACACTCACACTGAAATTCCATTTTTTCTCCTATTTGGTTCCATTATCTTCAAAACCCCAAAGTTAAGCATGCTCGGGTTAGGGTAATTTTATGATGGGTGACCCCCCTGGGAAGTCTTCAAGTTGCAATAAATAAATCATTAAATAATTAAATAAATATCAAAAAATATTTCAACTCAAGGGAAAATAAGAGTAATTCCTTGTATTCAAATATATTGAATCAGATTACATGTATAACATTTAATTTGACGTGATCAACATTATTTTGTGAGTTTATGTGCATACATCTTGGTATGAGCATTGAGCATGACTTTCTATGGAGCACTACATATCGTGTGCTAGCATGTATGTGAGCATTGCATTATGCGCGCCAGGCGGCTAGTCCGTGGGGATCCCACCAGTTTTCAGTTTCAGTTTGTGTGTCGCTCGCCTGATGTCGACTAGGGAGCTAGGGGCATATTTCCCACAGTATGTGTTTACAGTTTTTATGTTTGCAGGATTCAAATCAGTCAGGTATGTATTACAGTTATGCGGGCCTACGTGCCAAAGTTGCATACCTATATTTAGTTTACAGCATATGCGCATTACATCTTATAAATGCCATCTAGTGATTATTATATCTCTCAATACAAGTTCAGTAAGTATTTTTATCAATATCGATATTCTTCGATTCAGCTTCAGTTATTCTTTCCAGTTTATTACTTGCTGAGCTTTGTAACTCACATTGTACTCTTTACCATTCCAGGTCCTAGTGGGGGAGTACCAGATGTGGGGCCTAGCAGCAATGTCCAGTAGTATGTGTACGTGGAGCCGCTCAAAACCAAAGATGTCTGGGAGTTGTTAGTTTATGAGTTAGTATTTGATCAGTTTAGATTTATTTTATATTCCAGTTTAGGGATTTTTCCTTAGCTGTAGTTTATGGTTTTTAGTTTGTTGACTCAGAGTTTTATTTCAGTTGATTGAGATATTCAGTATTGGTATCAGATTTCAGTTTATCAGTTAGTTTTATTTTATTTCCCGTAACACCTCTTCTTGGGCAGTTCTAGGAGAGTGGGTGTTACAGCATAAGCCAAATGGCATCCTCCTAAATGAAAAAGTACCATAAGGGCATGTGAATGTAGTCTTCTACTGGTCCTCAGGGGAAATGGCAATCTGGTTGTATCTTGAATAACCATGTAGGAAACAAGTGTAATCCCTACTTGCTAACCTTTCCAACATTTGATCAATAAAAGAGAGAGGATAGTGATCTTTCCTAGTGGCATCATTCAGCTTCCTGTAATCAATGCACACTCGCCATCCTGTGACTGTCCTAGTAGGAATCAACTCATTCTTTTCATTTGCAACAACAGTCATGCCACTCTTTTTTGGTACTACCTGCACAGGACTCACCCAAGAACTATCAGAGATGGGATAGATAATACCTGCATCAAGAAGCTTGATCACCTCTTTCTTAACCATGTCTTACCTCATCGAGTTGAGCCTTCTTTGTGGCTACACGGTTGGTTTGTAGTTGTCTTCCATAAGTATCTTGTGTGTGCAGATGGAAGGGCTTATTCCTTGAATATCTGATATGGTCCAACCGAAAGCTCTTTTATACTTCTTAAGCACTTGTAACAACCTTGCCTCCATGTCACCTGTTAAAGAGAATGAAATAATCACAGGTAAGGATGAAGAACCTTCTAAAAATGCATATTTCAAATGAGATGGAAGGGGCTTAAGCTCAAGTGAAAGTGGCTCTTCAATGGATGGCTTGGGCAGTTTCATCAATGGTCTCTCTAGCTTCTCATATCTTGGCACATGCTACTTAGTACAAGTTTGGTAGGAAGGTGAATTTGCCTCCAACATCTTGACAATCTCCTCATATGCATCATCTTCTCCACTTGTAGTAGTCGACTTTACTAAACAACCCTCTAAAGGGTCTTTAAACCTATTAGCTTGGAAGCAATCATGCACAACACAATCAATAACATCAAGTCTATAACAAGTTTTGTCTAATAAAATTCCCTTGGTGGAAGCACTTTTCCTTGGATCATCCCCTCTTGCTTTCTCACAGGTTCAATTGGCTTCCTCTCTTGGATTGGTCTCTGTGTTACTTGGTAGAGAGCCTTGGGGCCTAGAAGAAAGCATCTTGGCAATCTGTCCAACCTGTACCTCCAAGTTTCGAATAGATGCCTCCTGGTTCTGAAATTTGGTTTCCATACCTTGGAATCTTGTCTCAGCAGTATTTACGAACTTGGTCATCAACTCATCCAAGCTTGGTTTCTTCTCTTGTTGTGGCTGGAATCCAGAAGGTGCTTGATGGTTTATAGCATTATGATTGCTCCATGAGAGATTGGGGTGGTTACGCCATCCTGGATTGTAAACATTGTAGTATGGATTATGTTGCTGACGATGGAAATTCCCTACAAAGTTGGCAGATTCTAACATATTTGCAAAAGTATTCCCCATTTGGCACTCTACTAAATCGTGTCCTATCGCTCCACATAAGTCACAAGTGATGCTCCTAGTAGGCATGGATGGATTGCGTAAATTGTCCAACTATGCATTAAGGGCGGCCACCTGAGCGGATAAAGCACTGATGTTGCTCACTTCATGTCCTACAGTCGATCTCTTCATTGGTAACCTGTCAGCTTGCCATTGATAACTGTTAGGCGCCATTTCATCCAACAACTCATAAGCTTCATCCGGTGTCTTCCTCATAATGGTACCTCCTGCAGCTACATCAATCATAGAACGATTAGTAGAAGATAATCCATTATAAAAAGTTTGTACCTGAAGCCACACGGGTAATTGGTGGTGTGGACACTTCCTTAACAACTCCTTGAAGCGCTCCCAGGCTTCATACAATGTCTCCATCTCAAACTGCACAAAAGTAGTGATATCATTTCGCATCTTTGTAGTTTTTGATGGTGGGAAGTACTTGGCTAGAAACTTCTGGGCTATGGCATCCCATGTGGCGATGGAACTTGGTGGAAGTGAACTCAACCACCCTTTCGCCTTGTCTCTCAACGATAATGGGAACAATCTTAGGCGTATAACATCATCAGAGACTCCGTTATGCTTGAAAGTATCACAAATCTCCAAGAAGTTGGCGATATGTGCATTTGGGTCATCATTAACGGAGCCACCAAATTGAACCGTGGCTTGCATCATTTGGATGATTGCCGGCTTGATCTCAAAGTTGTTAGCTTGTACTGCCGGCTTACAAATACTCGAGGCAATGCCATCAACGGAAGGTGATGCATAATCCCTCAATGACCTCTGGGCTTCTATATTTTGATCTTCTTCTTCCATAATCTCTCTTTGTTGGTTATTCAATCTATGAAACGTTCTTTCATTTTCCAAATCAAAATCTATTAACTCGGATTTTCTAGCACGGGTCATCCATGAGATCCACCTAAAAAATAAATTAATTAATTAATTAAATAAATCTATAAATCTAAATAATAGAAACTGATTCCAGATTAAAGTAAGAATTGCAAATCTCAATATTGTTAACAAACAGTCCTCGACAATGGCGCCAAAAACTTGATGTGCCTAAAATGCAATGGCAAGTGCACCAATCGATCAAGTAATAAAGTGAATGAGTAAAGTATCGTTCCTATGGGAACTGCCGAAATAAGTATCGAAACGGAGTAATCCTATTCTTTATCTAGAAAAATCGAATTAGAGATAATATCAACTAACTACAAAATAAAGTAAGAAGAATATGACGTATTGAAAATAACAAAATAAAAAAAAAAATCAGACATATTAAAACAGAGAGATAAGATAGTTAAGGCATTCGATTCACCTACGAGAATATTGTAATTCTTACCAAATAAGTTAATTAGATGGATTTTACTTACATGTGACGGCGAAATTTCATAACTTATTTATTATTCTTTGGTCCAGGTATAACAAAATTATCGTTAATCACTAATTCTACACTTGGTCCATGTAAAATAACTAATTAACGACGCATTAAGTTTTGTGAAATTCACTAACTCAAATTACTAATTCAAGCAAATTCGAGTTACCACAAAGATGAATATTCATACTTGGTCCGTTTCAATATCCAATCTAAGTTATGTGATATGCAAAACTTAACATAGAATTACTTGGTCTGTATCATCTATGTTCATAAAATCATTTAACAGGTGATTAGGTTGTCAAAGCAATAATAGCCATATCACATAATCACATGAAATAAATATCAATCAAATTAACCAACAATAGTATCAATCACAACATTATCTCGTGGCTATCTCGTTACCTTAGCTAACAATAAATTTAGCCAACCATGATAACAGAAATCATCATAATTAAACTCCAAAAAAACATAATTAAAATCCAAGAATTAATTCAAGAACAAAAGAATTAAAGAAATTAATTCAGAATTAAAATCTCCAATCTTCTTCACTGTTTAATTGGTCGCGGCTTCCTGGTGTGCGCTACAAAGCCTTCCCACAATTTTTCCTTCCAATCCGTGCCTTACGCCTTCTAGTTCCACCACACCAAGTCGCTGTCGCTGCCTTCAATTTCTTCTTCAATTAATTTTCTTTTGTCGGTGCATGCTTGCTCAACCGTCAAGCCTACCAGAATATCGGATCATGCACAAGGTATGACTAGGCAAATCGGGCTTCTGGACGGCACCCTGGCCTGATACAGCCCCTCGTCGTGCCCTGTCCTTTTATGTGCAAGGTCACCCCCGGTATATCGGATCAAGCAGTTTGCACAGGAAGCGTTCTGATGCAGAGGGTCCTCCGAGGAGGCAACTGCAGAGCATACTTGCCAACGTACAGTGCTCAAGATATAAACATGGCTACGCAAGAATAGAAGTGAGAAACCAGAAACAGAAAGAGAGCTTAGGGATTCATGGAGAGAAGAGCGGAATATTATTTCAGAGGGAATGCTTCGATATCTTACAATGGATACAAGGCTTCCTTTTATAGACAAGGAGAGCCAGAAACAGACACGCGACAAGAGCATCTGATGCTCTGATAAAGATAAAGAAAATACATAACAAGCCAAAACTACTTTCGGCTAAAGCACACAGGAATAAGACAGGAAATAAGCCAAAACAACTTTCGACGAAAAGTAAAAAGCACACAGATAGGGTCACATGCGGGAAGGCATGCGTCTGACAAAGTGGGGGGTGATGTCATGGCTGACGTAGCTTGGGAGGCTTGGGCCTTGGGTTGTCAGGGTGTTCCGAGATTGCATTCTGGGCCGGGCTCGTCTGAGTCATATGGGTCAGAAGGCATACCGAGCCGTTTCCACCAGGGGTCTTCATTGTAATCTGGGGCTGGTTCTGCTTGTTGGGCCGAGCCGCTGCTTTGGGCTTCATCAGGGACTGCAATGGATGCGATGTATTCTGAGTTGGCCTTTTCAATTTTTCTTGTGTAGCGGGGAGGAAACTGTTCCCATGGGGCGTCTTCTTCAATGCTGGGCCAGATCTGCGGGGGAATGGTATTGTTGAGGATGGAGAGCTGGCGTTGGAGTTCTCTGAATTCTTTGGGGTGAGTCTGCCATTCAGAATGGAGATTGAAAGGGAAGTAGGCATAGTCTTGGAAGGTGGAGGTATATCTAGATGATTGTGCAGTGGGAACATCAGTAGCGAACCATTTGGTGCGGGTGAAGAGGAGGATGATGTACCATTTTTGGG
Source organism: Diospyros lotus (assembly GCF_014633365.1). Lineage (NCBI taxonomy): Eukaryota > Viridiplantae > Streptophyta > Magnoliopsida > Ericales > Ebenaceae > Diospyros > Diospyros lotus. The sequence continues at coordinate 20,389,041 of NC_068350.1, forward strand.
GAGAGGTTTGAAGGCTTTGGTTTCTCAGGGAAATACTGGAGAAGTATTGTCGCCAATATGAAAGGGGATGAAACCATTCAAGGAACCGGGTAGTGTAGGTATTGAGTCTACGGGTAGGTTGGAGCCAATGTTGCCAGGTGTTGATGTGGAATTGTATGGCGATGGTGTATTGATCCAAGAGGTACCAGAGAAACCATAGGAGGTATTCTGAGAATTCACTGTGAGGCAGGAGGTTAAAGAGGGTATAAAAGGGGTAGTCGGGGTGTACTCCAAGTCCACCGAGGTGATGAGAGCCGTGGGAACGGATGATTTCCAGTTGGTAGTGTAGCATCAGCTTGTGGATTTCTTCTGGGTTGTTAAACACTCGGGGCCATTCAGGGGGGAAAGATGGTGGAGGTTGGAACATGGCAATGATAGGTATCTGGAGGGGAAATGTGGGGTTTGGTTTCATAGGTCGGCTTAAGAAGTCGGCTAGAATGTTTTTCTTGCCAGGGATGTGCTTGACAGTAAATGAGTATCGAGAGAACCATTCTTGCCATCGGAGGAGAAGGGGCGGGGGAAGGTCTTTTTGCTTGAATTGTAACATGCGGGGGAAAGCAGCCATATCCATCTGGATTTGAAAATGGTGGTTGACAAGGTGTATCTGAAATTTCTGGATGCCTTTTTTGACAGCGAGGATTTCTTTGAAAGTGGAATGGTAGTGAAGTTCACTATCTTTGAAAGTACCACTCTTGTATCCACAAATGGAAGTGTGGCCATTTTTTTCTTCAAGGAGAATGGCGGACCAATAGTGATCACTGGCATCAGTTTGAAGGATGCGGGTTCCATCAGAAGGGATGTGTAACGGGGGCAAGGTAGGAACAATGGTTTTGAGCTTTCGGATGGCTTGGGTATGGGTAGAGTTCCAGGGAGGAGGGTTTTTCTTTAAGAGGTGTTGGAGAGGGCGAATGGTTTGGGTTAGGTTGGGGACAAAGTCAGCAATGTAGTTGACAATGCCAAGGAATTGCTGGACCTGAGTTTTGGTGAGGTTGGAATCAGGGAAGTTAAGTAGTTCTTGGGCAATGTGAGGTTGGAGAGAGATTTGTCCATCAGAAATGGTAAGGCCGAGGAAATCAATGGTGGGGACAGCAAGGGTCATTTTCTTGGTGGAGAGCATAATACCATATTGGGTAAGGATGGAATGAAATTGGTGCAGGAAGGTCAAATGGTCAGTTAGAGTGGAGGAGAAAAGGAGAATGTCATCAATGTAAATGAGGGCATTGGAAAGAATGGGTTGGAAAATGCGGGTCATGGCTTTTTGGAAAAGGGAAGGGGCTGTTTTGAGTCCGAAAGGCATAACAGTCCATTGGTAGTGGAAGTTGGGGATGCAGAAAGCAGTTTTGAATCGTTCATCAGGATGGATGCCGAGTTGCCAAAAGCCAACTTTAAGATCAAACTTAGAGAAGATTTTGGCATTGGTTAATCGGGCAAAGAGGTCAGGTTTGGTAGGAAGGGGGAACTTGTTATCGGCTAGGAAATGGTTTAGAGCTTGGTAGTTGATAACGAGGCGAAGTTTTCCTCTGATTTGCTCAGCTCGTTTAGTTTTTTGGATTGCACATATATATATATATATATATAAATATCAATTCCACACACACAGCCCTCACAAAGCCCATGTTCACGTTAGTTAACTTAATAAATTAATATATAATATATATATAAATAATATAATATATAATAAAAAATATAATATTTAATATACTATTAATTATATTAATTTTAATTATATTATAATACTAATTATTTATAATATTTATTATAATATTAATTTATAGTATTAATTTTTAAAATTAACTTTATAAAAAAAATTATTTTTGAACCCAAACACCAAGTAGTATTCTTGTAAAATAACAAGAAATACTAAAAATTAAATATAAGCAAAGAAAACTCAAAATACTAGACAATTCAAAGTAAAACACATATAAAATATTAAAAATACTACTCAATTATGGCTAGTAAATGTGTGAATAAATTCTCACATCATTCATCTCATGCTTTTTCAGTTATTCGGAGGCATAAGCATTAACACACATATCCTACATCAAAACACGACCTAAACCTATGCGTGAGGCATCACTATAAATGGTAAACTTCTCTCCACTCCTCGGAATGGCTAACACCGGAGTTGAAGTCAACTTCTTCTTCAATTCTTGGAAATAATTCTCACATGCCTCATTCCATTCAATTTTAACCCCCTTCCGAGTCAACCTAATCATGGGCGATGATAGACAAGCAAAACCTTCAATGAATCTTCGATAGTAACCTGTCAATCCCAAGAAACTCCTAATGCCATTCACCGAAGCTAGCCTAGGCCAATCCACTACCTCTTTCACCTTCTCTAAGTCCATTGCAATCCCCTCTTCTTCACAAACAACACCGAAGCACCCCAAGGCAAGGCACTTGGCAAAATGAATCCCTTCTCAATCAACTCTTGCAGTGCACCATCAACTCCTTCAGTTCATCCAGGGCCATCCTATAAGGTGCCTTAAAGATAGGATGCGTCCCCAGCACTAACTCAATTGTGAATTCATCCTCCCTTAGAGGTGGCAATCCTAGTAACTCCTATGGGAACAAACCAGGAAAATCCTGAACCACTAGAATTTCTAATAGTTCCATCTTATTCTCCTTGCCTGTCATCACAAAGGTCAAGTACACCTCATAACCGTGACGCACAAGTTTCTCCACCTTCACTACCGAAAACATGGGAGTTGTGCTCATTGGCTTGATGACCCTATACACAATGGTCTTCTATTGGGGTAACTCAAAATAAATCACATTCCCACAACAATCAACTTTAGCATAATGTCTGGATAGCCAATCCATGCCATATATAAGGTCAAAGTCCTTTATATCTAACACCACTACATCACCCAGCAGTTCCCTATCATGCACCTTAATCCTGTAATCTATGTGTAACGCCCCGGTCCCACTCGCGGGTGTTACAGACAATAATCGCCTGGATTCCTCGCCCCGAAGCCCGAATTTGAAGGGTAGACTATGTTTCATGACGAAACGCCCTAGGTGGGAACTAGGCTTCGTCTGGCCCTTCGCTTACCCAGGATCCATAAACACCCTAGGACCTCGCGAGTTTCTTATGAACAAAGAAATAACCCGCTACACCGCCCAAGGGCTTCAAGATGCGTCTTAACACCGGGCTAGACTAAGGGGAAAACTCGTACTCAGAAAAATCCTCCAAATTTTCCGCTATTTCATTTCTCGGGGACTCCTTCAGGGATTTTTATAATTTTTCTATAGCCCAAAATCTCCCAAAATTGGGCCCTATTATTTCCCTTTTTATTCCCCTAATTTTTGAATTTTCCCCCCCCCCCCCCTTTTTTTTTCTTTCTTTTTTTTCGCACGCGGGCCCCACGGCCGGCTGGGCCCTCCCTGGGCCCGGCCGCGCGCTGCCTGGGGCAGCCGCGGCCCGCGGCTGCGCGGGCTGGCCCAGCAGCGGCCGCGCGCGCGCACCCGCGCGCGCCTATGCGGCCGCGCGCTCGCGCACCTGCCGCGCGCGCCTGCGCGGCCGCGCCCCCGCACGCCCGCGCGCCTGCTGCGCGCGCACGCCTGCCCCCAGCTGCTGCCCGACCTGCTGCTCCCAAAAAGATTTCCAGCACCCATTTTTTTTTGAAAATTCCACTTTCCAACACCCCAAAAATACCCAAATTCTCCAGAAATTAAAATAAATAAAATACCTCACTTTTCTTCAAATTTACCTTTATTTCTCCATAAATAAGGCTTAACAATATTTTTTTTTTTATGCTTCCAAAACATACAACAATCATTCACTAAATTGCAACAAGCTTACACAACCCCTTGATGCTTAAATCCCCCTTTATTAAGAATATAGCTTACAATATATTTGCTACATCATACATCAAAATAAAAGGTAATTTACAACATGCTTAGGCTTCCAAAACCCAAGTTAAATTACATGAGTTCCTTAGGGTCTTCATTTCATCAAGCATGCTTAACCTTCCAAGATCCCTTCCTTCTTGCACATGAGATACTTACATGGTGAGGATAAAAACCTCATGAGCTATTAAGCTCAATAAGGGTGCAATGACAATAGTATGAACATGAAAATAAATGTGATGCCAATGCATGTATGCAACATGGTTAGGGCTTCCACATCCTCACAACCACCTTGGTTTGAGGCTTTAATCTACCCTACCCCACTCAACCTCATGGCCATAGGTCCTAGCACAAACAACATGCCAATGCACACATAGAAATCATGCATCATACTTACAACTTGCAAGCCACCATCCCATGGGGCTATCCCTTACCTTAACTCCATTCCTTGAAGCTTGAACCCATTCTAGCTTTATTCCCACTCTTCTCCTTGAAAGAACCTTGAATAAAATAAATCCCATGGATTTAGAAGAAATGCTTTAGGAAAAAGGAAGGAAACCTAGCCTTTAATGGTTAGAAAAATAATACCTCCCTTACCTTTCTTCTTTCCTTTCTTCTCTTGGGAGAAAATTTTCCTCTCTTTTGCAAAAAAAATGGAAGACTCCTCCATTTCCTTCTCTCTTCTTTCATTCTCTTTTCAAATGGCCAAAGAAGACAAGTCTTCCTTACACTTGCTTATTTGTATTATTTCTCCCATCATTCAAGAACAAATTCTAGCCTTTGGATCTTATGGATTTAAGAGATTAAATCCTAGCCCTTTACTAAAAGCACAATCCATGTGCTTTGTAAGAACAAATCTTGGCCATACACTTTACCTTTCAAGAATACATCCAAGCCATTGAAAGAAACACAACCCATGGCCTTAGTCTTCTTAAATCTCAACCATAGGATTTCTTTCACTTTTCCAAGACCAAATCCCCACCATTTAAGAAAGCACAATCCAAGACTTATGGAGAGCTTAGATTCCAACCTTTGGATTTCTTTGGAGATTAAATCTCCACCTTCCACCTCATCTCTTCTCTTGGATTAACAAACCCACTTGGAAATCCATGCCCACTTGAAGGTTTTAATTTCATTCATTGGATTTAATTCCACTTTCAAGACAAATCCTCCACCCTTGGATTATCTTGAATTCCCATTTCTTTCTCATTTATTTAAATGGGACTATTTTCAAGCTATCATCTTGAAAGACATATATACATATATTACATATAAATTAAATCCCACATTTTCCAAACATTAATGGGTGACTAATTTCCCATTTTCTTTTGGAATTTTCTTTAATTCAAGTGATCATTACACCCACATGGCTAAAATGGCTCATCTTATTTTCTTTTCCATTTAAATAAAAGCCACCATTTTTGCTTGAACAAGAATATGCCAAGTGTCACTCTAAGACACAACTTGGCTTCCAAGCTTTAATCTTATCCATCCATGTGGCACCACCAAATAAATACACCAATTTAGGAAAAATTAGTTATTTCCACTCCCATAATTAATTTCCCCTTTTTCTCATATTTAATTCCTTTATGGAATTTCTCTCCAAAATTACTAAAATACCCTTTGTGAATTTTCAATCCCATTTATCTCCACATAATGCAAAATGGGAACTAATTCACTTCCACACTTAATTCCATCTTGGAATTATTTTCAATTTACCAAATTACCCTTTATTGGACTTCATTATCCAAATTACCAAAATACCCCTCTCATAGGGCACTCTCAATTTCAAGGATCCAACACCTTCTCACGGGCATTTTTGGAATTTTTTTCACTTTCTTTCTCATTTTTTTTTAACACCTGTAACACTGGGTGTTACACTATGCAAATCTCACTACCTACCAACTTTGTATTCCCAGGCGTGGTCACAATCAAATAGTACGATAATGACACTTTCAGGACCGGTACATGGCATACAACCCAATATGCAATAAAAGAATGTGTAGACCCTATATCGAATAAAGCATGCACGTCAACCTCATATAAGATGAGAATACCTTAGATAGTTTCGTTTCCCTTCTTGGCCTCAGCTTGAGTCAATGCAAACACTCGCCCCTGAACATGGGGCCTATCAGTAGTTGCTGGGTGTTGTGCCTGCAGTAGCGCCAAGGGTGGAGCCATCCCCTGAATCCTGGGTGCTACTAGCATCTGTCCTGTCCTTTGAGGTCTTTGTCCCCTATACTATTGCTATGGGGAGGTACAAGTGCTGGCTATATGGCCTTTCTGGTCGCATCAATAACACACCACATCTCTAAAAGTTGTTGTACCCTGACTCTAAAAGCAATCCCTTTGAAAATGCCCTGCCTGTCCACAAAGGTAGCACACAGCTTTGGTGAAGCGACATGGCTCCTCATGCCTCTTCTCCCAAGTCTTACAAGGTGGAGCTTCTGTTGCATTCCTAGAAGACCCTACCCCCATCTTCTTTTCTTACTATTGTTGTGCCCCCGAGCTGAACCTACTCCTTGAAAGGTCAACTACACTGCTCTCAACTCTTTTCTTTCCCTTTCAAGGGTAGCTCTTTGGACCACCGTGGCATAATCTGAAAATTTGGCGACCCATCACATATCTGATCTCCACATTCAACCCTCTCTGAAATTTTACCCTTTTTTCTCCTCAGTAGACACCAAATCAGGAGCAAATTTGCCTAAGGAAAGGAACTTTGCCTCGTACTGCACCACCGACCTGTTCCCTTGCATCAGCTCCATGAACTTGTAGGTCTTTTGCTCACAGACCCACACAAGGAAAAAGTTCCCATTGAATAGCTCTTAAAATTGTGCCCATGTTGGCTCCCTGACAACAAATCTCTGTCGGGTGGTCGCCTACCATCTCTCAGCATCTCCCCTCAGAAGAAACGTACCCAATTTCACTCTCTGGGAGTCACTACACTTTGTAGTCCATAGGTGCTTCTCAATAGACACCATCCAATTTTCTGTTGCCAAGGGATCAGGACCTTCGTGGAATTCTGGGGGTCAGATAACCATAAAATTCTTCAACAACTAACTCTCTGCACCACCCTCTGCCTCCAGAATTTCCACTCCCCGAGTCACCGGGTTTGAAGTCTACCCCACGTTACCCTCATTTTGGGTCGGTTCATTTTCAGCCTCCAGTGGCACCTGCCCTTGCCCTCTCTAGTTAGCTATAAAGGCCTTGAAGTGCCTCATCATGCCTGTCACTATACCTCTCAACTCGATCATCTCTTGACACAATTCCAAGGTGGACTCCCCTAGAGTAGCAGGTGTAGGTGGTAGAGTAGGCACGGGAGTTGCCTGACCTCGGCCCCAAGCAAGAATGGGTGGTCTATCTCAACGAGTGCTCATTCATGCACAACCAAACCACAAATGGGATACATAAACAAACATAACAAAAAAAAACTTCATATAATAAACGGGCTCACTTTTAATAAGAGCGATAATCATTCTTAGATAATTTCTTAAGGCTTTAAAAGCCATACACTTCTCAAAATAAATAAAGGGCACCAATATCATACAAAAATAGATAACCTTCGACATTGTCCCTCCACATAAATCCCAAAATCTTTAGGTCTGGGGAGATCTCTGTTCATGCCTAAACTCAACTTTGACCCTACTAGGCTCCCCTTCTGCTATATATTTTCCCTTACCTGGAATGACAACAAGAAACAAGTGAGCCACAAGGCTCAGCAAGCATATGAATAGCAAGAGGAAATAATGATACGATCGTTGTATGAAGGCATGCATAATATAAGAATCAAGAGAAGAACCACAACCTGACATATAGAGACACTTTAGATCATGCCTTTTTCATTAAACAATGCTTCAATATATCATGATTTCCTTAATTATTAACAATTCACAAACTTCACCATGGAAGATAACATTCACACACTTGATACCATGGAGCAATGCACTTTTTTATCATAACTTATAGCATAAGAAAATACATGATACACATGCAAAGGAAAATGCGAACGAACCGCCTTGGTAGGATATCCCCCTTTTTTTCCTTCTTTCTTTCTTGCAAATGAACCTCTCTCTTTTGTCATTTCTTTCTTTGCGGACAAACTGCCCTTTTTGTCATGGCATGCCTTGGGGATATCCACTTACTTTCTTCTATGCAAAATAATCGGTGCGTTAAGGCAATATATAAATATATATATATGCATACACATTCAAACATCTTCACAACTTCACAATATCATGCCTATGTTGGTCCCTTAACACACAATGGCCACTCAAGAGGAGGGTGAATTGAGTGATTAAAAACTTATTCAACCAAATTCTTTCCTTTTAAAAACTCTTGAGATTTTCTTATACAAAATACACTTGTTATAACTATATAAGTTGTTTGAGAGTGATAACAATATAAATATACAAACAAGCACAATAATCAACACAAGAAATACAGTAGTTCGGTGTCTCCAACACCTACTCCACTCTCTCAAGGTCAACACGACACTTGAGGTTCCACTAAAATCACAACACTGGGTTTCCACACAAGATCACCTAGTAAACTTGTACACCCCGAGGTTTTTGATGTTTTGCATTTGATATAATTTTGATGATAAAAAACAATTGTATTTTGATGATGAAATAAAGTTAAGAGAGTTCAATGTTAAAGAATTTTATGATTCAAATATTCTTTTTCATGTTATCATTTATATGTTCAGTTTTTATAAGGAGAATAGTCAACTATGTGTTTATGTTCTGTTGACTATGTCTATGGATAATTGACTATGTGTTTTAGTGCTATCGACTCTACCTAAAGATAGTCGACTATGCTTGTTTATTCTGTCGACTATATATGGTATCTGTCGACTATTTTTGCATCTGTTGACTATCATGTAAGGATAATCGACTATGGCTTTTCTTCTGTCAACTATGTTTGTTCATGATTTTCAAAATCTTCTTCATATTTTTGTATCTGTCGACTATGTGAATGTGTTTATCGACTATGAGTAATTTGTGTTAAAAGATAGTCGACTGTGCTTTCTTGTCTGTCGACTATATCTTAGTTTTACTTGAAAATATAGTCGACTATGCATTTTCTTCTATTGACTATCTCTTTTGCAGAAAGCTTCCAATGGCTAGTTTTTTAAATCCCAACGGTCTCAAACGGCAACATTTCTCTTCAATCTTTTGGGAAGCCTATATATACAACTCATGGAGGATTAAGAGATGGCTAATGGATGGAAACGAGATGATCTAAATATTACAAATCATTATATTCGAACTTACAGTGTTCTGTGCTTTCATTGTTATATTTTTATATGCAAGGCTTAGTTCTATCATTGTAAATCTATTCTTAAGCCTAGTTTTCATTGTGAGAGAACTTGTAACTAAGAGTGTTAACTCTTAGCTTCTCTCTTTCATTTGTATCATTGTTATTTTTCCTAGCTTGTGTAGCTAGAAGGCCTATTTGAGTGGGAGGTTGTAATTCCTAGTCTCGGACTAGAGGACCTACTTGGTTTAAGTAGGGGGTTTTAGTGGATGGTTTAAAAAATCCTTAGTGAGGAGCTAAGGTAGTGGATTAGGCTTGGGTTAAGCCGAACAACTATAAATCCTTTGTATTCTTCTCTCTTGCTTATGCTTTTATTTCATTTATTATTTCAAGCATTTCAATAATCCTCTCTTACATCAAATTTTCCATCAAAAGGATTTCAAAGTTCTATCAAGTTTTTAAAATAACCAGTTCACCCCTCCTCTTGGTGTGTGCCATAGCACCTCTTGGTCTAACAATTTTCCCCTTAGCTCACCCCGTAAACTAATACAATAATACAACATCAACACCTAGATTACAATAGGCTCTAGGATGCCACACCACAATCCAATGCAAATAAATATATCCTATATCCAACACACTTGGAGTAAAATGGATATCAATACAAGAATAATATACCAGGCAAATGAAATAATACAAGTTACCAACAAGAAGAAAACTTCTTCTTTGCCTTGATGCTCCAATGGATAGATCTTTGAAGCTCCTTGGGCCTTGGATTGCTTTGATTGAGTGCTTGAGAGCTTGAGAGTGCCTTTAGAAAGATTGATCTTGGTTGTGCATTAGCCATCTCCATATTTCTCCTTTCCCTTTCATAGATTTGGCTTTCAATGACTCTTTCAACAGCTAGAAAATCTGACCGTTGGAGTCTAGGAGTCGACTTCTCTAAAATAGGAGTCGACTTCCATTTTAAGTAGGAATCGACTCTAGTTATACAAGAGTCGACTTCTCTAATACTAGAGTCGACTCTTCAAAAAACACCAATGTTGTCAGGTCGACATTACATAACATACTCTCGGTTGGGTCGACTCTAACTTTGCAAGAGTCGACTTCAGCTTAAGAGGAGTTGACTCCATTGATCCAAGAGTCGATTTTTTTGGCTAGATTTTACAGAAAATATATTTTATACATATAGTAATTGTTTGAAGATATAAACCATATAACATGTATACATGACAAGCAAATGTCCTCATTTTATTTTATTTATATTTTACTTTCTATTTATTTTAATACATAAATGTAAATAAGAAAGTACCCCCCATTTGTATTTAATAAAAATATCTAAAAAATCAAAATCCAAAATAATAAGAAAGTAAAATTTTGGTTTTAGTACAAAATTCGAATTTAGCAATTTTACCACCCCAAAATACATACTTTATATTTCTTGAAAAAATCTTTAAAATCATTTTAACAACAATGAATGTTAGCTAACGAAATACTGAGAAATAGTTTTCCAAAATGAAAATATTTTCTTATATGTTCCCTTATAATGCGCTAATGTTCCAGACTTAGAGAAATAGCATTTCTTGGTTCATTTTGATACATAAAATTCTATAATATTTAAGACATATCAAAAATCTATTAGGGGTTTTAAATATACCAAAAATAGTTTTAATAAAATTATGTTTTGTCAAGCATCAAAATACACAATAGGTTTATTAGAGCAATTTGGCTCAACAGCCTACACTCACCGACTAGGATTTTAGGCCACATCACATCATGATCATAAACATGACTTCATTCCCATCCATATATGGCTTATTTAGGAATTTAACATCCTATTACAATAACCGAGACAAGTTGACTAGACACTAACAAGGTCAAATCTTATCCAAATTTTTCCCATAATATACCAAATCAAATCTTACCGAGTTAGGGTTATAACAAAAAAAAATGGATCTTAATTTGGACTTCTACATCAAAAGTTATAACCAAAACAATAAAGTATGTGCAGTGTTGTCAAGAGCTGCCAAGTCGACTTGAGGGGAATCTAAGTCGACTTAGGGCAAGTCGACTTGCCAGAACCCAAGTTGACTTAGCTAAGAATAGGGAGAAATGACCAGAAAAACTTGCCTCGGCCGAGTCGACTTAACTAACTTCAAGTCGACTCGACCCAACCAAAGTGCACAAAATAGACACAAATCACCCATGGGTTCCTTATCCCATCTTTGCGAGTCACCTCGGTTGTACCACCGTCACCTCATTAATTGACGCAACTCATACGCCATCACTTGGCCATCTTCGGTCTCTCATTTGATTTAATCCATTGGATCCCTGATCCACTCATCTTATTTTCGAGACACTAAATGATCCTAAAAAATACTTATCGTTTAATCCTAACTCTTTAGCTAGGTCATGTTCTATCAGACTAATCATCCATGATTCGATCATCCTTGGCAACCACAATTATCCTATCATTTCTCGCAATGATTTCGACTAATGACCTCAAATCAACAATCTCTGAATCTCTCGGATTCATTGTTACCGATTCAACCTTACACTCGAATCATATTATCGGATCCTAACTTCAATAGCTAGATCATTCCGCTTGAACTATCTTCCATTAGGCTTCTACTATTTACTAAGAATAGTAACCGTATATTGGAATAGTGTCTGTACGTGAATAGTACACCAGGTAAGTTCCCAGGAAAGAGAGGTGGGTCACAAATGGACACACTTAAATACCAAGTCTTTTCTTAGCCAAAACTTTCCTAAACGTGCACTTCCACTACACAACACTTAAATCCAATAACTTCTAAGCCTTCAACCGACAATCCTCAAATCTCCAAATCGGGTTTTCGTCGTACGAACCCTTAGTCTCTTTCCCCTAAGCCTCCACATGAGGTTCCTACTAACTGGTTTTATCAATATCGAATCGTCTTAAGTCTCCAATTTTCTTTTCCCTAATTTCCAAATAAGGTTTAACTCTGATATCAATATATCCGAGTCACTTAAGGCTTCTAATAATTTTAAACTCTGATAAATGCCCTACTTTCTCAGGCACGTTATAAATTCGGACAATTCTGGGATAATAATTTTTCCTTTCGAACTAATCCTAAATCACATTATACCTCAAATCCGTCCCAGAATTCCTAATCATTTTTCTCGAAAGAGAATCATTATACACATCAAATACGGAAGCAAGGATCGAACCTGACATCTTAACATTGATCAAAATTCAGTTCGTACATCATCGTACCTCAACATAACTTAATACAAAGCATAAGTTCTCAACATTGACCCTAAATAGGATTATACATCACCATTCCTTAAAACATTCAGATTTCAAAGTAGCGGAACTTAAATACATAGGCTATATAACATACATTTCATTCATCATACACCTTGCTTAAGTACCATTTCATGCCTTATTCATCCTCGTATCTGCTACAATTTCCATCTGGAATGTTTGAATATTCCAGGGGTAAAGCCCAAGTTAGATGATGAATCATCTAAGTAAGGGTACAGAAAACATATTTCATGCATGAATGCAATGTCTTACTTCATTGTAAGGGTCAACTGCACCCTTCATACTACTCACTATTTTTTCGGCCACCTCTTTCGAAGCCAGGGTGTATGGGGGCACCCTTAGTAAAGCAATGGTGCCAGTGCATACTCCCTACGGCCACAATGCACGTGATCAATAATATTAACGTGTACATATGCATTTCATAGCATGTCATGTATGCAGTCTACATAATGGATATATATCAGAGAATGTCAATATGATGAAAACATCCCCGAGGATCAGGGTTTGAAACATAAATCACCTACAAACCAAGCATTTTCTATAAAGCTAAATCCAGTTGGGAAGTACCACTTACCTTCTCAAGCTTATTAGGCTACCTCGATATTCGCGACTATCTTGACATTTGTGCATCTCCTCGATTTGCGTGCCAACCTCAAAATTTGCACAAGTCACTTCAAATTTAAGCGTCAAAGCATCATAATCATCATAAGTATTAAAACTTATTTTTCTTTATTTTTATTTTTATTTCTTCCTATTTTTCCTTAATAAATCCAAACTAAATATTTCCCAAATATTTTCTCAAATATTTCACCACGAAAATTCATAAAATAATATTCCTGAATTTAAGAAATTTTTTAGGGAATTTTACTTACCTTTACTTAGCCCCTTTGGCTTCCTTGGTATACGTGTCATATCCTCGAAACACGTGTTCGAACCATTTTCTGGCCCAAAATCTCCAAAATATTAATAAATATCCAAATCCTATTTTTTTAGATTTTTCTCCATTTTTTTCTATTTCTTTTTCTTTTCTTTTCTTCTTCTTTTCTTCTTCTTCTTCTTCTTCTTCTTCTACTTCTTCTTCTTCTTCTTCTTCTTCTCCTTCCTCCTACCTACACGTGAACAGGGCATCAGCCCGCCATCGTCCATCCGCCTTCCGGCCTTCAGCCGTCCTCACCGCCTACCGTCGACCTTCCCGGCCGCTGCTACCACCATCGCGCCAATGCTGCCACCACCGCGCCACTACTGGTAGCCACCATTGGCCGCGGCTGGTTGTGGCCTTACTGCAACTGGTTGCGGCCATGGTAGCACCAGCTTCTCTCGATCGCCTCACGGCCTCCTCCGAGCTTCTTTGCTCGCTGCTACTCCGCTGCCTGCTGCTAGAAACTTGCTGCTCGGCCTTCCTCTACTTGCTGGTTTCCCACGCTTTACTCGATCTTGTAGCCATGGCCGCTTAGAGCTTGCGGCTGCAATGGCCACCAGCCAATGGCCTTCATCATCACCTACAATCTCTCTCTCTCGATCTCACGAGCCCTCTCTGTCTCTCTCTCGACCGTGGCTAGCTCTTTCTTTCATCTCCATTCTTGTTTCCTTCCTCTTCAATTTCCACTCCTATTTATAGGCAACCTCCACTGCCTCACGCATGCCTCAGATGCTCCTCTTGGCGTGGAAATCCTTCCAAAACTTGCAGAGATGTGGCTTCAATCTTGCAGGGCATGGAGTAAGTTGCAGAGGCATGGGATAGCAGGGCATTGCGTGAAGGTTGCAGAGCTGGGCGACCATCACACGTAACATATATGTATATATATATAATTACATATTACATATTTAACTCCTAATTTATATCTATTTCACGTGAACAATTCTATAGTCCCAAACATAATCTCAAACATCAAATTAATTTGCATTTTAATACCGAAAAAGTAAAATTAATAACTTTAAAGTTACTCGATAATGACGATTTCACCCCAGTGTCCTCACCAAGCTATTGTTTCATCTCGAAACCACTGAAGGGTTGCTCATTATGAAAAACCAGAGCCCCCTCAAGCTTCCATTGACTTCCCGAATGTCCCTTACGTTAATTCGATTTTGCAGCCTAAATGGCAGTTGTATTTTAGCTGTACCGAAAATTGTTCCCGATCCAATGTCTTTCAATACCATAAATCCTATCTCATGATGCTTATCAATGTCGTATCATTTTCCTTGAACAATTTCACTCTGAGGCATTCCCCGCAGTCGATTCGGCAACTTAATTTATCATTAAACTGATCTTTCAGTATTCCAAACTTATCGAAATTACGTGGCAACCTCATACAAACCTGGGGTATTACACCTAACCCCCAAGTTCCCATTCCTTGAAAAAAAGATGGGGAAAACAAGTCCCATAGAGAACAAAACAAGACTTAATGGAGCTATTTAAGGAGACCCACAAATTTTAGGAAAACATGAAGAATAACTCATCTAACTCGAGCTTTCAAAAACACCATTGAAGGTATGGGAAATATGAACTTTTATTAAACAAAAGGATATAATCTTGCATTAGAAGATAGGAGAAATGAAGATGGATGCTTGCCTTTAAATGGACGGACCAAGAAGATGAAGAACTTGCCCAAGGTTGAAGACACACCACTTGAAGCTTGATTCTTCACCAAGAGAAGAGGAGAATTAATGAAGAAGAAGAAGAAGAAGAAGAAGAAGAAGAAGAGAATGATGAAAAAGAAAGGAGAATAAGGAAGAGGCTGTCGAGAGAACCAAGGAAATGAGAGAGGTGAGAAGAATGAAAATTGGAGAAGAAGCAAGAGGGCATGGTCTGCCCCTCTCGCCAGCCACCTAACCCACCAACCTTGCCCCTTTTTCCACATTTGCCCCTTACACTCACACACACAACACTTACTTTAGTAAACCCCTTTTAGTCTTTTGGCTTTATTTTCATTTTCTTATCCTTTCTCTTTTATCAAAAATTATGCACACAAATATACATATAAAAATTCATTTTCCAAAACCTGCTTTTACTTATGGCCCAAGCCCATTCAAAAGCCCATTTCATATTAGGCCCATGGAATTATTTAACCACCACTTTTATTGGGCTTTAAACACTTGGCCCAAGCCTATTTTATAACACCATTTATGCCTTAAATATAACACACACATTAATTTACTTTCAAGCAAATTTTCCCCAAAAATCTTATTTTTAATTAATTACCTCTTAACCACAAGAAAATATTTGCACCATTTAACCTCTTAATCACCCATAGATTATTCTTGGCATCAAACAACTAAGACCCACATGAAATGCACTACACAAAAAATATAATTATCATCTAAGACCCATTAAATGAGTCGTTACATCCAAGCACTCCGACGCTCAAGTGACTAAGAGAGTAAAATGGCAGAGTATCAGTAGGTTAGAAAAAAAATACCTTGGCTCTGAAGAGAGCTGCCTTATATAAAAGAATGAGAGGTCCTCCTACATGCATGTGTCGTGCATTTGTAAGGTGATGGGACTAGATATTCGGTGTCGATGGGGCTCATTTATGGTGGCATGGTGCCGACGAGACACTTATTAATGTGGATGGGATCCACCATTAATGAGGATGGGACCTTGAGAGGGTGCTGGAATACCCATCATGCGGCTGTAATGATGCTATTCCAGGCTGGTGCAGGGCTAGGATCGAGTTGCGAGCCTAGGGCTGAGATCAGGCTAAGGCTAAGAGCCGAGACTAGGCTGCTGGCTAAAGGTCAAGATTGGGCTGGTATAGTCCAATTTCCAATATAAAAATGTGCAATTATAAATAAATATCAAAATGTAGAATTTGGTTCCCTAGTTATCTTCGAGCCTAAAAGTTGATTTGTTCCGTAGCAATTCTACACAAGTTTAAACACCTACAACACTGTTCAGAATTATAAATTCACGCATCAAATGAAACTGAAACATGTGACTTAACTAGAGTTAATATTAGAAATATGACTGTGAAGAAAAGAGAGGAAATGATATGGAGGGAAAAAGAAGGTCTATATTCTCTATTCAAATGTTAGGTTTATATATGACTTGAAATAAATAAACTCACTTTGTATTTCTAAGGAACAACACTATGTACAACACTACTAAGCTAACACTCCATGTCAAGCAAACACATATGTATCATATGTGCCTAGCAATAATTGATCAAATAATGGCTACTAAGCCTGAAGATATAATCAATCAAATCTCTAACTCCCTAATATCAAACAAACATAAGACTGTCTTAATTTTGAAAAAATGGAAGAAAAAAAATTAAGAAATATTAGTGTATTTATTTTTTAAGTACACGTATGTATATATATATACTTGTACTGTACACTTGTGGTAGAATACATACAGTTTATTTTATACATATAACATGGTATCAAAGCACAAACCCTAACCCTAACCCTAGCCGCTGCCAACCGATGCCATCACCGCCGATCGCTTCGCCCGCTATCGTCATCACCCCCGGTCTCTTCATCGATCGCTGGTTTCGCTGGTCATGCGTGATGTGAACCCCACGAAGGAAGGTGAGACCCGACGATCAAAAATGGTTCCTTTGCCAAGGATCGTTCTAAAACAGATTCATAATAAAGAAAACAAAGGACCTTGACCCGTTATCTATAAAGAGATAAGAACCAAAGGTATAAGAAAGTAGGGTTGACGCCACACTCAAGATAGATGAGAAGATTTGTGAGTGATAAGTCAAGGATGAACGCCACAAGATAAAATCTTGATAAGTTCAAATAGTTCGTTGAAGAACCAAAGAGAAAACTCTCACAAAATAATATTGATCAAAAACTAAATTCCTCTCGGGTTACATTGGCTTATATAGCCAAACTCAAATTCTAAATTAGAAAGAAATAAATCAAATCCTAGGCATAGTAGGAATTGATTACAAGAAGGAAATAGCATAATCTGATAAAGAAACAAGAATTATCTAAAATAGAAAAGATTTAAAACAAAGGAGGAAATAAGGGAAGCTTGGATCAATCTTGTCAATCAATCAGCCAATCAATCAATCATCCCCAAATCTTGCAATCTTGTCAATCAATCAGCCAATCAATCAATTAATCCCAAATCTTGCAATTTTGTCAATCAATCAACCAATCAATCAATCAACCCCAAATCTTGCAATTTTGTCAATCAATCAACCAATCAATCAATCAACCCCAAATCTTCTCAATCAATCAATCATTCCCAAATCTTGCAATCTTGTCAATCAACCCCAAATCTTCTCAATCAATCAATCAACCCAGATTACCTTCAGAGACTTGGATAACATTGACAAAGCATTGACTATCTTGGATACTTATTTCGGGCATATTAGAATCTTGAACGATGCTTGAATTTGAGATGTGTTCAATTAGCCCATTTAATGCTCCCGTAATTTTCCTTGTTCGTGCCCTTGTCATTGGACCCCCATGGATGCTTAACGGGTCTTGTGGGGTTTTAGCTATGTGACTTGCATCATTCCCCCTCTCTTGAAAAGGATTTGTCCTCAAATCGTCACCTACATCAAATGGAGACAAATCAGCAACATTAAAGCTGGCACTAACATTGTACTCACCTGGGAGGTCTAACTTGTAAGCATTATCATTGATCCGTTCAAGTACTTGAAATGGTCCATCTCCCCTTGGAAGCAGTTTTGAACGCCTTTGAATGGGAAAACGTTCTTTCCGCATATGCAACCAAACCCAATCACCTGGCTCCAATAAAATTTTCTTGCGCCCCTTATTAGCTTGGTTAGTATATTGTTCAGTCCTCCTTTCAATGTTTTGGCGAGCCTTTTCATGGATGTTCCTAACAAAGTCAGCTTTCTTCTTTCCATCAAAATTAACACGCTCAGCCATAGGTAAAGGAGTTAAATCCAAAGGAGTTAATGGATTAAAACCATAAACCACTTCAAAAGGTGAAAACTTAGTTGCTGAATGCACACTCCTATTATATGCAAACTCTACATGCGGCAAACATTCTTCCCATGTTTTCAAATTCTTTTGTATTATAGCACGCAACAAAGTAGATAAAGTTCTATTAACTACTTCAGTTTGACCATCAGTCTGTGGATGACAAGTAGTAGAAAATAAAAGTTTAGTTCCTAACTTACCCCATAAAGTCTTCCAAAAGTAACTTAAGAACTTTGCATCCCTGTCTGAGACAATACTCTTTGGCATGCCATGTAATCGTACAACCTCCCTGAAAAACAAGTCAGCAATATGTGAGGCATCATCTGTTTTGTGACATGGAATGAAATGTGCCATTTTAGAAAACCTATCAACAACCACATATATGGAATCCCGACCCCTTTTTGACCTAGGTAAACCCAACACAAAATCCATAGAGATATCAATCCAGGGTTCACTAGGTATAGGCAAAGGAGTATATAAACCATGAGGCTTAACCTTAGACTTAGCTTGTCTACAAGTGACACACTTCTCACAAATTCTTTCGACATCACGTTTCATATGTGGCCAAAAGAAGTGTTCATGCAGAACATCCAAAGTCTTAGTTATACCAAAATGCCCCATCAAACCACCACCATGAGCTTCTCGAATAAGCAATTCTCGCAAAGAACATTTAGGCACACATAACTTACTTTCTCTAAATAAAAAACCATTATGCCTAAAGAACTTATCAAATGCCACTTTCTCACATGCATTGAATACATTACCAAAATCAGAGTCATCATCATACAAGTCTTTAATGTACTCAAAACCTAATATTTTTGCATCTAAGATAGAGAGTAAGGCGTACCTTCGAGACAAAGCATCAGCTACAATATTTTCCTTACCTTGCTTGTATTTGATCACATAAGGAAATGTTTCAATGAACTCCACCCACTTGGCATGTCGCTTGTTTAGCTTGTGTTGTCCCTTTATATGCTTTAGAGATTCATGATCCGTATGAATCACAAACTCTTTCGGCCAAAGATAGTGCTGCCAAGTTTCCAATGCCCTAATTAATGCATACATCTCTTTATCATATGTAGGGTAATTTAAGGCTGCCCCACTTAGCTTCTCACTAAAATAAGCAATGGGACGTCCTTCCTGCATTAGAACAGCTCCAATACCTATTCCTGAAGCATCACATTCAATTTCAAAGGTTTTAACAAAGTTAGGTAAAGCAAGCAAAGGAGCATTAGTTAGTTTTTCCTTAAGCAAGCTAAATGCCTTTTCTTGTTCATTACCCCACTTAAAACCTACATGCTTTTTAATAACTTCAGTCAAAGGTGCGGCTAGGCTACTAAAATCTTTCACAAATCTCCTATAAAAGCTAGCCAAACCATGGAAACTTCTCACATTCCCCACACTTGTAGGTGTTGGCCAATCTTGGATTGACTTAACCTTTTCTTCATCTACCTCAATTCCTTTAGCACTAACAACAAAACCAAGGAATACAAGCCTATCTGTGCAAAAGGTGCACTTTTTGAGGTTAGCAAACAACTTTTCTTTCCTTAAAACATCTAAAACAAGTTTTAAATGTTCAACATGCTCATCTAAGGTTTTGCTATAAATCAGAATATCATCAAAGTAGACAACCACAAATTTGCCGATAAAAGCACGCAAAACATGGTTCATTAGCCTCATGAAAGTACTAGGTGCATTAGTTAATCCAAATGGCATAACTAACCACTCATATAATCCATATTTTGTTTTAAATGCAGTTTTCCATTCATCACCTTCTCTCATCCTAATCTGATGATATCCACTCTTAAGATCAATTTTGGTAAAGACACAAGAACCATGCAATTCATCAAGCATATCATCTAATCTAGGAATGGGATGTCGATACTTTACAGTGATATTGTTGATGGCACGACAATCAACACACATCCTCCATGAACCATCTTTCTTGGGCACAAGCAATACTGGAACTGCACAAGGACTCATGCTCTCACGCACATACCCTTTTTCCATGAGCTCACTAACCTGCCTTTGAAGTTCCTTGGTCTCCTCGGGATTGCTTCTATAGGCTGGTCTATTTGGAATTGATGCTCCGGGTATGAAATCAATGTGATGCTCGATTCCCCTTATTGGTGGTAAGCCAATAGGTAGCTCTTCAGGGAATACATCATTAAATTCCTGCAAAAGAGAAACAACAACACTAGGTAGAGGGAGGTTAAGTTCATTAGAACTAAAACAAGCCTCTTTGTACAAAAGTACAATCATAGGCTGATTTAGAAACAAAGCCTTTTTAATCTCACTTTCTCTTACATAAAAGTTCATTTGTTTTCTCTCTTTTCTTTCCTCACTACCCGAAACTCCTTTTCCTTTTTTGCTCTCCTTTTCTCTCTGTTTGATCTCAGTTTCTCTTACTTTTGAACTCTCACTCTCTTTTTTTATCATCTCAGTTTCTCTTACTTTTGAACTCTCACTCTCATTTTTCTTATCACTCTCTTTTTTTAACCTCACTTGATCTTCATACACTTGTCTTGGGGATAGGGGTACAAGAGTAATTGGCTTTTCATTAAGTACAAAGGAGAATCTATTGGTATAACCATCATGAATTGCACACCTATCAAACTGCCATGGTCGCCCCAAAAGGATATGGCCGGCATGCATTGGCACCACATCACACAAAACTTCATCTGTATACTTCCCAATTGAGAATGAAACAAACACTTGTTTGGTTACTTTAAATTCTCCACAATCATTCAACCATTGTAGCTTATACGGCCTAGGATGCTTCAAAGTCATCAAATTCAACTTTTCAACCAAGCTAGTGCTAGCCACATTAGTACAGCTGCCCCCATCAATAATCATGCTACATACCTTATCGTTGACATGGCATCTAGTATGAAAAATGTTCTCACGTTGCTCTTTCGCATCAGTTTTGACTTGCACACTAAGAGCTCTCCTTGCCACCAAGAGCTCCCCATCAACCGGGTACTCAATGCCACTTGCATCCTCTAAAGGTGGCATGGATTCATTATCAGACTTATTATCAAACTCATCTTCGGTCTCAATATCACCATCATCTTTCAGAATCATTACTCTCTTGTTTGGGCATTGAGATGCAATATGGCCTGTCCCCAAACACTTAAAGCATTTGATATCTCTAGTTCTAGGAGGTAGAGTATCAGATTTTACCTTATGTGGTACTCCTCCATCTTTGTTGGTGTTGGAGGTTTCGACTTTAGGCTTGAAATTAGGCTTTTCATCCTTTTTGCTCCAATTTGATTTCCATGTTGAAGAGCCTGAATTTTGCCCAATTCGTGTGGACCCCTTTCTCTTCAATTGTCTCTCCACTTTAATGGCCATGTGCACCATGTCATCTAATTCAATGTAATGTTGTAATTCTACCACATCTGCAATATCACGGTTCAATCCAACTAGGAACCTGGCCATGGTAGTTTCTCGATCCTCCTCCACATTGGCTCGAATCATGGCTATTTCCATCTCCTTGTGGTAGTCCTCAACACTTTTGGAACCTTGAGTAAGGCGTTGCAACTTCTGAAATAAGTCCCTATAGTAGTGACTTGGAATGAATCTCCTCCTCATAATAGCCTTCATTTCTTCCCATGTCTCAATGGGCCTTTCACTATTCCGTCTCCTGTTCAAAATAAGTTGATCCCACCAAATAATAGCATAATCAGTAAATTCTATGGTGGCCAATTTTACCTTTTTCAATTCAGAGTAGTTGTGACAAGCAAACACCATTTCAACCTTTGTCTCCCACTCCAAATAAACTTCTGGATCGTTTTTGCCTTGGAAAGATGGAATCTGCATCTTAATGTTGTCCAAGTTGTTATCAATCCTTTCTCCATGTCTAACTCCTCTATCTCTATTCCCACGCCTA
This sequence comes from Diospyros lotus, assembly GCF_014633365.1. Lineage (NCBI taxonomy): Eukaryota > Viridiplantae > Streptophyta > Magnoliopsida > Ericales > Ebenaceae > Diospyros > Diospyros lotus. Next base: position 20,411,294 of record NC_068350.1, read on the forward strand.
AATCGGCTTATACTGACATTAGAGGCACGATCATCATCATCTAGGTCATCCCCATAGTCATCTTCATAATCATACCTGGGTGGATGCCTCTCTCTTCGTTGCACGGTAGGAGCTCTAGGTGGTTGCCCCCTTTGTGAACTAGATTCAACTTTATCTATTCTCTCATTTATCTCATCAAACCTCATCTCCATTCGTTCAAATTTTTGCTCCAAGGACTGAAAGAAGAGTTTGAAATCTATCTTTTCCTGAGCTTCATTCTCTTGAGACATGTTTAATAGCCTGCAAAACAAAGTTACGAAACCTCACAAACACTCCCTCACGTGTTTCCTCTCAAGATTGATAGCACTCACACTCGTGTATTCTCAAACTTGGCTTTTACCCTCTTATGAGCTCACACTCTCTTGCCTTTTTCCACTCTTTAGCCTTCTCTTTTAGTTCTTTATTGAACTCAAATGAACTCAATCAAAATTTTCCTTGCAACAATCCAAACTCAACCAATCAAATCACTAATAATGAGAATGGGTTAATTCGCAAAGGACGAAAAAAATAGGCAGAATTTAAGAAGCCGAAAGAACAGAGTTATAATGGAACGATGAATAAGAAAGAGAGGGAAAGGAGATATGAATTTGATGCAACTAGGGTCGAACTGCTCTGAATAGACAAAAAAAACACACTTTATGCAATCAAAACTTGGATGACAAGTAACACTTCAACTAATTCAGATTCAATTGATTTCTGAATTTTCTGTATTTTTTTTTTTTTTTTGAATTTTCAATTTCGCACTTTCTTTTTCTTTGCGAACTTCCAACTTTCCACTTTTTTTTTTTTTTGAATTTCCAACTTTCCCTTTTTTTTTTTTGGAATTCCCAACTTCTCACTCTTTTTTTTTTTTTTATATATATAATGATAATTAACAAAACTTGAAAATATCAAGATGAAGAAATAGGCAAAGTTGTAGACTTGAAGAACAAACAATGGTGCTGGAATAAAGAGAGATATTAAACAATGAAAGCAAAAAAATAAGGATAGTTCAAACCTGATTTAGAGCCAAAGCTCTGATACCAAATGATGTGAACCCCACGAAGGAAGGTGAGACCCGACGATCAAAAATGGTTCCTTTGCCAAGGATCGTTCTAAAACAGATTCATAATAAAGAAAACAAAGGACCTTGACCCGTTATCTATAAAGAGATAAGAACCAAAGGTATAAGAAAGTAGGGTTGACGCCACACTCAAGATAGATGAGAAGATTTGTGAGTGATAAGTCAAGGATGAACGCCACAAGATAAAATCTTGATAAGTTCAAATAGTTCGTTGAAGAACCAAAGAGAAAACTCTCACAAAATAATATTGATCAAAAACTAAATTCCTCTCGGGTTACATTGGCTTATATAGCCAAACTCAAATTCTAAATTAGAAAGAAATAAATCAAATCCTAGGCATAGTAGGAATTGATTACAAGAAGGAAATAGCATAATCTGATAAAGAAACAAGAATTATCTAAAATAGAAAAGATTTAAAACAAAGGAGGAAATAAGGGAAGCTTGGATCAATCTTGTCAATCAATCAGCCAATCAATCAATCATCCCCAAATCTTGCAATCTTGTCAATCAATCAGCCAATCAATCAATTAATCCCAAATCTTGCAATTTTGTCAATCAATCAACCAATCAATCAATCAACCCCAAATCTTGCAATTTTGTCAATCAATCAACCAATCAATCAATCAACCCCAAATCTTCTCAATCAATCAATCATTCCCAAATCTTGCAATCTTGTCAATCAACCCCAAATCTTCTCAATCAATCAATCAACCCAGATTACCTTCAGAGACTTGGATAACATTGACAAAGCATTGACTATCTTGGATACTTATTTCGGGCATATTAGAATCTTGAACGATGCTTGAATTTGAGATGTGTTCAATTAGCCCATTTAATGCTCCCGTAATTTTCCTTGTTCGTGCCCTTGTCATTGGACCCCCATGGATGCTTAACGGGTCTTGTGGGGTTTTAGCTATGTGACTTGCATCAATGCGGCCATCGCGGCTCTCCTTCTCCAAATCCGGCTATCATGGCTCTCCTTCTCCAGATCCGGCCATCTTTTTCCCATCGCTCCCAGATCTCACCATCACTGCGCCTGCCAGATCCAGCCATCTTCTTCCAGCTGCGCCCAAATCTTGCCCTCACTATCGTCGCCTCTGCATGCCCAGATCCGGCCATCTCTCCGTTGTCACGCCTATCCAGATCCAGCCATCCTCAGGCGACTCCAACTCTTGTCGTTAGTCTTCTCCAGTGACTCAACTTCAGCTTTTGTGTGCCCAGATTTGTCCAAATTTGTCGTTGCTCCAGATCTGCAGTTCTTTCCGCATCATGGCTTCATCTCCAGCTCACTCTTCATCCACAAGCCGCTCCACCATATCCACACATGTGACCATTCCCTATTTTTCGAGCACACCAGTTATTACCACGGAGAAGTTGAGTGGACAGAATTATTCCACTTGGTCATCTGCAATTGAAATTTAGTTTCTTGGCCATGGCCTTGAGGATCATTTATCAAAGTCTATTTCAATTGTTCCTGAGGGCGATCAACCTCTTTGGCAAAAAGTGGATGCCTAGTTAATGAGTTTATTGTGGCAGACCATTGAGCCGACCTTGATGCCGATATTTCGACCTCTTCAAGAGTGCAATGCCCTATGGACTAGGGCTCGTGAGTTGTATACTAGTGACATCACTCGTATTTATGATGTGATTGGTGCTTTGTTCAATTTATGACAGACTGATTTGGATATGACCACATATTTGGGTAAGCTTCAAGCTTCTATTATCGACTTTAAAGAGTTAATGCCCTTTGATAATGATATCAAGAAACAACAGCAACAACGAGATCAAATGTTTACTATCCTTTGTTTTCATAGCATTCGACCAAAGCTTGACTCAGTTAAGACACAAATTCTCGGCAATGCTTCTCTTCCTCATCTGACAGAGGTATTTGCCAGGCTACTTAGAGCCTCTTCTATTACTGTTGATCGTGGCATGTCCGTACCTAGAGATCACTTCGCCTTTGTTACGACCCCAACTGATCGTGGTCGTCGTCGTGGTGGTCGTCCTCGGCCGCAATGTTCCTATTGTAATCATCTTGGTCACATTAGAGAGACTTGTTATCGCATACATGGTCGTCCACCTCACGCAGGCAATATTGCTAGCATGGTTGTGGGCACTTCAGATGGTCCGAGGGGGAGTATGCTCAGTTTCTTCAGTTCCAGGCAGCACAACAGGCTACTTCTTCACCTGTCACATCCTTTGCTAACACTAGTAACCTTACTACCTGCTTTACTAAGTCTTCATCTTCTCTTGGGCCATGAATCTTCGACTCCAGTGCCACCAATCACATATCTGGTAATCGTTCTCTCCTATCTCATGTTCAAACATCGCAGTCTCTACCTCTTGTTACATTGGTTGATAGCTCTCAAGCCTCAATCACGGGTATTGGTACTACATTACCTCTTCCTACTTTACCATTATCATCTGTTTTACATTTACCACAATGTACCTTTAATTTGCTCTCTGTCAGTCAACTCAATAACAGTCTTAATTGCTTCTATTAAATAAGATAAGTAAGAGGGTATTAATGTATTTATTTTTAAGTACATGTATGTATATATGCTTGTGCTGTACACTTGTGGTAGAATACATACAGTTTATTTTATACATATAACAAGAAAGATCTTACCTTTGAAGGCAGATGGCAAAGGCTGTGATGGTGGTGAATGGCAGATGCAATGGATGTGGCAGATGGTAGATGTGGCGATGGTAAAGGTTGCAATGGAAGATAGAGGATGTCGCAATGACAGCTGGTGCTAGAGACGACGATGGCAATGGATCGAGTGACGAAGGCTGAGAAGGATGACGGTCAAGAAGGACGGAAGTGGATGTGATGGTGATGAAGGTAGCCGGCGACGTCAACGATAATGAAGGCAAAGGAGGCAGATGGCGAGGCAAATTCAAGAAAATTAATGGAGTAAAAAGGAAGAGATTAGGGTTTAAAATTAAACACAAATCTCTTGTAAAGACGTAATCTCATGTAGTAACAGAATAATTTATGTCTCTATCTGTATCTCTATCTCAAAGATAGAACGTTGTTAGAGATGGAAGTTCCATCTGTTTTAGAGACAAAATTTCTATTAGAGACAAAAAAAAAAATCATCTCCAACTAAAAATTATGACATTTGACAAATAAAGGCGCTAACATCCTGCTATTTGATTAACAAATGCTCGTAGAGATGTATTTTATTGACAATTATGACAAATACCAGCAGATATCTATCATGTTAGTACCTTTAGCGGCAATGACACAATGCCGCTAAACAATTGTGAGCAAATGCCAATTTTGTTATAGTGTGCTTGCTAAGATATGAAAATTTCTGAAATTTTTAAAATTTTCTTTTACTAGTTTTCACGGTAAAAAAATTGATCGTCTATCTTCTATGTCTAATAATTATTTGCCTCACAAATCACAACGGCCAACAATTAACGACGTTCCCAAAGTCAACCTTCTAGAATTTGGAATAGTCCCAATAGTCTCAATGGTCCCAAGCCAAGCCGAGACAAGGCAAAAATACATCATTTAATTGCATATTTCCATTCCTATCTCTCTGCGTGGCTGAGCTTGTAGCTACCTCTATAGACCATTGACTGTCCACATTGTCTGTCTATGACCTGATTGTCTCCCAACTTTTAGTTCCATTTTATTTTTAACCCTGGAATCAATAACTAATTAGTTAATCTGGTCAACTCTCTCTCTCTCTCTCTCTCTCTCTCTATTTGTGTACAAGTTATACATGTTCTTGTGGGAGGTTAGAAGCTTCCAAATCTGAAAGATGAAGCCCATGGTAGAAACCATTTCTTTGATTTTCCTTCTCTGGTACTTTGCTGCTCTAACCCAATCCAACTCCAATGATTTCATCTTCAACGGATTCAATCAAACAGATCTTAGGCTAGAAGGAGCAACTGTGCTCAAGCCCAGTGGAGCTCTTCGGCTCACCAACAAATCAAACCATATCATAGGCCGTGCGTTCTACCCCAAAACTCTGCAGTTTCTCATCATCAACACATCTTCATCGACTCCAAACGTTTCTTCATTCAGCACTTCCTTTGTGTTTGCAATAGCCCCCTCCAGTGCTAACCGAGGTGGCCATGGCCTCGCCTTCCTTTTATCCCCATCAATGGAACTTTCTGGTCAGGCTGATCACTTCCTTGGCATTCTCAACAACTCCAATGAAGGCAACTCCACAAACCATATATTCGCAGTCGAATTTGACACCGTGAAGGGGCATAGACAGCCTTCGGATTCTGAAGGCAACCATGTTGGAATCAACATCAACAGCATGCTTTCTAATGTTTCTGAACCTGTTGCTTATTATGCCCCAGGAACAGATAGAAAGGAAGAGTTCTCCCTGGAAAGTGGCGATCCAGTTCAAGCCTGGATAGATTATGATGGTGGGAAAAGACTTCTAAATGTAACGGTATCTCCTCTCTCAGTACCGAAACCAAGCCAGCCCCTTATCTCTCTAGTCATTGAGTTATCATCCGTGCTTGAAGAGAACATGTACGTTGGCTTCTCTGCAGCCACTGGAAAAAAATCGAGTTCCCATTACATATTGGCATGGAGTTTTTGTCTGAACGGGACTGCAAGTCCTCTTGATCTGTCTAAACTTCCTGTACCTCCAAAAGAAAGAAAATCTTCCTCTTTTAAACTCCAAACTAAGGCTGTTATTGGCGTTTTATCCGTTTTGATCGTTCTCTTGCTGGTGGCTTTAGTGGTGGTTCTCATTTACAGGAGGAAGATCCAATTTGAGAGTCTTGAGGATTGGGAATTGGACTGCCCCCACAGATTCAAGTACAAGGATCTTTATGCAGCAACTAAGGGATTTAAGGAGAGCGAGCTGCTTGGGGTCGGCGGCTTTGGCGCAGTGTACAAGGGTGTGTTACCAGCTACCAGAACCGAGATTGCTGTTAAAAAGATCTTCAACAATTCTAGACAAGGACTGAGAGAATTTTCAGCAGAGATTGAGAGCTTGGGCCGCTTGAGGCACAAGAACCTAGTGAATCTTCAAGGATGGTGCAAGCGAAAAAACGATCTCCTCCTAGTCTATGATTATATCCCATATGGGAGCCTTCATTCTCTGCTCTTCGAACGCAAGAATGGCTTTGCTTTGAGCTGGGAACAAAGATTCAACATAATCAAAGGCGTTGCCGAGGGGCTGCTGTATCTGCATGAAGAGTGGGAAAAGGTGGTGATTCATCGCGACGTGAAGCCCAGCAATGTGCTGATTGATTCAGAAATGAAGGGCAGGCTAGGAGATTTCGGGCTGGCAAGGCTATATGACCACGGCATGGTTTCGCACACTACGCACGTTGTCGGTACCATAGGGTATATTGCACCTGAACTAGCTCAAACTGGGAAGGCCTCAACGAGATCGGATGTGTTTGCGTACGGTGTGCTTCTCCTAGAAGTGGCCTCCGGGAGAGGCCCTATTGTTAGTCACCCGCAGCGAGGCCAGATGATGCTGGTGGATTGGGTAATTGAGCTTCTTCAAACAGGACAAATTCTTGACGTAATTGATCCAAGTCTCGATTCATGCCATGTGTTTAAAGAGGTAGAAATGGTGCTGGTCCTAGGCCTTGTTTGCTCTCACCCTAACCCAGAAGCCAGGCCTACCACGAGGCAGTTAATGAGGTACCTCAATGGAGATGACTTGCTTCCAGGCATCCATACATTCTTCGACGCTCAACACCGGGGAGTGAACAGGTTCTGGGAAGCCATTTCAGGCGATACATCGACATCTTATCGTTCATCATCCATAGGGGAGATTTCTTCTAGTTCTTTTGAAGTTGGCAGATAGTCCCAATCCCAAATCGTTTCCAAACTGCATGCAACTAAACTTTAGGATATATATATATATATATATATGAACTAGTCTGTAGATGCATATATAGAGATACCATTTGCAAGTTAGATTTGATATATTGTTTGGATCCCTTATCATTCATCTTTAGGCTGTCTAAAATTAACTCCCCAATAACTTGATGATAAAAATCGAGACTTTTTAATGGATGTGGAGATGATTATGTATGTATGTATGTAACGTACATAGTCAATGCTACTCTACCAATTTGGTGGGATTTCTTTTCTTTCTTTGTTTTTCTGTTTTTTCTACATAAATGAAATGGTCTTTCAACTTAAAGACCCTGAAATTTCACATATCCATGGAAGTGGCCGCGCGAATACTACTAGCAAAATGACTTTTGACTTTCGAAAAGTCATTCAGAACATGAACCGTAAAACATAAGAGGACTATGGACGTCTAGTACTCCAGCAGCCTTATACATTTAAAACACCGGAGACTTGGAAAATTCTTCTAGCCAAAGACCAATCAATTAATTCACTCATTAACAGTCACTAAATGAGATTTAAGTCTTCCCCACAACGTTAAAATTACTCAGTATGACTGAAAAATTACGGGTTCAAATTACACAAAAAGAAAAATAAAACATTGTCGATTCTTATAATTAAAACAATGAATTACAAACATTAAAAGACGTTGATGCTAATATTTCCTCTTAAATGTCTCACCCAAATGAACGTTCAAATTGATAATATTAGTAATAATTGAAACTTGTTTGTTTCAAAAAAAATCAGTAAAAGGTCGACAGGGTCAAGTGGAAGAACTAGATTTGCTTAGAAAGGAGTCACTCGAAAGGGGGTCCTACAGAAAGGTGACTCCGAAATGAGAAAGGTCTTTGAGTGTGAGAAGCAATGAAAGGGCTTTCAAGAGAAATTGTGCAAAAGCGTCTTTCGAAAGGATCTTCGAGAAAGTTTAAATTGTGCAAAAGGGTCTTTTGAAAGGGTCTTCAAGAAAGTTTCGGATACTTTGACCTGCAAGACAGTGGATAATCAGAAGGCACGCAAGAATCTTTCCCACGCGGGCTCTCTAATGCCTAAGTTAAACATAAACATGTTGTAGAAGAATGCATGTGCAATACAGATGAGTGTCGGATGGTGTTACCTGTAACACCCCGCTCCCACTTACGGGTGTTACTCGTGAACAATTACCCGAATTGTCCACCTGCCCAGCCTTAGGTGAAGGGTGGACCATGTTTTCAAAGGAAACGCTCTAGGTGGGAACTAGACTCGTCCTTCTCTTCCCTTAACCCCAGGATTCACTAGCAGGATTGGTCTTCAACCACATCGCATTTGATTAGAAGAAAACTCATGAAAATGCCCGACCGCCATTTACTTATTTATTTTTGATTCTTTTCCATCCAAGAATTTTACTGGGCTCCATAAAAATCACCATTTAAATTAATCCATTGATTGATTACCAATTTAGAAGGAAAAACTCATAATTTTCAATTTTTCAAAATTTTTGCATTTTTTTCAAAAAGCCTAAAAAATCCCTTTATTTTGAAATTTCCTTCAGGGCCCAAAATCAATTAAGAAATGCCCCAATTTCTCCCAAAAATCCAAATTTTTAAAAACATTTCAGAGGCGGGGCCTGCTGGCGCACCTGGGGCCCGTGCGGGGCCCCGCTGGGCGTTGGCCGCGCATGCCGCGCGCCCGCCCACACGCGGCCCTGCCTGCACGCGCGGGGCTGCTGCTGCTGCTTCCCAACATTTTTTTTTTTTATTTGGGCTTCCTAACCCAATTTTTCCAGAATTCAAATTTAATAAATGAACTTCACTTTCCTTTAATTTGAGCCTCTTATTCTCCAAAATTAAGGCTTAAACCATATTCTTGATACTTCCATAACATTCCAAAAATAAGACTTCACCAACACTTAGGCTTCAACATGCCATAAGCCATAATATCATTTCAATTCAAATCAAACACTACAAAGGAAATACACCCATAGCCTTAGGCTTAAACAAGCCATTACCAACCAAATACATTACATTACATAAATCAAAAGCAACAAAATAGGCTACCCTAAGCCATCCAATACACTTGAATCTTCATTTTCATGCTTCCACAAGCCATTCCACCTTGTATTGATTTTTCCCATGCTTCCATAACCTATATGTGAGAGTAAAAACCTCATGAGTTATTAAGCTCAATAAGGGTGCAATGTCAAATAAATATGAACATAACAAGATTATATGATGCCAAATGCATGCAAGTGTGACTAGGTTTCTTTGCCCTCACACCCTCCAAGATTAAAGGCATCAACCCACCATTTCAACCATGTTCCAAACTAACCTATGGCCATAAGTCTCATGAACATAAAAGAACATGCCAAATGCAACATATACATTTATGAAACATACTTACAACCCATTGTAAGGCCACCCTCCCATGGGGCCATCCCTTACCTCTTCTTGAATCTTTAAATCTTTATTTCAAGAGAGCTTCCATCTTCATTTTCTCCTATCTGAGATGGCATTCAAACAAAAACTCACTTTCTTTGCATATAAGAACACCAAATAAAGAAAAGAACAATGCACTTACTTGATTTCTTTCTCTTCTTCTTCTTCCTTTCCTCTTATCTCTTTTTTCTTTCATTCTCTCTACAAATAGCCAAAGGGAGACAAGTCTTCCACACTTGCCATTTTATACTATTCTTTCCCATTTTCAAGAATGGATCTCCACCATTCATTAAAAGCACAATCAATGTGCTTAAGGAGAATTAAATCTCCACCATTCATTTTAAATAAACAAGCCTTCTTTCTTGAAGAAAACACAAGAAATCACAATCCATGTGCTCCTTTCTTGATTAATCTCATCCATTTGATTAATTTGCATTTTCAAGACTTAAGCACAACCATTGGATCACTTGAAAAAAAAAATTTATTTTCAATTAATTTAATGGGACTAATTTCCAACCATCACACTTGAGAGACATAATTAATTTTTTTCTCATTTAATTTAATGGGACTAATTTCCACCATCACATGAGAGACCACTTGAAAGACATAAATGCTTTCCTTCTCATTTAAATAAATCTCATAATTTTCAACCATTAATGGGTGACTAATTTCTCATTTCATTTGGATTTATTTAATTCTCCTTAATCATTCTCTTTATTAAATGCTTGAGAGACTAATTAGCATTTCTTTTTACATTTAATTAATTCTCTCATTTAACTTGGACCACAAAATGCCAAGTGTCACAACAAGACACTAATCTTGGCTTCTAAGTTCTCATCTCATCCATTCATGTGGCATTACCACATTTATTCACCAATTTAGGGAAAAATAATTATTTCCTCTAATAATTTCATATTCTTCATTTTCCCTATTTTTCATAATTAATTTTCTCTATGGAATCACTCCAAAATTCTCAAATACTCTTTATGAATTTATTAATCTCATATATCTCCACATAAATAGCAAATTGAAATTTTTATTCACCTACACACCTAATTCTATATAGGAATTATTTTTTAATTTATCAAAATACTCTTTTTATTGGACTTCACTTTTCAAATTACCAAAATGCCTCTCTCATAGGGCACCTATATTCTCAAGGATCTAACACCTCCTTAAGAGCATTTTTTGAAATTTTCTTACTCCCTTTCTCATACTCTTAACACCGGTTACACCGGGTGTTACATTACCCGAAAAGGGAAAGGTCTTCGAAAGAATATGTACTAAAGATTCAAGATAAGTATTTAGATCTAAAGGAAAGATTTGAAAGGTGAAGGGTCAAGAGGTATTTATACCTCTTGAATGATTAGGACACACGTGACACGTCAAGACATGTGGCACACATGTATGATGGCACGTGACACGACTTTTCGCATGAGGATGTCTAGTTATCCCTGGGTTAAACTTCAGGAGGACTTTGGTGGGCTAAGTTTTTCGAGAAGCTGGTCTTCGAAGAGTTTGTGAAAGATTTGCCTAAACCTCCGGGAAAGTTAATTTCGGAGGAGTCTTTGGAAGACTGTCTAGGCTTTTGGGAAACGAAAGGCCCAAAGACATTTCTAGGAGAAGGCATCGTGCCTAACCCAGGCTGACTTCTCCAAATTGATGAACTCCCCCACAGGCTCTTCAGAGAAAATCTCATGGCTTGTCGGAGGAAATCTCACGGAAGGTGTGTGTTACAATAAATAATAATAAGCACCTCAAGTTGAAGATTCAAAGTGAAAATAAATTCATTTCGGCCTAAACGGACAAAGTTTTGGGCGCACGCACCAATGGAAAGGTCCAACAAAATGGCAGCATTCAATACCACAAGTTTTTCAAAAATATTTGATTTGAGATGTGGGCACAATTCAGGAAAAGATAGAGAAATTATTGTACTATATATTTACGCCGATTCATCAATCTTCTTCATACATTATTATTATTATGTGTATTAAGAGAAATTAATCTTACATCCACACATGTTTTCATTCATTCAGATGCAGCACCTACGTGTTTTCAAAATTCATCCCCACCGTTGGATCCGACTCAACTTGAATCGAAATTAATTGTTTCTGTTGGCATAAAGTATTCAGGCGGACTCAAGTCTACTTCTTTGAATTCAATCAACCTAGCTAGCTAGCTAGAATCTCCTTTAATTCTGAAAAATCTTTGCAGCTACTTTTGGAGAAACTTGACCCAACAACCAAACTATATATATTTTGAATGTCACTCTATATTATGAGTTAGCGTATATTAAAATGAGTAAGATAAAAAAGTATAAAGATAAGTTCGGAATGGTTTTCGAACCAAAATATAGAATGATCAAGATAAAGTTGAAAAATATTTCAAAATTTTTATCAAACTATTTGTCAATTTTTTTAAAATACATTAGAGGACACAAATGTCATTTTTTTCTAATCTATAAAGATCAAAATATGCTTATCTGAGGAGAGAAAGAGATAAACATATATTAAAAGATCAAAATAAGAAGTTATTAATAATTTTTTCAAGAATGGTCAGATAAGCTTAACAAATATGTTGAAAATAATAGAAGTTCAAGATGCATTCAATATATATTTTTTATATATAAGTATAGATGTATAGATGAGTTTTTATTAAAATATATGAGGAATTATAATTTATTCAGTATTAATTATAAAATAACAAAATTGAGATAGCGGATCCAGCCCATGGACAGTTTTAAAAAAAATAGACTTTTAGGCCTCCAAAGACCCCCCCCCCCCCCCAGCAGCCCAAGCCCAAGCCCAGCTCCCTTCCTTCCTCTCCCCCCGGCGCCCCACGCCCCACGCCCCCTTCTTGTCCTTCCCGTTAGAATCTGTCTGTCTCTGTGTGTCTCGTTCATTATCTTCCGATAACACTTCTACAAGTCACGGATGTTGTGAAATCCAGCGGTTTGATCTTGAATCAGGTCGTATTCTTACCGTGAAAGTAGCCCCGATCTACAAGAAGATAAAGTTGCGTTTTCTTTATTGTTTTCAAGTCATTTTTAGTTTTCAATTTTCTAAAATAATGAAAACTCGTTTTTTTTATTGTTTTTAAAAATATATTTTTAAAAACAAAAAAAATAATTATAAAGAAAACTTAAAACAATAAAAAGTTATTTTGAGTGTTTTCATTCAAAACAAATTCTAAACTCAAAATACATTTATTTATTCATATTTTATTATTATAAACAGAAAAAATATTACAAAATTCATTAATTTGAAAATGCATATATATTTTTAATAATATATTAACATTAAATATTTCTAATTTACTGAATACTCAAATTTATTGAATAAAATATCATTAAAAATTTATTTTCAAATTTTCAAAGAGAACGCGTTTTCTAATTTTCTATTTTGAAAAATAGTTTTTCAAAATGACAAAGAGAACACGTTCTCAATTTTCTAAAAACACACTATCAAAACAGAAAACTAAAAATGAATTCAAAACTCAAAATTAAAAATTAAAAAGTAAAGAGAACGCAACCTAAATCTTTTAATTTTATCAGCCTTATTTTCAGCATAGATCCATTATATATGTACGTATATACGCGCGGGTTGGGTTTAGCCGAAAGTTTAAGCTTAGATCTATAAGGATTCGGCCGTTGGATCTTACTGATTTTTAGGTATATTGGTCAACGGGGATAAGGGTGTCAAGTGGTTACCTCTGATCGTCGGAAACCACTGGCCATGGTGGCCGGTGGCGACTGCTAGTGTATTTTTCAGTTTTGGCCGAAAATTAAAAATCATGTCTATGGAAATCCAGCCGTTAAATCTGTCATATTTTTGTATATGTTAACCCCATTGGCTTGGCGTTTAATGATAGGTTCTGATCGTGGAAATCTCCAGCCAGCGATGGTCGCCGATGGCCATTAGCGGCGGCGATTGAAGCTCACGGTTGGAAAAAAAGATTGAAGCCTCCCCAGATAAAAAATCCTATCTCCGCCACTGGATATACAGCAAAAATGTTCTCTAAAAAACCTAAAATTGAGTTTTGGCCTTTACCACATTTTGGGTTTCATTAGAACGAGTTTGACTTAGCAAACACACAAATTTGATGTTTGGAAACAATCTCTCCTGACCTTACTTTCAAACATAATGTCAAATACACTCGAAATATACTAATAATATCTCTCACTTCACCACATTTTTAATAAAATGAGTTTGAGTTCAGCCAACACACAATTTTGATGTTTGGAAACAATCTCACCCCATGGCCCCACCGTACTTCCAAACTTAATGTCAAGCACACTAGAAATACACTATTAATATCGACTTGAAAAGTTTGGTAGGGACTCACAAGTTGAATACGAATTATATATATTTTTTTCATCAAATGGTAAATATGTATAAATAATCAAAGAATTATACAAATACACTCGGCATAACAAACAAAAGGCTCAAACTAATGGCTCACAAAAAAATGCCTCATAATGGGCTAAAACATGAGGATACAAAAAGAAAATTACTCTGTATACTCATGTTTTAACCCTATGAACAATGAAACCCACCGAGGGGGATTGGCCTTAAAAAGTATACCAATTTCTTGCTGTCCAAATGTGGTAAATAGCACTGGAAAATGCAATAATCTTGAATTTATTAATCCAAGACGACCCTCGCGCTTCTTTCTTAAGCCATTTGACACTGTTGACAAAAGTCGACATTGATCTTCTGATGCTAATCCAAGATTTAATAGACCCCCAAATCTCAGAACTGACCGGACAAGCAAAGAAAATATGATGAATCGATTCCTCAAATGCCCCCAGAGACTGCAATTTCTATTGAGAACCATGAATTGTAATTTATCCCTAGTGAGGAGCTTACCTTTTACAGCGAGCCATAGAACAAACGCATGCTTAGGGATGATGGCAGAATTCCATACAACAGATGCCCACATTCTATTAACACCTTTCGTCCAGAAGAAATCGTATGCTTTAATGATGCTAATCGAACCCCCTTGCTCCCAAGAAGAAAGCAGATTAATAGCAGCATCTACTGACCCTTCTGATTGATAAATATGGTCTCTTAAGAGCCATAATCCTTTCCAGTAATGGAGAGTCTCCTTTCCTTGGAGACCATTCCCAGATGGATCGGTCATTAAGGTACACGTTGTTGACCCACTTAGCCCAAAGAGAATCCTTCTTTTTGTGGAAGTTCCAAATATCCTTAATCAGGAGGGCCGAATTCCAGCTGGATAGATCCTTCTGCCCAAGACCCCCTTCCGCTTTAATCAAGCAAATATCCTTCCAAGACACATGAGGATGATTAGAATTCCATAAGAAAATCCTGCAGATCCTAATAATCTTATCAATAACTGCCGCAGGGATAGGAAACACCACCAGCCAGAAGCATTCCACCCCTTGAAGGATAGATCTGATTAACTCTGTTCTTCCTGCATAGGATAGAGAGGCAGACTTCCACACTTTAATGCATTACTTTTAATCTCTGGGCAGCCAAAGGAACTCCGAAAATAACGAAATGGCATATGACCTTTAGGGAAATTCGTCACTGCTTCAATCTCCTCCAGATCACGGCCTTCTAATCCAGCTGCTAGATTTGAGCTCATTCACGCACAAGCCTGACTTAGCCCCAAAATTCAGCAAACAGTCCCAACACTATTTTAGCAGAAATATTGTCTCCCCTTGACATCAACATTAGATCATCAGCAAAAGCCAAACACATTGAGTACACCCTATCCTAAACATGTATTATAATCTTTTATTGACATTCAAATCTAAGTATTTTTAAATAGTATAAAAAAATTTATACCAAGTGTTATGTAATGTATGTTGTTTTTAGATAAGTCGCATGTACTCTTAACTCATTTTTAGCCTTTAAATGGTCAAATTGGTTGCAACAGAATTTCAAAATACGATATAATTATTATTATTATCAATCAATAAAATTATTCTAACCCTAAAAATAAGGTAATAAATGTTTTTTGTCTGAAAATGAAATAGATTTATCACACCTTTAACATTATTCAAAAATAAAATACAAAGTTACAAACTGAGACGTCTCTAAACTTTTAAGACAAAATTTTACAAGTATCTCAATATTTCTGTCAACTGAGTCAGTCACATTAAAAAATAAAAATTTAAAATAAATATTCTTAAATTTTTTAAAATAAAATTTTAGAAGAATCCCGATCTTTCTGTCAACTCATCACATTTACTGAGTCGGTTGCATTGGAAAACTAAAAAAAATTAAAATAAAATATCTTTAAGCTTTTAAAAGATAAAAATCCTAATATTTCAAGAGAAATAATTTTATTTAAGAAATCCTAATGTCATTTAAGAAATAATTTCTGTTTATAAAATGAAAAATACTATTGGTATACCCATTTTATACATCTTGAGCTATATAAGGGGATATTATGACAAAAAAAATTTCTCATGAGGTGTATAAAGGCACGTGAGGCATGTGAGGCGCATGATGTTTTGGTTATAATCCCTTCTTATGTAGCTCAAGATGTACAAAATGAGTGTTTCCTGACGAATTTCGTCGGAATGTCAAAGACACAACTCTACGAGATTATGTCTCAGATGAAGGTAAGTATCCGTTCATCTTTCTGTTGGATTTCCTTGTCATTTCTTGTTCTCGCTATGTTTCTTGAAAATCGTCTCGCCTGTCAAATTTGTGATCCATTTTTTGGTTATTGGATTCTATGTGGCAGATTCTGATTGACCAGAACCCGGACCAAGCGAGACAAATTCTCGTCCAGAATCCTGCCCTTACCAAAGCTCTCTTCCAGGTCTCTTATCTAGGGTTCATTTTTTTTCTTTATGGTACTATCTTTTTAAATTCCGTGCATAATTTTAAATCATTTTCAATTGAATGTTCCGTGAGGAGTCGTGTGGATTTAGGATTTGATGATGAAAGGCAGCGATAGCTGCATACTGGTTCTTAATTCACAAAACATCAAGAACTTATGTTTTACATCGGAGACCTAGGCCTTTATTCAATAGAAATAGTCTGGCATGTTTAGTGGAAATTACTGCACCGCAACAAATTGTTTAGATTAATTTCTAGATCCCTGTCATCAATTTTAAGATTTTTGTTCCCAGTATACCTTATACCAGTTTGACTGTTGAAAATTTCTTGTCATGCCACATGGTGACCCTCTTAACAATGACACTTCAGTCTATAGAATTGGTTATTCTCCTCTGATGTTGTCTAGAGCTGTTAATTGCAACTTTTCTTCTCACTAATTTTCCTTTATTAATGCATCCACTAGGCGCAAATTATGCTTGGAATGGTGAAGCCTCCTCAAGCGGTGTGTCCATCATTCCTTCTGTGGGCCCTACTTCACATGGTTTAAATTTGTATAGGAGCACCTGTTTAATTAATCCTTCAATTTCTTTAGGTTCCAAACATCCAGCCAACAGCATCACAGTTGCAGCCTCCTACAGAATTATTGCAGCCAGTTCAGCAGGCACATATTCAGGCTAGTCCTGCTTTGCCCGGACAAAATGGTTTGCAAGACCAAACTAGTGCATCTCAGACCCCAGTTCCCATAAGAAAGCAAACACAAAACTCCACTTATGCCAATTTCATCTACTTCGCCTCCTTTAAACCTCCCATCACAGTCCTTGTCATCACATGGCTTACAGTCAGCACAGCAGCCCAAGGGACATGTTAATTCCCAAGCATTACCTGTGTCACTTTCACAATCCTCTCAAGTCCTGAACATTCCTCCACCTCCACTTCATTCTGTTTCACAGCCACCTCCACTTCAAACCCCAATGCCTGTTGGCTCCACCCAGTTGCAGCAACCATCACAGATAAGTGGCATGCAGCATCTGACACTACAGCCCCCACTGGCACCACAACCCAGACCACCTTTCTCCCATCAACTTCACTCTCAGATGGGACCAAACATGGGTTTCCAGCAGTCGGGTGCCCCTCAGCTGCATCATTCACAACCCATGTTTCATGTAAGTTGCTTGCAGTTCGTTGGATAAGCAACTAATTAAGTTTTCTTTGTACGACATTTTTTAAAATATAATTTTTTTGTTCCTTTATTCAGGCAGGTATGAAACCTCCTCTGGGCATGGGGCCTTCATTTCCCCAAGGACAGCAACCACTTCCTAGTCAGCCTCCAATTCGGTCACTTTATCAGGTGTGACATTAACTATTCACTTACTAAGTTGTGATTGAGATGAATTGGATCTTTAAGGAATGTAAACTTGTGAATGCCTAAGTTTGTTCTCATGACAAAACTTGGGTTGATTGATCCTTGTGCCTTACCCTCATTGTGGCAACGGGTTGCTGGAGCTACAAATTGTATGCTTTCCTTTTTATGTATATGATATCTATCAGAAAGCATGTTTTCAGCCATACGGTTACCATGCACTCTATGGAATTTCACCGTAATAATAGTTGTTATCATGTGAATAATACTCTCTACTAGTGAATTTTCTGTTGGAACATGATTGTTAATGATGATTGGTCAAACGCCATTCTTCCCCCCACCCCACCACACACACACACAACTGAGAAGATGAATGGCCTAGTAAACGAGAGTGAGAGAAAGCCTATGGCCTTGAACATGTGTATATATATTGAGTTTGTTTACATTTGGCAAGTATACCACCTAGACTTCTTTTTGCTAATCCAACAAGGTTTGTGATCAGAAATTATTATATAGCGATCTATACAGAAATTATATTCAATGATGCAATTAAAATTAACATGAAGCCCTGCGGGAATGAATTTGCCACTTAAATTTCTTGTTTAATTTTTATGATGCTCGTGGGTAAGTATGATGGATGGTCAATGTAGGATTGTTCGTGTTGAATTGAATTCAGCCCTGAGAGGTCTTGCTATGGGCACGTACTCATGTTGCAAGTGCCTCATGTTCCTTGAGCCTCACCTTAAAGACTTTTTAGTTATTGTTCCTCGTTTTGTCTACCATAAACCTGTTGTATATTTTTGTTCCATGTGCCAGCAATTTGTTGGGCTTCATATGTTAAAACCCCCATTGTGAAAATCACTTTGTTCATCCTTCAAAGGCTGGAAAATAGTTCTATAGTTACAAACTAAAACTTATTCTTGACTATGTTTTATTGGCCTCTTCATCAGCAACTGTGATATCAAGATTCCCAGGTGAAACTTGAGTTCTACTATCAGCCTAACACATTTTAATATGCATTTTACACATCATTGTTAATTTCTCACATGTCTTCACAAATCTGTAACACACACCATTTGTTTTCAAATCTGGGCCTAGCATAAGGCTATTTTCTCTCTAATATATTTGTTTGTTTTGAACTTCACATGTAACCATAATGCGATTGGAGAAAATCATTATTTTGAACTTTGTGTGTAGTCATAATGGATAAGCTTACAAAATTAACTTAATGTGAAGGGCTGGGGCCAGCATAAGGCTATTTTCTCTCTAATATATTTGTTTGTTTTGAACTTCATGTATAATCATAATGCGATTGGAGAAAATCATTATTTTGAACTTTGTGTGTAGTCATAATTGATAAGCTTACGAAATTAACTTAATGTGAAGGGCTGGGGCCTGTATTTAAAGCTTCATAGCCATTTTCAACCAAGTGATATCATGAGCCAAAGGTGCTTGGTTGGATATTTGATTGTCTTATATTTTTCTTTGTACTCCTAACTGCTTGATGCATGCTCATAGACGTTTAAGCAAGAGTAACCAGTTGAATTGTATTGCCAGTAAAGCTAACCTGTCCATTTAACTCCAGCTGCTCAGTTGACATTTTTACAAGATAAACACAGGCATCTAGTAAAACCATTGAAGTATGATTTAGAAGTAGCTGATTAGTGCTTTTGTCTATGGGATGATTATGGTATTCATTTGCTGAAAACATTAAAATTGCCATGCTCTCCTACTGATGTACACAAATGTTGCAATTTGTTTGATACTTGACTGGCAGTTCACCATGGTTCAACAGTTAATCGCTCTTTTGCTTGATTTTATTTTATTTTTCCAATTTTGGTTGGATTGATTATAGATCTCTGCTGTACTCGTAGTTATAGAACTAATAGTTAGGATCTATGGTGAATGCCTTTATGCTGCAGGTGGGAGGTTCACATTTAGGGTCGGAGTTCAGTCATGCAGAAAGCTCCATGCCACCCGACAGAGGGGGTCAGCATGGATGCCTGGTTTACAAGATAATGCAATGGGAACACATATGCCAGGGCCACCGCCATTAGCTCCCACTCCGATGGGCCCGGGCAGTCAGCCTGCTCATACCGCATCAGTAATTTATCCACTTTTTTTTTTTTCTTTGCCTTCTTAAATATCATGATCATTTCAAGTTTTGTAAATGAGATCGTTGATGTTTCAGTTGACCCCTGAGATGGAGAAGGCACTCCTTCAGCAGGTCATGAGCCTTACCCCCGAACAAATCAACCTGCTCCCACCAGAACAAAGGCATCAAGTGCTACAGCTGCAGCAGATGCTGCGCCGTTGAGGGGTAGGCAAAGTACCCTTTCTCACCCAAAAGCATTGCTCCCTTTGTGAGGGCTTCATCTCTGGCCCATCATCCTTGTAGGCTCTTGGCAGTTTTGGTTGTCAAGTATGAGACATCAGAAGTTGTTCAATTTCTTTTGTAACTTAATGTGAAGGGCCAAAATCTTGGGGCCCCGTCTTGGAATTTTCATGGCCATTTTCAATGAAGTGACACCATGACACAAAGGAGCTTGGTTGGGGGTTCGGCTGTCTCACACTCCTCTTTGTATTCGTAACTCACTTTGATGCATGCTCATAAAAAAGCTTATGCAACAGTAGCCAATAGATTTATATTGCCATGTAGACACTAACCACTGGTCCATTTGACTCTTAGCTTCTCAGCTGAGGAATTTAGAAGATAGAGGAAGCATATAGTAAAACGATTGAAGAAGTGGCTGATTAATTTGTTTTGAGTGATTTTGCCTACAGGATGATTGATTATGGTGTATTATTCATTTACTCAAAACATAAATTTGCTATGCTGTCCTGGTAAGGTACAATAATGTTGCAATTTGTTTGATGCAGTTCACCATGGGCGCAACAGTTGATCCAACAATTTTTTTTAGATTAAATTTTGGTTGGAATGGTGATAGATCTGTACTAAACTGTAGTTATAGAACTAGTGGTTAACTAACGGTTAGCATTTATGGTGAATGCTTGTATTGGGCAGGTGGGCAGTTCATATTTAGGTCGGAAGGAAGATGGCAGGCAGCCATGCAGAAAGCTCCAGGGCACCCAACAGAGAGGCCAGCATGGATGCCTGGTTGTGGGACCTCTCAACTGCTCAGATGGGCCGCGCATCAGTAATCTCACAATTTATTTTTTGTTTTTAATTATTTGTTTGTTCTCTTCCTTACATTTGACAGCGTACCTATACTTATCCCAAAGCATTAGCATTAGTCCCCCTGCAGCACGTGAGCTGCTGTTGCCAACTTATTAGTATTTATTATTGGTCTTTGTTGTGGGGCACGAGGAATGTCTTTAACTTAAAATTATACATAATTTTTTTTATTATTTTAATAAAAAATATTAAAAAAAAGAAAAAGAAAGAACGAACTTAAATTGAGTTCTTGTAATTATGGAATAAATATCATCACCTTGTTGTTAGGTAATAACAGGTTCAAGTACATTTATGCAGAACCAAGTAAGTAACAATGAACAACCAAAAATTTGCCTCAATCTTGAATTCAATGTAAGGCTGCCTCACTACACATCTCAAAAGGATCGATTTATATAGACAATGAATCCTACCTAATTTTAAAATCCAATCCTAAACAGATAATGAAGGCTCCAATGGGGAGATAAGAGAAGAGATAATGTGAGTTTGTTGGTAGAGCTAATTTTATTTATTTTTTAAATTTTAAAAGTGAGTTGAGTTAGAATAAAATAATTAAAAAAGATTAAAAAAAGACCTATTTAAGTAATTATAAATATGTATGAACTAAATTATATTTACAAATTAATTATGCATAAATATATTTATAAATTTTGTAGTTTGGGTTATTTGCATAAATTATAATTTTTAATTAAATAAAATATCTTGAAGAGTGTTTGTGGTTTGAATTTTAAAAATACTACAACCCATAAGACCCTAGTGGGTGGGTCGGATCTGGATCTAAATGTATGACTCGGATCCAAGTCCAAATTTCTTACAACACATAACTCCTCTGCAAGCAACACAGAGATTAAAAAAGAAAAATGACTTTCTGCCCAAGACGTAAATTAACTGGTAAAGGAAGAATGTGTTGGGGTGTTGTTCTTTAGATTTTTAGATTTTGTATTTGAATCCTGATCAGAAAATAGTTCAGCAGGTAAAGAGTAATTTTAAAAAATGAAAAATACTTATCGCCCTCATGTTTGTGATTATGCTAGAGGTTGAAATCTTCCTATTGGATTTCTTGATTTATCTCTTTTGCTGAAATTATGAGACCGAACAAGGGGACGCTCGTGATAGTGTGTTAATAATAATAATAATAAAAAAAAAAGACTTTCCTAGTATAGTTTCTTCTTACATGCAAACGCACATATAGTTTCTGCTACTACTAGTAGTATATATATATATCCTAACCCACAGTCACAGACGACATGACATGATGAGAATGGATGAAGTGGCAAGATCATTCATTCATTCATTCATTCTACTAAATGGATAATGATTTTTAATTCCATCAAACAAGTGGGTGGGTAAAATGCATTTACCCTGCTGCCCTGCCCCTACCAAAAAGTGAATTCGCATTTGACTGACGTCATAAAACGATTATTTCATTTCATATCACGGTCCTATCCTATGCAGATATAGCCGCCAATTTATGGCTCAATTCACCTGTGGCCAATTAACCCTTCTTCTTCCTTGTTGCATCCCATTGAGGCTTCACGCTCAGAGACGCTTGCCGGACTGGCCTTTTCAGGCCGCACGGTTTGAGCTTCAGCCACCATGGCAAGAAGATGTCCACTCCACAGCCTTGTGGTGAAGTGTAAGATTGGTCCACTGCCTTTGGAACAGATCCACGCCTATAACTATTATTCCTTTCCCGAGTAGGGTTCTTATTCAACTTCTTTGAAATAGCTAAAGCAGCCGATGAAGCAGCCGCCAATTCATTTGCATCTGTAAGAAACCGCTGGATCATGAAACTTGACTGATGGCCGCCGCCACTGCACGCCTCTACCTCTGGCACGTCAACGGATTCCGATAGCGAGAACACGTCAATGGCATCTGAGAAAACGTCATCGTCGCCATTATCATCATCATCACCATTGCAACCATCCTCATCGACGTGGCATGGTTCCAGGGTCTGTTTCATGGGCTGCTGCCTCCCAGGTGGGAGTTTCGGGGGCGGCACATCCATGGCACGGCTGTCATTTGCTTCCAAGTCCTTGGGCTTCCCGGGCGTTTGCTCCCAAGAGAACGGCACCCTGTCTTTCGTATCCCGGGCCAAGCATTGCCGGCTCCACGACAACCGTAAACAGCTGGGACGCCGGGTCGACAGAAGTGGAGCATTATAGTCCAGCTTCTGGACACAAGCTTTCTTTTCCTTTTCTTGGTCCTCCATGTTTACAACATTTGAATCTGGAATGCTCAAGCTTAAACAGCTATTCAAGGTAGTTGAGGCAGAAACAGTTGGAGCTGTGGATATCTCGTGCAACCCATTAAAGGTTCGCCCCAACAGTTGACAAAAGCTTCTTTTTTCCTTAACTCTGTGTGGTGAAATGTAAGCCTCCTTGCCAGTTCATTTATAGCGTAGGTATCAAAGAAAACAAGCAAATAAAGGCAAACAAGAAGTAAAAATTCAATCATGGAGCCGACGATTGGAACATATAAATGACCTGATTTTATAAGGGAAAATTGTACGTCTTAGCCACACATGAAAGGAGTTGCAGCAAAATGTAAACCTCTCATGATATAGACCTTTCATCATAAGTCGCAAATTTCATTTACAGTTTTCATGACTTGCCTGGCAGTGGCAGTCTGCAGCAGCATTTCCATCTATGCGAGACTGATCCAATACATAGGCGCTCCCGGGGTACTTGGCCTTATAAATTCCATAGAATGATTAAATTCAGCAACCTTATATAAATGTGTGCGTGTATATATATATATATGTATATGTATATGTACAACCATCTTGCTCTGCCCGTTTTCGTTTTTCTTTGGCTTTGGCATGGCTAATCCACTCTTCCCTACCATCTTCTTCCTTCTGAGGTCTGAGGCCATCAGCATGGCTAATCTCGACTACCGCTTCACCGGAACAAGATCCAGAAAGTAATTAATGCTGACTAGTGATTGGTGTAGTTGAACTAAAAACAACTGGGAATTAGCTGTTGAGTTTGCGCAGATGAAAGAACCATACAGGATGCACTCTGGCTCCCTACTACTGCTGGTCTTCATCAGCTCGCTCTCGGGCTCTATTATAAAGCTCGAGTGTCTCGGTATGGTTTGGGTCGAAACACAGGGCTGCCTCACAATCTTGGATTGTCAAAGTGCGGTCACCCATTGAGTCACGGAAAGCTGCTCGAAGATGGAGCAGTTGTAGATCTGGCTTGAAAGTTATGGCCTTTGTCAGCTCTGCAATTGCTTCAGCTTCTTTGTGATCATCCATTAGAACTGAAAGAAATAATTCGAATATTACTATGCAGATGACACAAAAGTTGGCGCTGCACACACACGATGGACCAAAAAAGAAAGTTCCACAAATGAAAAAGGCTGTGCCTTAACTCTTCTCAATGACAGTTATTTATTTGAATTAACTGCAAAAATAAGAGGCTAAAAGTACAATCTCAATTAAGATGTTCTGCTAAGTTTCGAATATAGTCACTTTGTGGCAAAGCAAAAGAAAAGCCTCAAACTTGAAAAAACATTGTAGCTTGGTGAGCCATACAGCTCAAGATTATTAGTGTGCTATATCTGAACAATAAACTAAGGAGATTAATAGACAAGAGCACCTCCTACCAAACTTGTTCATCTCAATCAGCATCCTTCCAAATTTAAACTTCGGCCCCAACCACATCAAGCAAAAAACCTGAATCAGCCAACTTGCAATAGGTTCATCCTAGGATTGTTTCTGTCTTCCCCTCTCTTTATCCTTCTGGGCAAAGTTTAAATGGGTTATTCCCCTATACACTTTAATCTCTCTAAGGAGCATCATCTTATATCACTATCAATTCAAGACTATGTATTCATTGAATGCAAGACCTATCAATAACATCAATGAATCTCATGGAGGGCGAAACCAGAAAAAACTAATGGGAGAGGGGGAGGAGGAGGGGGAGGGGCAAGGGTGCAAATTTACATCAACAAATTATGGAAAACTAAAATAATACTCTGCAGCTCAATTTCATTAATGGCATCACAACCCAATTATATACTGTCAAGTATTAAGATCATGAATCCACGGCATTTGTGAAGTTAAAACTCTATTTCAGCTTAGTCTTTATTTTTTCAAAAAAAATTAAGATGTTTCTTCAGAACTAAAGTAAATAATACAGGAATATGTGATTGCAGGCATATTATACATAGTTTGTTTATTAATTATGGAATATTACCAAAAAAAAACTGGTATTTTAGTGTATTGTAATACTAGTTCTTGAATGATAACATTGTTCAAACTATTATCGAATTATGTAATTTATCAACCCTGCAAATGTAGGTGTGACACTGTGCTGGGTTTGGATAAGAGTGTTGGCTTTTCTCTTTACAACTGTATTCTTTAAGCCTATTTCCATCAATTGGAAAATGTAGAAATATAGAGATGTGTTTGTGTTCCAGTTAGGAAATGTTTAAATTGGAAATTATCATAGATTAAGCTTTATATATACATTAATCCTTGTGGTTCCTCCCTTTCCTACTATAAATAATTAAAATTTGAGCAATTGCGGGGGAAGAGAGGCAGGGTGGGGGTGGGCATAATGATCCGGACACAGGCAGGGCTGGAGGGTTGAAGTCCAACTTGAAGGGTAAGCTGTTGGTTTAAAGCTTCTAGAATTTTGAACAAGCATGTGAAAAATTGTAGAATTCTCATTTTTTACGCTTTTTTCATTTATTATTATTATTTTTTATGGTGTTGGCATGTGAGTTTCTCCAAAAAAGAAAAATTTTAATAACTCTAAGTCTTGAAGAAACTAAGAATCAAAAGAGCAAAAAACTAACAAAAACTTCAAAAGATTATTCTTAATTCACTGAAGAGTGAAGCTTGAAACTAGATTAAGAACAAGAGAAAATAAGATTCTAGTAGAAAGCAACCTTTCCAACAAAGAAGGAAAATGTGGCAATGACATATTTGAAGAGATTGAAGGATTTCATTCCAGGTGTACTGCAGTGGCGTTTTGTAGAAGAGATTGAAGGCTTTAAACTTTGGAGGCTTGAAGCTATGACAATGGCAGCTTTTGCCCTTTTGGAGAATAAGAAATTAAAAAGCTGGCGCCAGGCAGCAATGGCCACTTTTGCTTATGAAAGATAATTTGAGAAATTCTCAAAATTTGTGAATCCAAAAGTCTTAGAGATCAGTGGTTAGAGGGGAGAGAGAGTCACTAATTTTTTTTAAATGTTAGAATTTATTAGAATAACGATAAACTAACAACCCCAAGAGAACAGCTCAGTCCTGGGGCAATACATCAGCATGCTCTAAACAGGACAACTCCAAACCAATAGACAGAATACAAACTTATGTAGCAGCAGCTATAAGAAAATGAAACTCTGACAATACCAGGAACCTCCAGGCACAGTTACAAAGCTTAAAGATCAGAGAAAATACCACAGCAATCAAAAACAACTCATCACCAATAGCTTAGTCCGCTCACTGTCTAATATCAATTGCTCTACAACATCACAGATATTACTCATAGCAACAACAAAAGAACTCTCAAGATATTCATTTGAACAGAATGACATCCCTTCCACTCCCAATCACTAGTCCGCTGGATCCAACCATTTTAACATCCATCACTCCCGCCAAACGACGCAAACCAGAGTCAAGATGTAAGGATAGAAATCCTAGAATCAGAAGCTGCTTTCATATTAGATGAAGTAGGGGACTAATAAGCCCCACAGTCCTGAAACCCCCTGCTAAACTGAATCCAAATAGCAAGAAAAAAACTCTGGCCAGAGACTTACAACTGTGCTGCATTCGCTTGACTTGGAACAAATAACCCAAATTCCCATCTTAGCCAGACTCTAAAACAATTAGACAACCAGAAGCTCACATAGGAAAAATTAACTTCACCTCATGGTGATGCAAAAGTTATATCAATGGCCCAATTAGTTTTACTTTAGTAATACAATGGTGTTGGGCTGTGATGCTTTTTTAGTGAAATTTTTGTTATTATAATATTTTTCTTAATATACATTAAAAAAATTTAAAAGATGGTCCTCCCTGCCCCTACAACCATCCTCCTCAGGACACAGGCCATGACAACCAAATAATCCTTGGAGGTGAGTGCACAGGTACGTTAGCAGACACTACACATGTTGCAAAACTTCTTATGCAGAGTATAGATGCAATCAGCAATTGTAAGCAATCTATGGCTAAGGAGACACAGAATAAGATTCAAGGAGTTTTCTCACCCGAGACACAGAATAAGATTCCAGGAGTTTTCTCACCAAAAATGACGAACAGAGCTAGCAGAAAATGCATAATCTAAAGCCAGAGTGATGAATATCTATCAAGATTGCTAAAGATCTTTCACCACTTGACAAATAAAATTGACTACGATTATTCCATCTCTAAAATATAAATATCTAATTGGATACCCCAGAGAGTTTTAGCTACACAGGAGGAAACACAAAGCTACAAGTGACCAAATTCGATTATATTTATCCCACACAAAGATTGATAGTACACAGTTTGGTATATAATATTTTAGCAAGTCCAATAACAGATGAAGCAACAGTGCAAAATAATAAAATGCATATATGGAAACATGTATGGGGAAATTCGGCTTGGATCATAAATAAATTGCAGACAAGAAACTATAATTGAATGGTCAAATACTTCACCTGCTGCTCTGTATCTGTATGGGTAAGTCCTCAAGGGATCTAGTTGTGTGGCCATACTAAGATCATCCTTTGCCATGTCACGGTCACAATACTCAGACCGTTTCTCATAAGCAGATGCATTGTTCTCGGCCTTCTCTATCAACTTTGTCATCTCATCATATGCAGCTTTACGTTGATTCTTGAGATGATATACACGTGCCAGCCCTTGATGTGCTCTTGTATGCTTGATGTTGAGGGCATTCATATAGCAGTCAGCAGCAAGATCCAACTTCTCACAGTCGACATAGACACTCCCTAAATTATTTAAAGCCTGCACAACAGCAGAACCACTTAAATATTACCTCCAATTCAAATGTTAGAGATATCTCGATATCATATAGAATATACTTACTTGTCCTTTTCTAAGGCCATCTGAGGGACATCTAAGAGCTTCCTCCAGAAGTTGGATAACATACAATGAAGACTCAGTATCAAGATTTGTATCGGCTAAAGCATATGCTTTTAGGAAAAAAGCTTCAAAGGATCTTTGGATAGAAATGGACTCTTCAGCTTTAGCTAATGCTTCTTTGCGATGCCCCGTGTCATATAAAATCCATCCTTCATAGACAAGCCTTTCATGCTCAGAGGTAGCATGATTTCGTGCCAAGCGCAGACTGCGCATTGCAGCCTTTTGGCAGTTCAAACTGTAATAAGCAGAAAAATCGAGAAAATACACTGGTGAAGACAATACAATGATCCCATCTTTTATATCCTAGAACTAATGTTCTAAAAGGAAAGATGTATACACATTACGCAATATAGTAGAATGAAGAGGACCTGAACCCAGTTGAAAAAAGAAAAAAAAGTATCTGAACTCTAAAGCAGTTAAGGCCTATGGGAAACACATAACTCAGTTGAATTGAGTAGAAATTACACAATTATCATGACTAAAATCGAAAGATAGTGTCTGCAAAAGTTCACTTGGCCCAAGCCAAAGAATTGACAATCCAAAATTGGTTTAACTAGCCAATTTAACGGAGCAGAAAGTTGCCAGGAAAATAGGTGGGAGTCTGCATTCTGAAACAACTTCCTATAACAAGATTGGTGGAAACTGACTTCACAGAGACATGCAAATGCATCCATTTGTTAATTGTTTGTGCTTTTAGGAGGAGATAAAGACTAATTTCAGCAATGACATTAATATGCACAGCTATCTTAGGTAAGAAAATGCATTTAGCAAGTTCAACAGATAATGCATTTAAGGTTTTCACACTATCTCATACTTCATTTCTCCAGCTGAAGGATATCTAGGGAGTGAAATATAATCAGCCACACGTGCAGAACTGGCCATGGGAACCTCTTTCGCACTCAATAAATTAAATAAGCTTGATATTCCATGTTGGTTTCTTGTCCTTCACTCATTGTGTATTATTGTAGGCAGGCTTTCACATGCATGAGTGTTTATAGATGTTTTAGTCATGAAATTGTCTACAGATGCTAATAAAAAGACAGATAAGCACATAGCAGCTGGCCATAAATAAGGTGAATGTATCATATTTTACACAAATTACCACTCCAAGAGCCATCTCTCAATTTAAACCCATCAAAACCATAACAACAAAGAAACAACTAAGTACTGATCACCATATTTCCAGTAAGAAATTAATTAATTTTCTCCTGTAGTCAGTGAAGCCAATGCTACAGCTTTATAAATGAGCACATCTGCATCATTAATAAGTTCCTTGCCATTATTAGTTAAAAGATGAAGTCAAATAATTAACAAGCATTCATTAACTGCTGATTCCTGATTTTTGTTAAAAGAAAAATTGGCACATATTCATAATGCATTAAGATTATTCTCAGGTAAGCATCACCTGCAAACAGAAATATATGGACCCGCAAGAATAGAGAGCATTTGATAATCATGTAAAACTGCAAGTGAGCTCTAGAATTTAAATGATAAAAAACAAGAACTTGAAGGACTTGCTTGAGTAGATAAACGAAGTGTAGTAAGATGAAATTTGAGTTTGCTGTACTTACCGCAATAGGAGGAGAGACTGCCGGAACCACAACAAGCTCTTCCCAGGATCATTTGCTAGCATGTGGTGTACTACAGCTAGGGATCCAATGTCATCAACACAGGACCATCGATCATACAACTGCATCCAGCAATCAGCTTGACTCCACTGCTGAACATGATGGCGGAGTATATCTACCAAGCGGTCTCCATGCAACTTTCCTTGGAACATCATATAACTGGGTTCCAGAGTCAATATTGCCCTAACATCTCTAAGAGCTCCTTCATAATCCTCTATGGTAATTAAAAACCAGCAACGCAGTTCAAGACAATCAGGAGAGACCTTGAAACCAAGCATCCTATTGATCTCTGAGATGGCTGCACCAATGTTATTTTCCTCCATCAACAAAGCAGACCTATACTTGTATGGATAAGAAAGAGTGGGATCCAATTCAGTTGCTGTATCCAGGTCCATCATCTTCTCTTTCCCACTACAATAGATTGACCTCTCCTGATACATCCACCCAGCTCGTGTATAATCAGAAATGAGGGAGTTCATCATTTTGTACGCAGAATACTTGTGACCGCGCTTGTATTTGCACCTTGCAACACCTACTAATGAATATGTGTGACCAGCTTCAACTGCTGCTTCAAACCAATGCTGGGCATCCTTATACTCCTTTCTTTCAAGCATCACAAAACCCAATTGGTGAAAGGCAAGCTGCTTCTGCCAACTGTCAAATGCACACTCCCCCAACCTCTCCAATAGCATTACTGTTGTGTTCGATTTCATATCGTCATCCATAGCAATTTGGCTTAAAAAGTAGAACAATGAAAATGAACCATGCCCAGCCTGAGCTAATCTTTCCCTAGCCTCCGGGTAACAAAAGAATCTCATCACATTGGGATTATGCAGTGAACTCGGTAGCTCTCTCAGAAACACTTGCAAGCAAGCAGCAACCAGAAGGTGTGCAGTCTCCTCCAATCCATACTCGATTAGTAACAGAGCTTTCTCCAAGTCATCAACCAGAGATGCTAGATATGAATCACAAGCAAACTTCATCTCATCACAGCAGAACTTGTTTGCCAATGAGAGAAGCTCTAAAACAACATCAGGGTCAAAAGAATTTACGTCTTTTGTCCGGCTAAATATCTCAGCAGCTCTCATTCCCTTGAAAGAAATTCCATTTTGTGAAAAATTTATCTTCTCTCTTCGCGACTCTGAAAAGTTACCATACAACATTGATTTGAACGGTATAGAAAGTGCAGCCATTTTGTGTTTAATACACCTTACTTCATCATCACCAATACAAAATGACATATCACCATCCTCCTCCGATGTGGAGCATTCATCATCTCCAGTTACGAATTCAACATCGCTATCCTCCCTGGAACTTCCAGAGCACGTACAGGGATCATAAACCAATTCTGGATTATACCCAGGCACCAAAGCAGCAATGGGACATTCAATATTCCGCCCACAACAGTCCATCGACGATGTCCCAATGAGCTCATCCTCTCTTCTCTCAAATCTCAACCAAGCTGAAAGAACAACCTTAGAATGGGCATCAACCGCATGCTGCCTCGCCGATCGCAGGCTCCGGCGAAACAATTTCGGATCAGAGACGGCCCTGAATATGGCACATTGCTCCAAATATACCCTTGATTTCTCAAACTGGGGACAATCCTCAATTTTCCTATACACATCAGCAAGGGTTTCAACAAAATCCACAGATTTGAGACAGGGTTCGATTTGGGGCTCGAGCGAATCGGATTGGGGAAGGCCATAACTAGCAAGGGCTTCAGCTACACCGGAATTACTGGCCTGGACATTATTGGCCTGGAAATTCCGACTAGATTTCAACCTAATCGAATTGACTCTAAGATGATCTTGGATGTGATGCAGCAACTTTTCCCCGACGCCGCCTGCGCCGGACGGAAGGGAATACAATTGCGTGCCCTTACACCCATCCATGATTTTCAAACTACGCATTGTTGTAAAAATATTGTGCTGCATTTTCCCCAAATCTAAGAATCCAAATTCAACCTGCCCCCCCTCCCCTCTCTCTATATATACCAAAATACAAGAACACACAAAATGTAGATATATATATATATATCTCAATCTATGTTACTATTGAAAGATCTGAATGTAAGAATGATCTTCAAAGCGAGCTAAATTGTTACCTGTTCTTGCCCGCAAACACCACCCGGTTTCCCGCTTAAACAGGCGCAGAGAGAAAACTCGAGAGAAAGGTGATGCGGGCAGGCTCAAACTACAACAACAAGAAAGAAAGAAAGAGAAAGAAGGGGGAGAAAAAAAACACAAAATGGGGGGTTTCTTTCCCTTGCTGATTTTCTCTCGTTTTCTCCTCTCCTTTTCCTAGAACATCTGGCAAATCAAAGAAAATGCCTTCGTTTTCGTAATTCCTTCCATTTTCCTTTTTGGATGGCAGCCACCCTTTCTCTCTCTCTCTCTCCCCCCTCTATATCTGTACTATCTCTCTATATATATATCTCCTTGTATCTATATGTTTCTCTCTCCATCTCTTCCTAACCCTCTAGGGATCCATCTCTTTCTATAGGGATCCATCTCTTTCTAACCCTCTAGGGATGGACGGCCGAAGAGCCCCACGGGCGTATGGTAGAAAATTACATTTAAAGATGTAGATTCGAGTCATAACAGTTATAGTGTGAAAGTTTTATTCTTTTAGAGGAATAGTTCCTTATAAGTATTATACGTTGTGCCTCTTATTTTAAAAATTATAGTGTATAGTAGTTAATCCCTCCTATACGTGAAGCAGTGTGTGGAGGCTTGTGGCAAGAAATTTATCTTTTGCACCCATGGACGGCCGAAGACATGGAAAAACTAACAGTAGGGAGAAACTCTGTACATTTTGTCGAGGACAAGGGGTTCGGTTTAATCCCACCGACACGGTGGCTCGCAAGATGCACCGCCGGTTTTGGTTGGTGAAAATTGGAAGCCAGATGAGAAGGCGCGTGGAGGACTTGGCCGTATTTCGGCTGGAAGCAGTCTCTCGGTAGGAGCGTGGATTGCAGAGAGAGAGAGAGAGAGAGAGGGCCGTATTTTGGGTGGAAGCAATCTCTCGGCAGGCGCGTGGATTGCAGAGAGAGAGAGAGAGACCAATCTTGTATGGATTCTTTCTACTTTTATCCAAAGCCAAAGGCAAAGACAAAGCCATGCTTGGGAAGCGTGGCCTGCGACTGAAAGATGATGACGCTAGTTTCCATGTTTTATTTTCATGTGTCCTCCTCCCTCTCTACTTTTACCTCTTTCATTACTTTGGCAACAGTAAGTAAATTCGTCAGAATTTTTTTTTTTAATTTTAATTATTTGATTTGGATATTTTAAATTTTAAAATTTATCTAATTAGTTTTTAAATTTTAAAAAGTATACAGTTAATTTATTGTTTTGATAATAATAATAATAATAATATTTAGTTTATTTTAGTAGATTGAATTAGTGATTTGATTGGTCAAAAATATGTAATATGTTCATGTAAATGATTATTATTATTAAGCCGATGTAAAGATATAATATTAGCCATTTTATATAATCCACCAATTTAAATTGCAAAGGAAGACTTATATAATATTAGGGTATTGATGTGGGCTCAAATTTATTAGTAGCTCACAATGTGACCTCTCTCTCTCTCTCTGTGTGTCGATGGAGTGAATGAAGCAGATGAAGCGCGTGCGCAAAGGCAAGACATGATTCATCATTATTTGGTGCACCAAATTGGTGTCAATGTCATTATGCCAATGATAATATTCCCTTTAATCATATCATCACATATGTATGTATATATAGGGTAAGCCCAAATGGATAATTAATAATGTGTTTGGGTCGCATGCAATTAATGCATGCTTGTAATTATAAGGATTGGAACACATACATGCTCAAAACATCACATCACATCACATATAATTACTACATTAAACTCATAATAATTGATATCCTTTTTAGACCTGTTGTTGTTGGACCAAAAAATAAAATTAAGATAATTTCAATTATTATTATTATTATTATTATTATTATTATTATAATAACAAGTAATGTTGATGACAGCATTAACAAATCTAGCTCTTCTTTTTATAAAATCTAATCTTTGTGTTCTACTACACTTTTGTGCTTTGAATGTGGAGCTAAATTACAAAAATAACCTAACCTTTTATTTATAGAGTAAACACCCATCCATTCATATCCTAATCTAAAACTATAAAGTTATCCCCATACATAAAGTATTCTTCTTGCTTCTAAATTATCACTTTAATGGATATAATTAGTAACATGTCACATTCAACTTTTTTTTTTTTTAATGGATATATATAAACTGTATTTTAAATCAATCAAATACATACATATGAATCATCACCAAAGTACAAGTAATTAATTTCTATTTAAATATTTTAAAATTTCTATTTTATCACCAAGTAAAGACGTACGCAATTTACCTAATTACTTGGTAAAAATAAATAAATTAATTAAACTAATATGATTGGAGGGCATGTCGGTGGAGGCATTCTGCCAACCCATCTTAATTAATCCATATTTTTATAATTAAAATGATAAGGGATATCAACTAATTAATAATAATAATAATAATAATAAATTAAACAAGCAAGGGAGTATTATGGGCAAGTCAGTCTTGGTTTGTTTGTAGCATGAGCGGACAGGTCATGTTGTTGTACCGTGGACCAGACCACGGATCGTACCACTTGCTTCCCAGTAGTCGTCATATATATATAGCCTCATTGGATTCAATATAATATAAAATGCACCCAATCCAATAAATGCACGTACCCACTCTTTAATTAATTAATCGTTCTGGAATCTCCCAATATTGGGGCGCATCGTAGTGGAGTGGAGACCCTGATTCAAAGACGTGGGTGGGTTATATATGTGCCTCGGCTTGCTTAGGAAGAGGCTCATGCCACAGGCACGCTCCAGCTACATAGAGCCTAAGGTCCATTGATTAATAATATGAAGCTAATCCTGGCATTAACATGGATATATAACCTCTATTGATATTTACTAGCACAATTTCAAAATGTCCCAACCACCTGTGATACTACTACTATCATTTACTGGCTTGATGTTGCCAGGGCTTTCAAAGATCATTCAAGTCGTTTCAGATCTTTGGAGTCATATTGTCAAGACTCTTCCATTGTTATCAGAGCCGCTCTCGTATGGCAACCCACCCCACATTTACTCCACATCAAAATTATTCATGACAGCTTATAGATGATATATTCATCATTAATTGTCATGCCTCTACTCCCATCTAGTTTAATTTAATAGAGCTATCATGCAATGTGTTGTGTAATTGTTCCTTACGACCCGAAAAAATGGTCAGACATGAGCTTGTAGCAATAGGGAATGGACTCCGGATATCGGCATAGCGAAAGTAATTGACACCTACAAGCATTTTGACGTTCAAGTAAGTAAAAGATTAAAGTGATAGAGTATCAATAGGCTCGAAAAAAACATATCTTGGCTCTTGATATAGTTCGTTTATATAGAAGGAGAAAATATCTTCTTACATGCATGCTTGTATCAGGCATTGTAAGGTGATGGGATTGAATATCCGGCGCCGACGTGGCTCCCTAACTATCACATGGTGTTGATGGGACCTTCATTAAATATAGATAGGATATGTCATTAATAAAGATAGAATCTGGAGCAAGCACGGGAGTATCCAGCATACAAAGGTAATGATAGTTGTTGCATATTGGCGTAAGGCTAAGATCGAGTCGTGGGCTAAGTTGCCTTTGGGCCTTCTGAATTGGGCCAGACTTGATTTGAGCTAGTGCGGTCCAATTTTTAAGATAAAAGATAAGTTTTTAAGAGAAATAATTTTCAAGATAAAAGATAAGTCTTTAAGATGAAAAATGATCTGACTGAATGACCTCTAAATTTTATTGATGACGGGTAATCACATAACACTTAGGCAAAGGCCTGATATGAGAATACCAAACACTAGAAGAGTATAAGACAAAATTTGGACTTGGGCCTATGTGAGAACATAATTAATAATGAATGAATGGAATCAATTGACTGAACAGAATTAATCAATTGAATGATACAACAAAAATACTGTAAGCAATTACTTAGCTATAATATCTTTGCAAGCTGGCTACATTCTATGACCTCAGTAGGGGTCAAGCCTGTGAGCTCGGCCAAGTGATAGGTCCCATTGCTAAGGTTGCGGGTGACACGATAAGGACCTTCCCAATTGGTGCCAAGCTTTCCTTTCCCAGGTTGTTGACGCACTGGTTTGAGCTTTCTCAGGACCAAGTCTCTTTCTTGAAAGTTCAGAGGTGTGACCCTTGCATTGTACTTTCAAGCTATTCTTCATTTGGCCACTTGCTCCCGGATGTGTGCCATCTCCCGATCCTCAGGTAGCAAGTCGAGGTTGGCTCTTCATTTTTCTTTAACTAACCCTTTTTCTTCTATTGACTAACTCTTTTCGTAAAAAATCATAACGACTAGTTTTTTAAACTCTAACGGTCAAAAAACGGCTAGTTTTGGGCAAGACTATTGGAATGCTTATAAATACAAGTCGTGGATGAACTTGTAGAGACTAATGGATATGAATGAAGTGAAGAGAGCTTAGAAATTATTTACATCATCTCAATTGTATTTTTGTTTTAATTGTTTTCTTTCAAAGGCTTTAATCTTAATTTGTATTTTATCATTCAAGCCTTTTTATTTTTATTTGAGAGATATTTGTAACTAAGAGATTCATTTCTTGGATTTTTTTCTCTATTGAACATTGCTTATATTTCCTAACTTGTGTAAGTAAAGGGTCTACTTGTGCAAATAGGAGGTTGTATTTTCTATATTGTGTAGCTAGAGGACTTACTTGTATAAGTAGGAGATTGTATTTTCTTAACTTGTTGGTAGAGGGTTTACTTGGGATCAAGTAGGAGATTTTAATGAATTGGTTTAAAATTTTTAGTGATGAACTAAAGTAATGGATTAGGCTTGATTAAGCTAAACTACTATAAATCTTTGTGTTTTCTTGTACTTATGTTTTTTGATCTATTTATCTTTCCAAGCATTTCTTTATTCTTCACTTGGTTCACATATTTATCTTTCTTGCTCTACATTCTTTAAACTTTACTTTTGTCATTTTATATGTTTTATGATTTAAATCACTAAAACCTCAATTGGATCAAAAAGAATTTCAAGTTCTATCAAAATTTTAAATTACCTAATTCACCTCCCATCTTGAGTGTGTGCCATAGCATTTTAAACCAATCATGATATGTATGCTTTATATGGCGAGTATAAACAAAAGTTGGCACCTCAAGATAAAATTGGAGAGATACCTCTAGTTTCTACTCCAAGTGTTGTGGAAAGTGTTGAAAAAGAAAAATCTCAATGTATGAGAACAAAGTTGTTTATTTCTAGTTACAAGAAGCATAAGTCTGCTAGTGGTAGTAGTATTAGTGATAACCATTCGGAATTGGATAAGTATTTTAATGAAGTATGTGAGGAAGATAAGGATGACTTCAACATTTTAAAATGGTAGAAAGCTAATTCTTATAGGTTTCCCATTCTTTCATCTATAGCTCATGATGTGTTAGCTATTCCAATTTTCACTATTGCATTCGAGTTTGCTTTTAGCATTGGGGGTTGAGTTCTTGATCTATTTAGGAGTTTTTTTAACTCTTAAAAGTTGTTGAAAGTTTGATATGTACTTAATATTAGCTTTGAACATCTATCACCTCAATGAGTTTTGAAGAAGATTTGGATCATATTGAAAAATTTGAAGAAGATAAGCTAATTTTTACTATTCTTTTAAATCCTGGTTCAATACTTATTACTTTGAAATTAATTAATTAATTTTGTATTATTTTTAGGACTAGCAAAGATTACAATAACAACCCCACACTTATGAAAATTTAGAATTTTGAATATCACATGCGTCTGTAAGTATATGTTTTCTACTATATTATTGCTTATTTTGTAAATTATATTATTGGGTTAACGGTTGTTTCCATTATTAAATTTTATACAACTTGATTACTTTGCAATGAAAGTAAGGTTTATGCACTTGAAGGAAGAGAATTTATCAATTTGACATCTACATGGAAATTAAAACATTTGATCATATTGTTGCTTCAAGATTTATGCACTTGACATATATGCTTCTTTACTTCTTGCTTGTTAAATGTTGCATTTGAAACTTGAAAATGGTTTGTAATCAAAATGTAAATTACTTTGAATGTTGCACTTGAAACTTACTAAATTATATTGTTGAATGTTGATTATGAGAAACAATTTTGATCTTTTTGTTATTTTCTTTTTTGAGTGTTATATGATTTTGTTGAACAAGAATGTGTTATATAATTTGAATAGGAATCTAAGTTGACAATGATAGAATTGAGCTGATGTGATATCCACCAAGAGGGGGGGTGAATTGGTAAGTAAAAAAAATTTCTTTGAGAAAGTGAAAGTATTTATTTTTTTTGTAAAGAGGAATAATGATGTGGTCTTATTGAAGATTACACAAAGTCAAAAGTGCAACGATGCAAGCTTAAAGGAGAAAGTATGAAGAGCAGTGAAGACACAGATTTATAGTGGTTCAGCCTTCCAAGCTTAATCCACTACCTTAGTTATCCACTAAGGATTTTAAAACCAATATCACTATCAACCCCCTACTCAATATGAGTAGGTCCTCTAGTCCTTGACTAGGCAATGTACAACCTCCCAATTTAATGGGCCCTCTAGCTACTGCTAGGAAGAAATACAAACAATGAATTAGAGAGGCTAAGAGTACAACTCTTAGTTACAGATTTCTCTCTTTAAATAAATAAACGAGGCTTAAAAGAAATAGAACAGTATATATCAAAGCCTCTTAAATGAGAGTACAGAGAGAAAAGAAGTAAAAATCAATGTAACAGTGAAGGCGATCGTTCAAGATATTCAATAGTTTCTCAACAGCCTTTAATGCATCTTCAACCACCTATTTATAGTTGATGGTGGGTATGTTTGAAATTTGGACCGTTGTGGGTGGTTAACGAGCATTTAATGCACCAAAAACTAGCCGTTGTAAAATCTGTGAAACAAAATAGTCGACAGAAGAAAAGATTAGTCAACTATTTTTACAAGTAAAACTAAGAATAGTCGACAGACATATACTGATAGTCGACTATTTTTGATACAAAAATTCAATAGTCGACAGACATATTTGAATAGTCGACAGAAGCTGAAATAAGAAGAAATTTTTGAATTTCATGAACAAAAATAGTCGACAGATCAAAAGGCATAGTCGACTATTTTTACTCAATAGTCGACAGATGCTAAAATAGTCGACAGATGCTTAAATAGTCGACAGAACATTAAAAACAGTCGACTATTTTGAAACATAGTCAACAGAATAAACCTGATAGTCGACTATTCTTTAGAAAAACTTGAATTTTCAAAACAACCTTATTCGATTCTTTAAAAACTCATTTTGATTAACTTTAAAACAAGTTGAGATTATCAAAAGTATATATTTGAAACAAATCACACTTAACCTTACTCAAAATTTCTTCTATAGGTTTTCATACCTTGCTTAAAAACTCATATATTAAAAATTCATTTTCTCATTCACAAAATCCATATAGATTGATTTTCATATATTGATTTTCATATAGACATTCATCAAAACCATTTCATTACTCGAGTAAAATATCAGACAATGCAACATGAACAAAAACTGATGTTATTTTATACAAATAATTTTGTATTGAATGTGTAAGTTGGGAATCAACTTATCTTTTAACCTCTTCATTTTATTTTCTAAATTACTTCTATCTGTTTGTACTTTTTTATATTATTTTTTTAATTTTTTTCGATCGATTTGATTTTTTTTTCTTGTTTTTCTTTAAACTTTTTCTTGTCGGTTCGATTTTTTTTTGTGTTGTGTATTTTTTCAATTTTCAGTTTGTTCGATATAAATATCTATTCAATCAATTCAATTCAATTTTTGACAACATTTCGGTCTATTCAATATGAGCCAGTCAATTTGACAACCGAATGCTCATTGAAATGAGTTATACACCATTCTACTAGGGATAACAATGAATCAATAAATGAGTCTCCTTTATCTATTTAAAATTTAAATAATTATGAAAAACTCATGTTTTGAGTCATAAAGGTAAAATTTATATGAACATTTACTAAAATAAACCCTAATTACCCACTTAAAATTGAAATAAATTTGAAAAAAATTATATTTAAAAGATATAGACATAAAATATATTTTAAACATTTACTTAAATGAGTATATAAATGAGTAAATTGGTTACCCAATATTATCTCTAGGCACCATATCATCACAACTAATCATCTTTAGCATGCCCCCACATGCATCGAGCCTTGACAAGTCTCCGATATTCAAGTGGCCCGACAAGAAAAGCCATATATAAACTAAAGAATTGGGCTGATCATAGTCCGAATAAGATCATGATTTTACCTTTAGCCAAATTCCAGAATATCTCTGGAAATCAAGGATTATTACTAAGCACATGTCATTTTAAAAAAGAAAGGTGTCCCGGGAGATAGCTTAACTAGCAAAGAAAGAATGTATTGGGGCGTTATTCTTTGGGTTCTCAAGTTCCGTGTTCGACCTCTACTCAGGAGAGAAAACTCAACAGCTAGCGCGATCCTAAAAATTAAAAGATCACTAGACTGCCCTTACGTTTGCGGAAAAATACTAGGGGTCGAACTGACTATTGGAGTACCCTGATTTATATCTCATGCTGGAATCGTAAGGCCGAGTAACAAAGGCGCTCATGACGGTGCAAAACTAAAAGAAAAAAGAAAAAAAAAAAAAAAGGTGAGCCAAATAACATCTCCAAGCCTTGTCTCTATCAGAAACTGAATAAACAAGAAATACTATCAACCTGCAAAGTCTAAATGTTTAGTTTAGAAATCTCACCCTCTTGAAGCATAATCTTCAATCTAACAAATCCCATCGATTGTCAATCTAATATAAATTTTATTAGTGATTTTCTATATATCATCGATAGCATAACTATATATACATATATATATATCCTATAATGCAATATAGTATTGACTAGACACAACAATAAAATTATGGTTGTGGATCTCGATTATGAGCCTTAAGTCTCTTGAAGACTTACAAAAAAAGAAGAAGAAATAATTAGAAACATGAGATGTCTTTCACACGAGTTCTCCAATATTTAAGTTAATTTGTCTTTAAATGAAAATACATAATAATAGAAATAGTAGAAGTGTTATAGAATTAGAGTTTGGAACATATCTCAATTGGAGAAATTTTTTCTTATTTATAGAGGATGAAATTGATAAGTGAAGGAATACCCACATCCACGAGGATCAATCTTTTCAATTTTTAGATGAGCACATTGAAAATGAATTTAACTTATTTTTGGTATTCTTTTAGCATGAGCAGTCTTTCGAGGACGATATTTGAAAAGTCTGAGAGTGTCTTGGAAAGGTCTCTCATTAATGAGAGAGAGCCTTTAGGGTCCGACTGATGACACCCATGAGAGGTTTATGGAAAAAGTCAGTCGGTCTTTTCAATAGAATTTCTTCTTCAAAGTGAGCAGCTCTTAAGTTTTTTGTGATGAACTTGAGAATCTCATTGATATCCTTTCCAGGGTCAGCTAGAGTCACCCGAGGGTCTGCCAGAGAGTTCCTTTCTTAACAAAGGGATGCACAACAATGCATTTGAATGTTTTTTCTCCCAACTTCATTATCTCATGTTTACAATCCGAATTAATATTCAATTGTGATTTGGGCGAAAAGTTTAAACACTACAAATGTTAGACAGATTACTCCAATTTTTGTGAAAAAATAGATTTTATAACTCTAATTTCTCATACAAAACTCAACCGAAATGATACTTACTCGTACTATTGTCCAAGCTTTAGCCAACAACAATAACTTAATTTAATCATTATTTTTTAAATTTTAAATTTTGATTATATATAGGCAAATGATGGTCACCATTAATGAGTGTCTAAATGGCATGGTATGGATGAAATCATATCCGAAGAGTTGATAGAGTCGAAGTGGACTTTCATTGTAATATGGGCCACCCCATGTTTGGTGTCCATAATTAATGGAACCCACATATTCAACACTGAAAACTACCCACAAACACATTGGAATATGCCTTCTTCCATTATCTATTAGTTAACTCCTTTTATTTTAAATATTCACACTTTACTATATTATTATTATGTTTTGGAGTAAAATAATTAATAAATAGATTTATTAAATTTAACAACCCATGCGTTCACGCTACCTGCTTGTTATAAAACAAAAATAAGTTGCATTCACTAGTTTAATGATACAAAACTTAATTTTATGACTTTACAACCCTAATTATATATATATTTTCCTTATTGTTACTTTTAAGGGCGGATCCAAGAAACAGGTGGGTAGTGGGTTGTGTGGGGTGGATATAGAGTAAAGAATTGAAAATGGTAGATCTAAGGAGTAAGTGTGCATTAAAATTTAGTTGGGCTGAGACTAGCATGGGGATCTATCCATGTTAATTCACAAATAATATAAATTTTAACATAACAAAATACTCTCACATTTTTTCTCTTTTACCCCTTTTTCTATTTATTATTGTGAACTAATCAGAATATGAATATTTATCAGTTTTTTACTCTCTAGTTTAACGATGATTTCATTATTGTCAAACTTGAGAGAGAAAGACACCGATAAACAAATAAATTCTAATTAACTCGATAGACAAAAAAGAAGGATCAAGAAAGAGGTAGATAAAATGCAATGATATTTTCATTATATTAACAATTTTAATAACAATAAGATTGAAAGTGTAGCTAGAATTATAAAGTTAGGAAAGTAACTATCATTTCTTAAATGTCAAATATGTTATCGTCTTAAATTTAAAGAAGATTGAATCTAATGTATTCTTAAACTAATGAGTATCAGGAAGTTACGATAAAAAAATTTTAAGGTTAGTTGATTTCACACTAAAACTTGCTAACTCATTTCACAACAAAAAAACATAGTATAAAGTTATAGCTTCGTCTCATGTCCCTTACTGTAGAGATTTCGTACGTAAAAAAAAATTAAAAAAAAGAAGAAGCTAATTTTGAAGAATTGTGAAAAAAGTGGCTTCCCACTACTTGATTGTCGACTGGGCTTGGCTTGAAAACCAAATGAATTGGGCTGGGCTCAGATGTAAGGCAAAACATCTTTTTTGCTAATTTAAAATAGACTACTCTACTTCTCATGCAGTTTTTACTCTTTTCTAAAACTTTTTAAATGTGAGCCAAACACCAAAAATACGATAAAACACAATTATTAAAGTTATTTCTCAAGACAGCGGAGATATATCAAATAATAATAGTAGAAGAATAACTTCTTCTTCTTTTTTTTCTCATTCACATACCAAAATAAAATACTTTTTCTAAATAATATTAAATTATGTATTTTTTTTATTGGGTCGGGTATTAAATTATGTTTCGGAAAACACTTTTGTGCCGGATTTGTATTCTCACTTTATGAGGGTGTATTTTCGACCTATTTGAACGTCCACAAAAGGATGTGGCGAGTGGCTACGAACAGAATTTAAAATGAAAAAAAAAAAAGTAAAGAAAAGAAAACAAATATGGCCCATGCAGGTCTCGAACCTGCGACCTTCGCGTTATTAGCACGACGCTCTAACCAACTGAGCTAATAGGCCAGTTGAAGGAGATCTCGTTTATGTATGTATCTATCTAATAGACAAAATGAAGTTCTTGGGCCGGCCAGCTTCCGTCCAAAAGATCTCATAACTATCTATGAATTGAATCAATTTCTGCCCCAAATTAATCACAACATTTTTGTTGCATTATTTCAGTGGAATATGCTGTATGCGCATGCGGTATGAAATTGGATCGAATATAAATTATTAATTTTATATAAATAAATATAAATTTTTATTTAAAAAAATTAATTTAGAAAAATTATGAAAAAAATATAAAATATCACTAAATAAATATTATTAGTACAAAAGTGATATTATCATACACAAAATATCACTAAAATGATATTGCTACCTGTAATTAATTTTAGAAAATTAAACACCTATTTATAGATTTAAATCATTTATAGATGTACACAAGAAATTATATCATGATTTAAAAATAATTCATAAGAATATTCTTTTAGATGAGATAAATGTCCATCAAAATCAAATTTAACAACATTCTAATTATAGTCAAATTCAAAATCATAATTACGGTCAAATTAGGAGTTCAAATCTCACTCAATTTTGAATTTCAGGTCACAGTTATAACAAACTCCACCTTAATACAAAATTCAAATATGAAATTATGCAAAAACTTTTCTTCCAACAAAATCACGGAGAATTAATCTCCTGATAAATACTAATCATATGCGATCTAGTAATCACTTTACGATAAATCATTAGCCAAGGTAATATGATGATGAAATATGTGTTCCATAAATGTTGTGTTATATTAGTCAAGATTGATTTTGGATTTGGTTATATGATGAGATTAAGAGATTTGATCTGTTGACCGTGATCTTATATCTTATTAGGATATAGGATGATAGAGAGATCGTATTACATGGTGTTATGCTGTGAAAAATCGGAGGAAAAAAATGAGAAATTTTTAATGAAAAAATGAAGGCTCGTCGCGAAGTGGCCTCGCGGCAAGAAGATGGCCGCGAATGGCCTTGTTGCTAGAGGCTAGCCGCGAGGGCCAGCTTGGCGGCAGGGGCTGGCCGCGAAAGCCAACCTCGTGGCAGCTCGCGGCTAGCCACAAAGGGCAGCTCGCGACAGCCTTGCTATGAGCTACCTCGCTGCAGTCTCATGGAAAATGCCTTCTCTTGATGAAACCTAAGTTCCATTCAGCAATCGCCACGTGTCAGCACCAGTCATTCTTGAGAATCATGCCCTATAAATACCCAGCTACAGGATATTGAAGGGGACTTTCGATTTCAGTAAAATTTTGAAAACTTAACTGAATTTTCACTATTTTCAAGAATAGTTATCTGCATCCAGTACTAACTTAGGCATCGGAGGATTCCCGAGAGCCTTCTAATCTATTTCTGAGTATTAACAGGGTAAAATCCTTGCGGCGGGACCTTGAGGTGAAAAAAAATTCTTGTGGCGGGACCTTGTGGCAAAGACAAAATCTTGTAGTGAGACCTTGTGGTGGAGGCAAATCCTTGCGGTGGGACCTTGTGGCAAAGTCAAAATCTTGCGGTGAGACCTTGTGGCGAAGGCAAATCCTTGCGGTGGGACCTTGTGGCAAAGTCAAAATCTTGCGGTGAGACCTTGTGGCGAAGGCAAATCCTTGCGATGTAACCTTGTGGCAAAATCAAAACCTTACGGCGAGACCTTGTGGTGGAGACAAAATCTTGGGGTGAGACCTTGTGGCGGAGGTA
The DNA here is from genome assembly GCF_014633365.1 of Diospyros lotus. NCBI lineage: Eukaryota > Viridiplantae > Streptophyta > Magnoliopsida > Ericales > Ebenaceae > Diospyros > Diospyros lotus. The sequence goes on from NC_068350.1 coordinate 20,456,118, forward strand.
AATCCTTGCGGGGAGACCTTATGGAGAAGACAAAACCTTGCCACCAGACCTTGTGGCAGAGGCAAATCCTTGTGGTGGTACCTTGTGGCAGAGTCAAAACCTTGCGGCGAGACCTTGTGACAGAGACAAAACCTTATGGCGAGACCTTGTGGCAGAGGTAAATCCTTGCGATGAGACATTGTGGAGAAGACAAAATCTTGCAATGAGACCTTGTGGCGAAGGTAAAATCGTTATGGCGAGGAAGATCCTTACGGCGAGACAGATCCTAGTGACAAAATCCTTGTGGCGAGCATCCTTGTGGTAAGCTCCCTTGAGGGTACTTCTCTCACGACAACCTCATCTCACCTGACACCGAGCTCGAGCGGACCCGACATCACAAATTTTAATTATTGTATTTTTGGCAACAACACATGGTATCGTAGTAAAAGATTCACAATACCCGCTTTACATTAAATTGAGTAATCATGACATATTGCTAGATGTCACTTATGATTTACGAGAATTAATAATTGAATAATTCTTGTTGTTAATTTAATTGTGAACCCAGAAAATTCCACTAAATAAGAAATCATTTTAAAGGGAAAAAGGATAATTTAGTAATTATGGAATTACTAAATAATGGTGTAATTATTTATTAGATAAATAAGGATAATTAAATGATTAATGGGTTAATTATTTAATTATCAAGTTAGATCGAGCTTCTTGCTAGCACATTAAGCCTAGTCCAATTGTACTTAGGGTTTCTAAGGTTTGCTTATAGATAGGACATTAAGCCCTTGAATCAAATGCATTACAATGCAATAAATTCTATCCAAATTAGATAGAAATTTTAGAAAAATTTTCTTGTCCTTTTCTCTTAAATTCTCTTGGAGTCTTGGCGATTTTGAGTGGACCGACTCGGCATCTCACACGTGGGAGATTATATAGTGGGTTATTCATAACAAATTTTGTTTTTGTCTTGAGGTAACTTTTCGTTTATGTCTTCAATTTCTAAACTGTATGCTTGAAAAACGTGATACCTATAAAATCATATTTTGTTTCCATTGCGTATGATCAGATCATAATTTTCTAACAATCACTAGTACGACGGTATAGGTAAAAATAATTTTTTTAACCATGTATCAGATACACGCAGTGAAATATAATATGCACGCCATACATAGCTTGGGTTTTTAAGTAACATGCATATTCAATAATTGAATACATAAATAAATGCGTACTTGTTGTTGTTGGAAATGTATGCCCTAAAGACACGTTTTGTTTAATTTATGGTAATGATGTTTCTTTTATTCAGTTTATGGCACATATATTATTTGCATTTAATTGTTGGAAAGGTGTCCATGCTATTAAGTAAGTGATTCATGTGATGGGTCGTTCTTCACAGTTAGGCATGAATCATGGGTACTTAATAAGCAAGAAAATATTACTCTTGATCTTTTGATAGAACTGGGCATTCTATCATGATAAGATCATTGTGCAATAGATCCTAATGGAGGATGGCTTGCCTTAGCCAGTAAACAGTCCGTTTACTCTAATTGTACAAGCGCATTTGGAATGCGTAGAGTGGACCTGTGATAGAAGCTAATGACAAAGTACTAATTATCATGGAGCTAGTCTATCATTGCTACTACGTGGACGAGTACTCTAATACTTGAGTATTAGTTGGTGGTCTAGTGAACCTAGAGCTATATTCTTAGATTCATTGTAGGTGAGGTCTATCAAAGATCAATATCCTTTTGAGTTGGGAGTATGGTTTCTAATTAGCTAAGACAGACTAATACAAGATAGTTTCTGTGATTCACCCCCTTGTGATTGTCCAAGAATAATCGAATAATCCAGGGCCCTGGGAACGTGACTTAAGAGTGTGTGCTTCTGGGTAGCTCCCAGTGATAAGCAAGTACATTCGAGTAGTCACGGATTATTGGACTAGTGATCTAAGGATGGTAGAAGTCATTTAGAAAGGTGTTAGTACATTATTCCTTTCTAAATGATGGGTGTTACGCAGAGGGGTATTTTCGTCATTACACTAGTAGGTCAAAGACATGGCATGTGCAAAATTATTCGTGGGGTCAGTGTTACCATATGGTGATAGTTGGAACACTTAGAATGACAAAATATAGCTACTAGGTAGCAGGGATATTTTGGTCATTTTAGTAGCCGTGAATAATTTGTCTTTTGGTCCCCGGGGTAGCTCGATGTAACTCATGTATTTTTTAATACATTTGGCTTGTTGGATGAATTACATTGAGAGAGAATTATTTTATTCAGAATGGTCCATAATTAATTGGGCTAGAATAAAATAATAGTTCATTAGGGTTTTAATTAATTAATTGGGCTAACCCAATTAGAAAATTAATTAAAAGATCTTGGCCCATTAGGGTTTGGCCCACTAGGGTTTTAACCCTAGGGTTCTCCCTATATATATCTCTCTTTAGTTGTTTTTTCATCTAAGTCGTTTTTCATTCTTCTTCACCGAAGAGAGGCCACGAGTTCGAGTCATATTCCGGAAGATCGAAAGAGAGTCTCGAAGCTCTGATGCGAAGGTGCCGAAGGATCGCAGGACAGCCGTCGTCTCCACCACGCGCCGTAGCTCCCGCTCATCCTGCTCTTGTCGCTCCATTCCGACCGGTAATCCGTCGAAAAAGTAAGTCTCCTAGATTCTTGTCAATACGAGGAACGGTTTTGATCTTAAACCACTTCCGTTGCATGCTTTGTTTCCTCGTTCATGATCCTTCAGTTGTCTGATGTAATGTTGGGGTATGGAAACAATTTCTATATTGAGACCGTGTCCACCTTATGTTATGGTGGTCCTAGTTTGTCCACACCTAGTATGCAGTAGGGTACCGTTTCGATCACCTTTTCCCGTGCTAGACACAAAGGATCTACGTATGAGTGGTGCCCATATCTTAAAATTATACGTGTAACAATTATATGTATAATTTCTATTATTTTTCAAAGGAAGCAGAAAGAAGAAGAAGAAAACGATGTGTGTATGAGTGAGAGAGAAAGAGGAAGGCAAAGGGCTCTGCCCCTTTTATTAAAAGAATTCCCCCCCAATGTTTTTCCTTTTCTTCTTCTTTCAAATTGAATTCTACTTATGAATCCATCGCCCCCAGTTATTATGCAATTAATAATTGATTTTACTATACAATCAATAATTGATTTCACTATGCACTATGCAAGCACTGTGCACTATTTGCAATCGACCACCTCTTATTGTATAATCAATAATTGATTTCACACTATGCGCTATATCCTATGCATTATTAGCAAGAGGGGCTAAAGATCAACTTTTGACCAATCATTTCTGTTGTTGCCAAAATACAACAATCTATTTTTTCTTTTTTTATGTGGGAGAATGTAAGGTGCGTGGTTGACCATGGGAGTTTCTAGAGACTTGTGAATCTTGAGGGTTCTGAGAATCAAGTGTTCAAAGAGTCTTGTTGCCAAGGTGCCATGAGTGTGGAGTCTCGTCACCAACGTGCATGTGCGCTGAGGGTCTCGTCACCAAGGAGTGTTGAGGGTCTCGTCACTGAGATGCGTTAAGGGTCTCATCACCAAGGTGTGATGAGGGTCTGATGATCACATGGGTCTGGATGATCACGTGGGTCTTGATGATCATGTGGCCCTTGGTGAGGCTGATGATCTGGTGGGGCTGATGATCAGGTAGCCCAAGATAACAAAGTGACCTAAGATAATCGAGTGACCCAAGATAATTGAGTGACCCAAGATAACCGAATGACCCAAGATAATTGAGTGACCCAAGATAATCGAGTGACCGGGGATAATCGAGTGAGCAAGATAACCGAGTGACCAAGGATAACCGAGTGACCTAAGATAATCGAGTGACCCGAGATAACCGAGTGACCAAGGATAACCTAGTCACCAAGATAATTGAGTGACCCAAGATAATCGAGTGACCTATGATAACCGAGTGACCTGTAAAACGAGAGCACCGTTAGGGTGTGGGTGGGGGTCCCCGCGCAAACCCTCTGATGCCTAAGTTAGATTTTGAGAAAAAAAGTGTGAAATTATACTTGAACGGCTCAATAGTGCGTACCTTATGTCGGAGGCGTGGCCTCCTATTTATAGTGGAGGGTGAGAGGAGCCATATGGCAATCACGATGAGATTTTTGCGGCCCCATTTCGAGGGTTTCGAAACCCATTCGACTAGTTGCGCGCGAACATTTTATGCCGACGAGAGGAGGGCCACTACATCATGACTAAGTGGGGGGTCACTCGGTCATGACTGAGTGGGGGGCCACTTGGTTATGACCAAGTGGGGGTCCTTTCTTTTGCTTCGATGCTCTTGTGATTTCTTTTGGCCTTTGAGCGCAGGTGTATCAAATTCAAACCACCGATTTTCACCTTGATTAAGCCTGAATCTCTCAAAACTCAAAACATAAAAGTTATATATAATTCTCTTATATTTCCATAGGACTTTGAATCACCTCAATCAGAGCTCAGATGAGAGAGTTATGACCAAAAAACCAAAGTAATATCGTACCCACTTGACATAACCGAGTGGGTCATAAAAAGTGAGGGGAGATTGGTCTCCCACCCACTTGGTCATAATAGAGTGGGTCTTCATTCCCTTGGATTTGAGGGCCTCTTTTGTCTTTTGTCTTGGTTCAGATCCATCTTTGCTCCAATACTTGGCTCTGAGCCTTAATAGTATAGATGCATCAACTTAAAGCCCAATTTCAGCCTTGATGTGGCTAATATCTCTCAAAACTTAAAACAAAAAAGTTGTATATAGTTCTCTTGTATTTCTATAGGATTTTGAATCACCTCGATCGGAGCTCGGATGAGAGAGTTATGTTTGAAAAACAGAAGCAGTGTCACACTTACTTGATCATGATCGAGTGGGTCCTCCCCACTTGGTCTCGGCTCGACCTCTTGCTCATTCGGCTTGTTTCCTCAATCTCCTACAACCCGTTGGGCCTTTGGGCTTTATGTCCATATATCATAACTATTTTAGGTCTTGTGACTCTCCAAGTTTGCAGGGCATATCAATTGCTCCCTACTCTTTTAGTCAGGAGCTCCGGGTGAAAGAGTATCTTGTCCTGTAAACTTTTGAACATTACTTCTCTTTAAGCTGCTTTATCTTCTACACATTCTCTCAAGCTTGTTTGCACACTGTGCCTTTAAATTTCTAGGCACTAGTGATTTTCAATTCCTTTGCAGAAGTATGAGGTAGATTTACTAGTAAGTTTTCTTTCCATAGATGTCGAACTATGCACCGAATAATGCACTACAAGAAAATTTAAATTTAGTGATGGATTTTGTGACGAGAACATACCCGTCACAAATTAGTGACAGATTTAGTGACAAACACCCATCACTAAAAAAATTAAGGTTAGTTTTATATAAAATATAAGATTTAGTGACGGGGCTGTCAGCCCCGTCACTAAATTCGTTGTTTAGTGACGGGGCAGTCAGCCCCCATCACAGATTTAGTGACGGGCTGTCAACCCCCTCATAAATTTAGTGACGGGGCTGACAACCCTGTCACTAAACTCGCTGTTTAGTGACGAGGCTGTCAGCCCCATCACAGATTTAGTGACGGGCTGTCAGCCCCGTCACAAATTTAGTGACAAGGGTTGACAGCCTTGTCACTAACTCGTTGTTTAGTGACGGGGCTGTTAACCCCCATCACAGATTTAGTGACGGACTGTTAGCCCTGTCACAAATTTAGTGATGAGGGCTGACATCCTTGTCACTAAACTTGCTATTTAGTGACTGGCTGTTAGCCCCGTCACAAATTTAGTGACGGGGGCTGATAGCCCCATCACTAAACTTGCTGTTTAGTGACGGGGATGTCAGCCCCCGTCACAGATTTAGTGACGGGCTGTCAGCCCCGTCACTAAACAACGATTTTAAAATCCTGCCCTCCATCTCTTCTCCCCGCGTTGTTTTCTTCTTCCCCATATTCCTCTGCAATTTCTCTCTTTTTCCCCATCTCCCTCTACGATTTCTCTCTTCTCCTACATCTTCCTCCGCACTATTTTCTTCTTCCTCATCTCCCTCTGGGATTTCTCTCTTCTCCCCCATCTCCCTCCGCGTTGTTTTCTTCGTTCGCTGTTGCCTTTCGTCGGTGCCACCTCTGTGCCATTACTATCACTTTTTCAATCTTTTGGAGGTAATTTAATTTAAGCTTAGTTTTATTATTCAGTTAATAGTTATTTTATGTTAGTTTAATTTTAATTATTCTGTATTGTCAGTTTAGTTTAGTTTAATTGTTTAAAGTTAGTTATTTTTTGATAGTTTAATTTTAGTTATTTTGTGTTATTCAGTGTTGTTAGTTTAGTTTAGTTTAATTGTTTAAAGTTAGGTATTTTGTGTTAGTTTAATTTTAGTTATTTTGTGTAGTTTAGTTTTAGTTTAATTGTTTATATTATTTGTTACATTTAGAAATTAAAATATAAAATTTATTGATTGTTATTTAGTAGTCATAGTATAAATGTATCTTATTTTGTTATGTAATTATATTAATAAATATTATTTTTTATTTAAAAAAGTAAAAGTTTTCAATTTCAAATTTTTAATATTTTCTTTTTAATGTAAATTTTTAATTATTTTTATAATTAATTTTAATTATTTATTTATTATATATAATTTAAAATTTTAAAAACGTTTCTTATTATTTATTAAATTTTTATTTTTTTATTTTAAAATTAATTTTAAAATTTTATTTTTTTAATTTTTTAAAATGATCTGTGACGAGGAATTGACGGGTTGCAGAGCCGTCACATCACAGATCAGTGGCGGGTTGCAAAGTCATCACAATTCTATGATGTGACGGCTCTACAACCCTGTCACTGATCTGTAACGGGATCGAAAAATCCGTCACTAAAATTTAGTGACGCCTTTTTTAGTGACTGATTCCTTACCCGTCATTAAAAAATTTAGTGATGAAATTTTTATTTTTAGTGACGGATTTTTCTGTCACTAAAACTAATTTTTCTTGTAGTGATGAGTTTGATTATGCTCCCAGTTATTGCGTTATGTGCAGGACAATAGGTTTTCATTTGCTTTTCCCTTATTGCTGTGCTTTAACCGGGACAACGGGCTTGCGTTTATTTTTCCTCCCATTGTCAGGCCATAAGTGAGACAATGGGGTTGCGTTGAGTTTTTCCCTCGTTACTGGGCTATAAGTGGGGTAACGGGCTTGAGTTGGTTTTTCCCTCATTGCCGGGCCGTGAGCGGGACAACGGGCTTGAGTTAGTTTTTTCCCTCATTACTGGGCCATGAGCGGGACAACGGGCTTGAATGTACTTTTACCTCGTTGTCGGGTTATGAGCGGGGCAACAGGCTTGAATGTACTTTTACCTCGTTGCCGGGCTATGAGCGGGGCAACGGACTTGAATGTACTTTTACCTAGTTACAGGGCTATGAGTGAGACAACGGGCTTTAATGCACTTTTTTCTCGTTGCTGGGCTATGAGTAGGACAACGGGCTTGAATGTACTTTTACCTCATTGTCGGTCTATGAGCGGGGCAACGGGCTTGAATGTACTTTTACCTCGTTGTCGGGCCGTGAGTGGGACAATTGGCTTGAATGTACTTTTACCTCGTTACCGGGCTATGATCGGGACAACGGGCTTGAATGTACTTTTACCTCGTTGCCGGGTTATGAGTGGGACAACGGGTTTGAATGTACTTTTATCTTGTTACTGGGCCGGGAGCGAGGCAACGGGCTTGAGTTTGTTTTTATTTCTTGAAAGCAAAACATAGCAAACAAACTTTCATAAAGCAATGTGTAATGAAAACGCTGACATTTTTTGAATGGTTTAGTTAATAAGTTAGTACATCCACTGTTTAATTTTGGGGTCTTATTGTTGCCTCTGATCCCAAAATGCACAGGTCATGCAAGATTTTGAACAGTTTAGTTTTTCGATCTTTAACATAGGCTCTCTTGAATGTGTCTGAATTTTGCACCCAGTTTTCTCTTTGAGGGCATCAATGATAGCTGATCACCTTCCCCCAAGGGCCTGTCCTTTCGTGGCTTGTCTTAGGGGAAAAGGAGAAGTCCCCTACCATGGTTTCACCGCCTGAGATGACATGTATGGGCTTATGAACTGGTTCATTGTCTAGAGGTGGATTCTCTCCGTAATCCCTTCCTCTCTCTTGACATCTCTGGTTTGATATCTCCCACTCTTCCTGTCTATCTTCTCCTCTTTGAGTCTCCCTATCTTTGACCTGTACATACCTTCGAAGATGTCCTTCATAAACTAGCATCTCGATCTGATCTCTCAACTCCCGGCACTGGTCAGTGGAATGACCACGAGTTCTGTGATACCTGCAATATTCTTCTCTATTCTTCCCCATGGGATGGTCAACCCTTTTCGGGAGTCTAATGAGACCTGACCCATCGATGGCTGCAAGTATGGTCGATCGAGGTTGAAGAAGTTTTGTGTAATGGTGGAACTGGGGCCGAGGTATATCTGATCCCCTAACCCATCTGGATTCTTCTCCAACATCGCATTCTTTTCTTTTTCGCTCTTTGTCCTCATTCCCACCTACAGCTCTCATAACTTTCGTATGGAGCACGTATTTATTTGCTCTAGCAAACAAATCTGCTAGGGATGTTGGTGGGTTCAAAGATAATGATTCTTTTAGGGGAATTAGCTGTGTTCCATGTAACATAGCAGACACTGCCATTACAATTGGCAAGTCATGAACTTTGAGGGTGGCGTTCCGAAATCTATTCACATACTGACGCATAATTTCTTTGTTCCCCTGTCGAATACTAAGCAAGTATATGACATCATTTTTTCTTCGATTATTAATCATAAATGCCTTAGCAAATTCTATTATGAGCTGACCTAATGAAGAGATAGTGGCCTCAGGTAAACTGTTAAACCATGTTTGGGTATGCCCTGACAGAGTAAAGGAGAAGGCTCATCACATTATGTCATCATCCTATCCGTGCAATATCATCAACGACTCATAGTTTTGAATGTGATCATAAGGATCATCCTTACCGGAATAGGGGGTGATTTGGAGCATCTGGAATTTTTTGGGTAGTGGTTTCTTTAATATCTCTGTAGTAAATGAACATTTTCTGTGTTGTTGCTCCTCCGTGGCTGCGATTAATTTCTTTCGTTCAAGTACTTCTTCAACTACCTTTTTCATGTTATCTCGTATACTTGCTGCTGCTTAGTTATCCTGTCTTATTGGCGTACTGGCCACAGTTTCATGGTACCTCCATCCATGAGGGCTCCTAGCCTTATTCTCCATTCTTGGGTTCTCATTTCTTTTGGGCACAGCATGAGGATTCCTTCTTGGTGGTGGTGATTTTGGCCTACCTTCCCAGCGAGGAGAGGGCCAAGAATGAGAATCAGGAGTGGCTTCCTAATAGGAATCAACTCCCACATCAGGATGAGATTCAGGTGGCGGCATAGATTATGGCATGGACTTTCTTAGGGTGTCGGGCAGTGTCCCTCCAAGCATCATGCCTTGGAGTATCCCAGCTACGTCTCAGAGTGCCTGCATGCCCTCGGCATGTTGTTGTCTTAATGCTTCATACTCATCCCACAGGACCATGCGCGACGACGGTCGCAAAGTCCCAGCTTGATCCGCGAGGTATGCTTGTGAGCCAATGTCAAGCGGAGGTGGGGTTGGTGATGTTCTACCCTTGTGTTTAGTTTTGATGATGAAAAATAATACCTTGTTTTATCCCTAAGTCATGAGTCAAGTCTATGGTTTTCAACAAAAATCAATTTCAAGTGTTTTGTTAAAATGAAAACCAAAAAGATTTATGATTTCCTATATTAGTTAGAGATTTGCAAAGTCAAGTATTTAGTCTTAAAAGAATCTCCTAAAATGTTTTTCAAATTAGCTTTGAAGTCGTTGGTCAACATGGAGCTAAAATTGTTCTAAGGCAAAAGACCAACTTGAACATAAATGTGTTTGATGAAAATCCAATCTTAAGTATGAAAAATCATTTATGTTAATCTCATACTTCAGAATAAGCTTTCATATTTTGAAACGTGCATAAAAGGTTTTGGCTTGAAACTTAATCGTATGAAAAATCCTTTAGTTCATGCATCATGTCTTGAAACTCATTTTGATAACGTTTCAATATTTTTTCTAAGTCTGGAAGACTAGCACCTTATAAGGAGACATATATGAAAATGTTTCCTTTTTAGAAAACTAACTCCCGGTAATTCAATAACTAACATTCATTAGTGATAAAATGATTTTTAATGAATTTTTCAAGAAATAGAAAGTGTGTATCTTGGAAGTGGTAAAATCGTAAAATCCTAAGTTCCTACTAAAATCTAAATTCTACTTTTTTATTCTTATGGATTTTGATTTTTTTGATATTTTTATTGAATCCAAATGGGGGGTACTTTCTTATTTACATTTATGTATTAAAGTAAATGGAAGGTAAAATATAAATTAATCAAAATGAGGAAGAAATGTAAATATGTTGTAATGTTGCCAAGCTTTATTCTGTTGAAAATCTTCTTCATCTGTCGACTGTGTGATTCAATCTGTCGACTATGCCCATAAATAGTCTACTATGTACTTAAGGATAGTCGACTATGCCTATTGTTCTGTCGACTATATTTCATTCTGTCTACTATTGTGAAAGGATAGTCGACTATGCTATTTATTCTGTTGATTATGTTTGTGCATGATATTCAAAATAGGATCTGTCGACTATGAGAAGTTTTGGTTGAGCAATAGTCGACTATGCTTTCTTGTCTGTCGACTATGCCTAGTTTTATTTGAAGAAATAGTCGACTAACCCATTTGATCTGTCAACTATGTGTTTCGCAGAAACTTACAATGGATAGTTTTTCAATCTCCAACGGCTAATTTCTCATTCTCCAACGGCTCAATAACGGCTAGTTTTGTGCAAGACTCTTGGAATGCTTATATATACATATGAAGGAGATCAAGAGAAGGCTGATGGACGGGAATGAAATAATTTGAGCTTACTGTTACTCTCGTTTGTATTTATAGTGATTGGGCTTCAATTTTTTCTCTCTTTAAGGCTTTGATTTTAACTTGTATTAATTCATTCAAGCCTTGTTTTCTTTGTGAGAGAACTTGTAACTAAGAGTGCCAACTCTTAGCATCTCGTTTACATTTGTATCACTTTTATTTTCCTAGCTTTGTGCTAGAGGACTCGCTCGTTAAAGCAAGGGGATGTAATTCCTAGCTAGGTGCTAGTGGGCTTGCTTGTATAAGCAAGAGGTTGTAATTCCTAGTCTTGGACTAGAGGACCTACTTGGTTTAAGTAGGGGGTTTTAGTGGATTGTTTGCAAAATCCTTAGTGAGGAGTTAAGGTAGTGGATTAGGCTTGAGTTAAGCTGAACCACTATAAATCCTTGTGTTTCTTGTGCTTGTGCTTCTTGATTTATTTATCTTTCCAAGCATTTCATTTTTCCTCACTTGGTTCACATATTTTTCTTTGTAAACTTACATTTGTCATTTTATATGCTTCACGTTTTTAAGTCCTAAAATCTCAATTTATATCAAAAGGTTTTTCAAGTTTAAATAAAATTTTAAAATCACCAATTCACCCCCCTCTTGGTGTGTGCCATAGCACCTCCCGTTATAACAGTTGGCTGGTACCCCACTTGTAGATTCGGGGATGTAGAGCGGGCACCTCCCTATGGTTGTGAGTTGGGAGGAGGTAGAGGGGCTTCTTGCGGATAAGAGTCTGGAATAAAGGGAGGCGCTCCTTGAGGGTGAGGGTCCTAAGGAGGTGGGTGCGCTCCCTATTGTTGAGATTTCTGTGGAGGTGGGTGTGTTTCTATGCCTTGAGAGAGAGTTAGTCAGTATCCATGGGTGTTTTCCATTCTTAAGTTGACTTCTTATCTTTCTCCCCACAGACGGCGCCAATTGTTGTTGCCAAAATAAAATAATTTATTTTTTCTTTTTTTACGTGGGAGAATTTAAGGTGCGTGGTTGACCGCGGGAGTTTCTAGAGACTTGTGAATCTTGAGGGTTTTGAGAGTCAAGTGTCCCGAGAATTGTGTCGCCAAGGTGCGATGAGTGTGGAGTCTCGTTACCAACATGCACATGCGCTAGGGTCTCGTCACCAAGGCGCGTTGAGGGTCTCGTCACTAAGGCGCGTTGAGGGTCTCATCACCGAGATGCGTTGAGGGTCTTGTCACCAAGGTGCACTGAGGGTCTGATGATCACGTGGGTCTAGATGATCACCTTGAGAATAAGATTATCACACAAAACATTTAGAGACTCATTCATATAAATGATTGGAGAAAATATGAATGAAGAAAACTTTGCTTTTTATTTGATTTATACAAAAATACAATTAATGCAGTAAAACAAGCTCGCTAGATATCATCCAAATATATCATAAGGGCACACAACACTAACTATCTCCTACTTGCACTAATGATAATTTACATCACATATACATCTAGTGCTACACTATTGGTAAGAATTAGATATCCATATTCTCAAGATGCCAATCCAGCTGTGACCGAGTCATAGCCTTTACTTTTTATTTGATTTATACAAAAATTGTAACACCCCCTCTCCTAGAATGCTGAGAAGAGGTGCTATGGAGAAGATAGATAAAATAAAATAAAACTCTCTGATAAACTGAAATCTGATACCATAATTGAATATCTCAATAAACTAAAATAAGAATTCTGAGACAAAATAAACCAAAAACCATAAACTCTGTTTAGGGAACAATCCTTCAATGGAAATATAAAATAATCCTACACTAACTATGATTCCCAAACATCTTTAGTCTTGAGTTGCTTCACGTACACACACTATTGACCACTGCTGCTAGGCCCCACATCTGGTACTCCCCTGCTAGGACTTGGAATGGTGAAGAGTATAAGGTGAGCTACAAAGCTCAACAAGCAATAAGCTGGAAAGAATAACTGAAGCTGAATCAAGAAATATCGATACTCATAAAAATACTAAATGTCCTTGTACCGAGAGATATAATAATCACTGTAAGGTTGCATTTACAAGATGTAATGCACATAAAATGTGAAATAAATGTAGCTTTGTAACTTTGGCTCATAAGCCTACATAATCTGATAATACATACCTGACTGATCTGAATCTTGCATACAAAAAAACTGTAAGCACATACTGTGGGCAATAGGCCCCTAGCCCTTTGATCGTCACCAGACAAGCAACACATAAACTGAAACTAGTGGGATCCCCACGAACAAGTCGCTTGGCATGCATACTAAATGCAATGACCATACATATGCTAGCACACGATATGAAGTGCTGCATATAAAGTCATGCTCAATGCTCATATCAAGATGTATGCACATATTATCACGAAATAATGCTGAACATGTCATAATTTCACGCAAAAGTATGAAATGCACAAGTTGTTATTACTATTATTGGAATCCAAATATTACTCATATTTTCCCTTAAAATACCAAATTTATTAATATTTTTTTATTTATTTAATTATTTATTCTGAGGGTTGTCCTATGAAGACTTCCCAGGGGGTCACCCATCCTAATCACTACCTTCATCCGAGCACGGTTAACTTTGGAGTTTTTATAATATATGTTGCCAAATTGGATATGGAACATGAGAATTTGGGTGTGAGTGGCTTGCACACTAGTGCCATTCGAATGTCTCCAAAATTCATTTGAATGAATTTGAAAGAACTCAAGCAATTCAATGGGAAAATGCAAGGCCATTCGAATGAGATGAATGAGAATTACAAGGTTATTCGAATGATAGAAATTTTCATTTGAATGCTAGATGACACAATGCAAAGGCCATTCGAATATTTCAATGACTTGTTCGGATAACACAAAACTCATTCGAATAACACATAACTCATTAGAATCACACAAAACTCATTTGAATCACACAAAACTCATTCGAATGTCTGAAACATCATATGAATAAAATATACGATAATAGAGACTGCATCTTAGATCAAAACTTAACATTACTACACCATTTCGAAAGAAATCTTGGGAAAACAATCCTAATCGACATGAACTAACATAAGGATGATTCAAGGATCGCATTAGAAAGAAAACACTGTAAGAATTATGCATCACTTATTAAAACTTCACTGGATATTGGGTACTGATATAACTGTGTATATACATATGCATGTAACACAAATGGATAAAGATTTGGTAACAAGAATGAAGAGTCTTGTTTAATTTGAGAACGTATGCTAACATGATTCGAAGATCATATTTAAAAGAATCTCTATAAAGAATCATGCATATCTTCTTCATGCACTCACTGTTATACTCATATATATATTTATGTATCTATTATCTGTTACATAAGTTTGAGGATTCAATCAAAGAGACTTGAATGAACTGATAACGAATGCTAAACTAACTCCCACAAGAAAGGATTACGGGGAGAAGAACTTGCTTTATAAAACTCTGATCGAAACCTTGAACGAACTTAAAGACTCTTGATCGATTCAAACGCTTCAATAAAAGCTCTTATGAAACACTGCTACCTCTCTTGGCTCTCTGTTCTTCACGGCATGAAGCAAATTAAGGCTTATAAGACTTATATACACGCATAAGAAGCCCTAGAAGCTCATCTCCTTCTCCTACTATAACTTGGAGACGTTATTCTATATTAATTTGGATAATTTCCACTTAATCCGTCTCACTCATGGATTCTCCCTTAAATACATAATATCACTAATAAAATAATTCCTAATAAAAGAAATTATATTATTATTAGAACTCTCATAATTACCTCCATGCCCTTGCATTTAATTTTCAAAATAATTAAATTCCATTTAAATGCTATTCACAATAAAGAAATTCTAAATTGCCACATTAAATAATTAATTGACAAATTCTCTTAGCCAAAAAAATTAAATAAGAAATTAAATAATTTCTAAATAAATTTTAGATCCTTTAATGGGTAGTTACAATTAATGCAATAAAACAAGCCCACTAGATGTCATCCAAATCTATCATAAGGGCATACAACACTAACAATCTCCTACTTGCACTAATGCTAATTTACATCTCATATACATCTAGGGCTACACTATTAGTAGGAATCAGATATCCATATTCTCAAGATGCCAATCCAGCTGTGACTGAGTCATAGCCTTGGTGAGTGAGTCAGCTATATTATTCGTTAAATTTACTTGTTGTAGCTGTACATCCCCATGTGCAATAATCTCTTGATTAATGTGAAACCGACGCTCAATGTGTTTGGACTTTTGAAGAGACTTCCTTTTCCTGTGCGATAGCTCCATTGTTATCACAATACAAAGGTACTGGCGATAGAATGACCGGAACCATATCAACCTTTGAAAGAAACTTCCGGATCCAAACAGCTTCCGTAGCAACATCACATGCCACAACATACTCAGTGTAACATCCTTGATTTTGGGAAATAATTGATTATTGGATTTATGGCAATTTATGAATGGTTATTGGTTAATTGTGAGATTAAGATGAATTATTTGTGATTTATTAAATAATTGTGGCATTGAGGGATTTAATTGAGGGCATTAAAATTATTATGTGGAAAATGAGAGAAATGGATGGAAATTTGTGGAATTAATAAAGTTGAAAAATTGGACAATTATTTGTAAATTTTGTGCTAACAAGTAACAAGGATGGTGGCAGCCAAATGGTTGCATGTGCAAGTGATGAGGAAGAGGTCTAGGGATCAATTCACGGGAGTGTAATGCTGGAAATTATTTTGGTTTAAGTGAGGATAGCTTGAACTATAAGTTAAATTTAAAGGTTGCTTGTAATTAATTGAAGGTGCAAGTAGGCAGAGTGGTACGCGCACAGAAGGCTGGCCAGTTGGTGTTGGGATAAATCCATGGGCAGCACATTAAAGGGATTGAATTTTTGGGAAATGGCGCTATTTCGGGGGAGGCAAGGTGTTGGCCTTGCGTGGCCTAGCCGTGCCACGTGGCGCTTACTGGTGTCTCCCTTGCCACCCATCCATTTTTCTTACATTTCATCCCTTCACTGTTTGCCAATTTATAACCACATAATAGGGGTAAAGTCGAAACCATCATTAACCTTGAAACTTGGAGATTAGACCATGGTTTAAGGTGAAAACAAGGGGTAATCGAGGCTATAAATAAGAAGGGGGTAGAGATGTTGCTCGGTAATAAATTGATAAGCAAAAGCAGAGACTCATCGTGAATTTGAAGGAGGGAAATTCGGCAATAAGGTAAGTGAAGGATCATACACGAGGAAACAAAGCATGCAGCGGAAGCGGTTTAAGATCAAAACCGTTCCTCGTATTGACAAGAATCTAGGAGACTTACTTTTGCGGCGGATTACCGGTCGGAATGGAGCGATGGGAGCTTCTTCGCGTGGTGGAGACGACGGGTGTCCTGCTAGCCTTCGGCTCCGTCGCATCAGAACTCAAACGCACCCTTTCGATCTTCCGGAGTATGACTCAAACTCGTGGCCTCTCTTCGGTGAAGAAGAATGAAAAACGACTTGGACGAAAAAACAACTAAAGAGAGATATATATAGGGAGAACCCTAGGGTTAAAACCCTAGTGGGCCAAACCCTAATGGGCCAAGATCTTTTAATTAATTTTCTAATTGGGTTAGCCCAATTAATTAATTAAAACCCTAATGAACTATTATTTTATTCTAGTCCAATTAATTATGGACCATTCTGAATAAAATAATTCTCTCTCAATGTAATTCATCCAACAAGCCAAATGTATTAAAAAATACATGAGTTACATCGAGCTACCCCGGGGACCAAAAGACAAATTATTCACGGCTACTAAAATGACCAAAATATCCCTGCTACCTAGTAGCTATATTTTGTCATTCTAAGTGTTCCAACTATCACCATATGGTAACACTGACCCCACGAATAATTTTGCACATGCCATGTCTTTGACCTACTAGTGTAATGACGAAAATACCCCTCTGCGTAACACCCATCATTTAGAAAGGAATAATGTACTAACACCTTTCTAAATGACTTCTACCATCCTTAGATCACTAGTCCAATAATCCGTGACTACTCGAATGTACTTGCTTATCACTGGGAGCTACCCAGAAGCACACACTCTTAAGTCACGTTCCCAGGGCCCTGGATTATTCGATTATTCTTGGACAATCACAAGGGGGTGAATCACAGAAACTATCTTGTATTAGTCTGTCTTAGCTAATTAGAAACCATACTCCCAACTCAAAAGGATATTGATCTTTGATAGACCTCACCTACAATGAATCTAAGAATATAGCTCTAGGTTCACTAGACCACCAACTAATACTCAAGTATTAGAGTACTCGTCCACGTAGTAGCAGTGATAGACTAGCTCCATGATAATTAGTACTTTGTCATTAGCTTCTATCACAGGTCCACTCTACGCATTCCAAATGCGCTTGTACAATTAGAGTAAACGGACTGTTTACTGGCTAAGGCAAGCCATCCTCCATTAGGATCTATTGCACAATGATCTTATCATGATAGAATGCCCAGTTCTATCAAAAGATCAAGAGTAATATTTTCTTACTTATTAAGTACCCATGATTCATGCCTAACTGTGAAGAACGACCCATCACATGAATCACTTACTTAATAGCATGGACACATTTCCAACAATTAAATGCAAATAATATATGTGCCATAAACTGAATAAAAGAAACATCATTACCATAAATTAAACAAAACTTGTCTTTAGGG